>NC_091133.1:5563514-5913014 GCF_040183065.1 Periplaneta americana | reverse complement strand
CCTTTGATTTTTTTTGGCGTTTCGAACTTCATAGTTGGTAGTACTTTTCTGGTAGTTTTCGTCCGCACTTTACCCCTAAAAATCACAAAAACACAAAAAAAAACATAATAATTTATCACCTTATCAAATAAAATTCAATTCTCATTGACGTCTTCATCGACAACCACTTCACTTCCAGTATAAATGACACAGGCTTTAAGGCAATCGAAACTTAAACCATGCAGGCAACAAAGAACTAAACCAACACTTTGTCGTACAGTCAACTTTGCATAAATAAAACACGTCTTTAAACTAAATGAAATTATCTTCGAACACTTATTACACCATAACATCTACAGAAAATTCAGTAAGTAATTTCTTTAAACCACAGAAAAAACAATTTTCTCCTCAACATTCAACACAATCCTTAATCACCAGCGAAAGAACTAAACCAAAATCGACACAAAATTTAATAAATAATTTCAGAACACGGATTCCTTCCTTTCCCTCTTACTTCAAAGTTCCAACCTTGTGCACACAAAATAAATCATTGGCACTGAAAAGTGCCTTTTCGTAAGCATAATGATGCGCATTCGACAAATGCAGACAAATCTACAATGTAACATCACTCACGTCAAACAACCAGGAACAACTGACAACTTCATTATCCATTCAAAATTAATGAAAATTCTAGAATAAATTACAACTATAACCAATCAAATCGAAAGAAAATCATAAAATGACAAACTTTCAATAGCTTTAGCCATCAGACACAACATAACACCACTCACGTCAAACAACCAAGAACAACTGATAACGTCATTATCCATTCAAAATTAACGAAAATTCTAGAACAAATGCCAACTATAACCAATCAAATTAAAAGAAAATCACGGCGACACCTAGTATAAAAAACCTAGAACTAACATGTAAAAGTCACTAAAAGATCACCAACATTTAACTCTGAAATAAAAAAGTTGGTAATATGTACTATATTCAACCAAGTGCCCGTCTTCTATGAAATTACCTATTTATTCTGGTGTAGTTCAGGCCATCAGACTTTCTCTTCCACAACACCAGGAATACAAATACAATAATAGAAATAAACAGAAAAAATACACTATATACAAAGTAAAGCTACACAAGAAATAAAGAGAGAGAGAGAGAAAAAAACACTATAAACAAAGTAAAGCCACACAAAAATATACACAGCTTGCAGTCACAAACTTTAAATGAGTGATTTAGTATCATAATTAATTGTATCCTAACTAATTGACTAACATAAACAAGAAACTTGCAATTTTAATCTACATTAAAAAAGAAAAAGAAAAAAACACAAATCAATACTTCTAGCAATACCTAAAAACATTAACTAAGACAAAATTTTCCAATTTAATTTTGAATTGTGATAAAGTCCGGCAGTCCCTGACATCATTTGGTAACGAATTCCAGAGGCGAGGTATTTCTACAGTATAGGAAGATGAGTATAAAGACGTTCTATGATGAGGGATAGAAAGAAGTGCTTGATGTCAGTTTCGAAGAGTTGTAAGAAGTTGAAAGTGCGATAACAGATAATTCGGAATAGAAGTATGCATGATTCTAAACAGAAGAGACAGTGAATGTATTGTTCTTCGTTCCTTCAGACGCACCCATGATAGTAACTGGAGGGAAGTTGTTATATGGTCAAATTTACGAATATTGCAGATGAATCGTATGCACACATTATGAACACGTTGTAGTCTCTCAGCTAGGGGTTAACTTACATTAGTTAGCAAGGAATCGCAATAATCAAAATGGGGCATTACAAGCGTCTGAATAAGATTCTTTTTTAGACTAAGTGGTAGAAATTCTTTCATATGGAAGAAGGAGTGAACTTGAGAAAATATATATATATTTTTTTTTTGCAAATGTGTGTTACATGAGTGTTCCAATTTAGATCGATATCCATAAAAATGCCAAGATTTTTAACTGTTTCACTGTATTTAACAATAATCCCATTCAATATTATATGTGGTATAGTACTACTATCAAGAGTGCTTCGTAGACGATTATGTCCCATTACGATTGCTTGTGATTTCTCTGGATTTAACCTTAATCCAAATTTGTGTGCCCACATTGAAATCGAATTCTAATGTTATTTAAGTACGCTGTATCAGATGCGTAATTGTTTAGAGTCGACGGAGTTGATATCAAAATTATATTTTGCGAGATGATTGAAGAAATCACCATGGGATTACCTGAAATTTGTCTTACAATTGGGAATAACCTCGGAAAATAGCCAATAAGGTAATCAGTCCAAGCGGGATTCGAACCCATGTCAATGCACAGTACCATGTTAGTGAGAAAACGCACTACCGCATGAGCTACATCAGTTGCTCATTAGGCTATACAATAATGTATTTGTTTTGTAATATTATAAAATGAATTACCGGTACTGCATTCAAGGGCACCGTTGAAAATTTAAAAGAAAAATAATGACATTTCATCAACACCTGTCCCCTACACATCAACAACAACAAACCATAGATTAATTTCATACAAAAATAATTTATTGCAAACTTCGTCCAGTTCATAACTGAACTTCATTATTAGAGTACAGGGAGAAATGTTACAGGCTACTGTCCTACGATGTAAATACTGCTCCCTCACCTAGATCTGCCTGCATCATCTATGTTACTATCCAACAAGTCATAGACGGTATTCTTGTAAATTTCTATGTAACTGACAAAAACTGCGTAACTGTTGTCTTCATTCACATCTTTGAGCTGTATATATTCTGGAATATTCTTGAATTCATCTATATCATCCTTCCTGAAACAAAAACAATATGCGTACGCGCGCCCACACACACACACACACACACACATAGTACACAAACACACATGCACAAACACACACATACACAAACACACACACACATACACAAACACACACATACACAAACACACACATACACAAACACACACATACACAAACACACACACATGCACAAACACACACATACACAAACACACATACACATGCACAAACACACACACATACACAAACACACACACGTGCACAAACACACACACATGCACAAACACACATACATACACAAACACACATACATACACAAACACACACATACACAAACACACACAGATACACAAACACACACACATACACAAACACACACATACACAAACACACACACATACACAAACACACACACATACACAAACACACATACATACACAAACACACACATACACAAACACACACAGATACACAAACACACACACATACACAAACACACACATACACAAACACACACACATACACAAACACACACATACACAAACACACACACATACACAAACACACATACATACACAAACACACATACATACACAAACACACACATACACAAACACACACAGATACACAAACACACACACATACACAAACACACACATACACAAACACACACACATACACAAACACACACACATACACAAACACACATACATACACAAACACACACATACACAAACACACACAGATACACAAACACACACACATACACAAACACACACATACACAAACACACACACATACACAAACACACACACATACACAAACACACATACATACACAAACACACACATACACAAACACACACAGATACACAAACACACACACATACACAAACACACACATACACAAACACACACACATACACAAACACACACACATACACAAACACACATACATACACAAACACACACATACACAAACACACACAGATACACAAACACACACACATACACAAACACACACATACACAAACACACACACATACACAAACACACACACATACACAAACACACACATACACAAACACACACACATACACAAACACACACACATACACAAACACACACACATACACAAACACACACATACACAAACACACACACATACACAAACACACATACATACACAAACACACACATACACAAACACACACATACACAAACACACACAGATACACAAACACACACACATACACAAACACACACATACACAAACACACACACATACACAAACACACACATACACAAACACACACACATACACAAACACACATACATACACAAACACACACATACACAAACACACACATACACAAACACACACATACACAAACACACACAGATACACAAACACACACACATACACAAACACACACATACACAAACACACACACATACACAAACACACACACATACACAAACACACACATACACAAACACACACACATACACAAACACACACACATACACAAACACACATACATACACAAACACACACATACACAAACACACACAGATACACAAACACACACACATACACAAACACACACATACACAAACACACACACATACACAAACACACACACATACACAAACACACACACATACACAAACACACACATACACAAACACACACACATACACAAACACACACATACACAAACACACACACATACACAAACACACATACATACACAAACACACACATACACAAACACACACACATACACAAACACACATACATACACAAACACACACATACACAAACACACACACATACACAAACACACACACATACACAAACACACATACATACACAAACACACACATATGCACAAACACACACACATGCACAAACACACACACATACACAAACACACACACATACACAAACACACACACGTGCACAAACACACACACGTGCACAAACACACACACGTGCACAAACACACATACATGCACAAACACACATACACAAACACACACAGATACACAAACACACACACATACACAAACACACACACATACACAAACACACATACATACACAAACACACATACATACACAAACACACACACATACACAAACACACACACATACACAAACACACACATGCACAAACACACACACATGCACAAACACACACACATGCACAAACACACACATGCACAAACACACACACATACACAAACACACACACATACACAAAAACACATACACACGCACAAACACACACATACACAAACACACATACACATGCACAAACACACACATACACAAACACACACATACACAAACACACACATACACAAACACACATACACAAACACACACATACACAAACACATACACATACACACATACACAAACACACACACAAACACACATACATACACAAATACACACAGACACAAACACATACACAAACACACAAACATGCACACACATATACACAAACACACACAAACACAACACACACATACACAAACACACACAAAACCTGTGTGCGCGCACACGGTGGTGAGATACACTGAAACAGGTGGCAAAACGTATTCTGTCCTATATTTTTTTTATTACCCAAACTGTAAATTTAAGAAGAAACTAATATGATCTTCTAATACTCACTTCTTCGGAGTTTTTTGTGAGCTGGCAGATTTCAAATATGTTTGTAACTCACGGTGACGGTCCTTCGAGGCATCTCTATCACTCTGTATCTCAAATCCATTCATTTTGTCGGGCTTGAAAACATATTTATCTGCCTGGAGATGAGTGATATTATTGAATATGACATCAAGTGAACGGCGGATTATACCACTATCCTGAGAATCCCCTGTCATCGTGTAGGTCTTCCCACTTCCAGTAATTCCGTATGCAAACAGAAGATCATTCCTACCGCTGAAGAGATTCTTGATGAGTGGTAGAGCCACTTGTTTGAAAACAGTCTGCTGGCTGTCATCTCCTTTGAACACTTGTTGAAAAGTACAGTGTAATTCCTTGGGTCCTGCTCGGGAACTAGCAGCATTGTGTGATATAAGAGAAACTTCTTTGTCAGATAAAATTCTTAGACAAGAAGTGTAATTTTCATCTTGTGGTGATCTAATCCGACAAAATACTTTCACCACATCTTCCTCTTCTGCTTGTCGGAGATGTTCAACATTTTTCATGTCAGGAGTCTTCCTACTGGAATAAATTGAAATGTGTATTAGGTTTGTTTTATTGCTTGCATGGAGCATGAAGTATTTTTACTAACCTTTAAAGTTCGTCTATAACCATGTGTATTGTACTGCTAACACATACGGTAGTTCATAATCTACAGCTCCTTATATTCTGTTTTATTGCATGCAGGCATGAAATATGGTAGCTCTAAGTTAAAAGCTAGAGCTTAGAATATTGCTTAAGCAAAAGTATTTGTGGTAGATACGGTATATTCCCATGAGTAATACCGAGTAATGCAGTACCCTAACTTGATCATTAGGCTTCGTATTCCAGCTACCTAAAGACTGAAGTTGAAGACACATTGGGTATATGGTGCGCCGAACACAGATGATCCAACGGATAAGGATATAAAAAAAAACACATCGTTGCTGCGTGTTCGTGGGGTACAGTCAACTCCCGACATTCTAAAGCTATACTAGTAAACACATGCTTGAGCCGTGATGTTCATTTTCGTCGTGATCTTTAGGCCGGGATTACGATCGACGCTCGTTTGCGTTACGTTACGTTACGTTGCTTTCATCTATACGTTGAATTTCTACCGAACGTTCAGAGGCTGTGTATTATGATCGACGTTCGTGACAACTATCACGCTCTGCCGGCCATAATGAGTACTGAAATGCACACGTCAGTCAGTCAGTCAGCTGATTATGATAAACATTGAATTTTATGGTAACTTTGAGACAAATAAAATAGGCCTACCGTTATTACAAAAATATTTTACGACAGAATAATATAGAATGACAATAATAATAATAATAATAATAATAATAATAAAACCATATACCGGTACTTGGGAAGACTGTTGTACCTTGAAACACTATTCACCTTTTTTTTTAATTTTGAGAAATGAAATATTTTAAATGAAAAATGCTTGAAATAATTATTGAAGTTTCCTTTACAACTTCACTTTACAAGATTTTTTTCCTTGGTTTTGTGTTAGAAAACATATAAATGAACGAAATGTTTACTTCTGGTACTAAAAAAATTGTTTCGTCCACAGAACTCACACTTTGCAATAAATGAAACCGAAATTACGACCAGAGCTACTGAGCGACTTTCTCTACAATCTACTTCAGTCTGAGTCCTCTAGGTAGCAGCAAAAAAAAAAAAAATGTTCAAAGCTATACTATGCTGAAGGTACAACAGTCTTCCCTACTAAATAGCTGGACTAGTGCGAATTACGAATATATTATTTGTGAGGTAAAAGCCCCTTTATTTCGGGTTAAAATAAAATAACGTATTTAAAATAATGTAAATAAATTATTAAAAAGATAAAGAAAATAAGATTAACCGAGGCTCGAACCAGGGCCTATCTACACCACGACCAGTCTCTTGACCATCACGCTACGGAGAGATTCGGAATGCAATTGTTGAATTAGGTGTTATGTATGTATTTATTTACACTGCAAGTGGGCAAGCACCCAGTGGCAGTGGTATGTACAATATTAACAATACACAATAAAATGATAACCAATACACAATAAAATTTACAATACACAATACAATTTTACAACACATATACAATTTTACACACAATACAATAATAATACATAATACAATTTAACACAATAATAATAAAACATAAAATAAAATACCTCATTTTACAATACAACCTACATAATTATGTATAGGTCCTACATAAGTTTCAATAGTCTTTCACTTTACTCTCATCTCATTCCCTGTAGTGGCACTATGACGCATTTCACTGACACTTTAGCACACATTTCACTGACACTATAGAACACATTTCATTGACGCTATAAATTATCACTGATCGGAACTGTTCACTGCACTGTAAAACCATAACTTCACTGACTCACTTCGCTTCACTGATACAACAGTTCAAATAAGTCAAATAATTACATCCTTATGCATACTTATAAACAGAACTACATTTAAACTAAACATTTCTAGTCTAAGGCCCTCTTACACGCTATTTTTAAATAATTTACAATTCAAACCAAGGAAGTAAACTCGTCAGCCTAGATAAATACATGTCACCTTAAAAAAATTAAATGTTGATTGTCACCTTAATTTTAATTTTCACTTTATATACAACTTTTTAAATTATTCTTGAATCTCCTTAAGGAAGGACAGCCCTCAAAGACCGCTGCAGGTAGGTCATTCCAATCATTTATAGTTCTATTTAAAAATGAGAATTTACCTACATCCGTTTTCTGTTTCCTACATTTGATTTTAAAATCATGATCGTTCCTACCATAGTACGTTGGCTTTTCTAACCGAGCCGTTATGTCTACCCATGCTTTCTGACCTAGATGTGCTCTATACAATGATGTTATTCTAGTTTTCCTACGTCTGTTTTCCAAAGTTTCCCATTTAAGTTCTTTTATCGGATCGTTTCCATCTTCTCTTTTACCTTTAACAAATTTAGCTGCCCTATACTGGATTCTTTCTAAGGAATTTATCTGGTATATTCTATAGGGATCCCAACATGTAGTTCCGTATTCCATTAACGGTCGCACTAACGTTAGATATGCTATTTCCCTCGATTTGGGGCTAGCCTTTCTCAAGATTCTCATAATAAAGTGAAGTGCCCTCCATGCTTTACCCGTAACATTATCAACATGCTCTCCCCAAGAAAGTTTGGAGTTTAAATACACTCCTAGGTATTTACAGGTATGAAGGCTTTCATGTTTGCTGCCTATAATGTTTAATTTTAAACAAAATGTGTTTTATGCCATATATTCATGTGACGTGACATATTCAATCAAAGATCGTTTCTCGTATTACGTAATTTTTAAGTAATATGATTTTATTTAATATTTCAGTAGCAATATGGCGCATCTACAACGAAAGAAGAGCTGAAAACATATGAAGGGCTTCTGATTCGTGATTGGTTGACGTTCAGCTTGCGTTTCTTTGCGTTTGTGAAAGCTTGACCTTGACAATGTTGAAACAACGCCGTCATGCGTTCGTTCATTCTAACGTTGATTGTAATGAAATACACGGAGCTTGTATTTGTCGAACTTCAACGTACTTCACCGCAACGTAACGCAACGCAAACGAACGTCGATCGTAATCCCGGCTTTACAGTAAATAGGCCTCATAACGTGCATTCGTAAGTTACGGAACTTGAACATATGCGGATGTCATTTGAAATAATTTTATATTGCCAGGAATTCTTTCAATAGCACCTGATGTTATTGGTGCATGATGTACTACAGGATATTCCTATTGTATGATCTTCTTTCGTGTTTCATTAGGACACTGCATCTCGCCCATCACTGAATTTTCTATGTACTTTTCTAGAAATTCCCTAAAATGGAGATTATTTAATTTATTAATTGAGATGTTTGCATTGAACATCATGGTAGGCTACACAAATCCATGCTAACGTCGAGTTAATATCTACATAATTTTGTGATTTTTATGGTACTGGTTCTTTTTTATTACGTTCAACACACTTTCTAACACTTCTGGTATTTCAGTGTCTTTCAGTGCACTGTTTTTTTGTCACTTTTATGTTTATTTTACACAATTATTCTCTATATTGACAGTAAAAATATTAATTCAAATATCCTCAACTATGCCCCGCAATATTACACGCTCTGCAATGAACCTTCAATCAGCCACAAAGGTGTAGTTACTTAAATAGCCCTAATACGATTAGTAAGGGCAGTGATCGATAAGACTACTCACTATGACTGCGTCCCGATTTTGACTTTCTAGACTAGAGGAAGAGGGCAGAGGATGCGTAACTATTTTGTATACGAACGTACTTGTATCTGCGCTGTGACGTCACATATACTTTGAATCAGGCAATTTCATTCCAGTTTATACGTAGCTGGAATACGAAGACAATTGATCATATTAAGTATTTTGTTCGTACGTGCAGTGTGTCTGGCCAGTGGCGGTGCGTCAATAAGAGCACAAGAGCACGTGAACACCTTGTTTCCATTAATGCACGACTAGTTTTATTATTTGATACCGTATTGACTTAGTGGAGATGTATAATATCAGAATCGAGTATTTTAAACTTCCCGCATCTTGCATAAACTTCTTATGTAAACTTGGCAACATCCGTTCACGTACAAGCCGCGCTCTTTTCGAGTAGGTTAGAGGAATTTCACGCATGCGCGGGAGAAAATTGTCTTTAGCTGGCCGCTTATGACTCGTCAAGAGCACAAAGCGTTAAGTGAACATGACGAGTATCTATCCTACAGATGTCAGGTCCATCGATGCCTATCGTTCACGTGCTGTATCTCGAGGAGGAAATTTAATAGCCTGTAGATGTCAGCATCTGACTGTAGGAACGTTTACTTACGTGGATGTGTGTACAGTGCTGCTACGAGAGTGTAGTTTGTGAATTACTATACTTCAGTGTCGGCACAATAGCATAGTTTGGCTTTCAAACACGTGCTGGCTGACTGTGGTGGTGGTATGAATTTAAGTATCTGTATGGCAGTGTATAATATTTAAGAATAATATTTACTGGCATGTATTTATAGTAATCAATCTATGAGAGTGGGATTACAGTACTGGTATAGGCTATAGTGTATCAGTGTGTTGTGAACCAAAATATATTACTGAACACAAAACTAACATAATCCAATTTAAATCCTGTCCAAATTCAACGTCGCAAATTTCTAGAGCAATAATTAACAATAGTTCCCTATTAGAAACAACAACAACCAAATTTCTTGGCTTAAAAATCGATAATGTTTTAAATTGGATAAATCATATTAAAGAAATTACCCCCAAACTAAATTCAGCTTGTTTTGCTATTAGATCTATGCAAAAGATAGTAAATTTCGATACCTTAAAAACAATATACTTTGCATACTTCCACTCGGTAATGAGTTTTGGAATAATATTCTGGGGAAATTCCACAGATAGTAACAATATATTTCTATTACAAAAAAGAGTAATTAGAATAATAGTAGGTGCGAAATCTAGGGAGTCGTGTACAGTCCATGAGGATTTACTTGTCTAGTCCCTTTTAGAAAGAGAGAGAATGCTCACCATCTCTCTCTACCCTCATTTATGATGGTCGACACTCCTTCAAACGACCACGAGTTATCAGTGGCGGCATTCTCTTCCTCTTCAAATTCTGACTCCACTCCGCCAGAAAGTTCGTCCGTGTCCGTGTCGTCCAAATTGATTACGAACGAATAATAAATTTCCATCTACAAGTCCATCCTTCGCCCAATAAAATTTTTCAACTTTTTCTACGTGTTCATAGGCCTTCCTCCAATTTTCTTCCGTCACTTTTGCAAGTGAGCTCATTTTCAACCTGTTACACACGTTTTTTAAGAGTCCTGTTCGGGCGTTTCTTTCCTGGGGATCGCAGCACACTTCCACTTCCGCTTTCTAGCGCTTCCTTCCTCCCCCCCAGCGCTTCCTTTTTTTTTTTTTTTTTTTTTTTCTATTAACACCACGAGATGATATACCTGTCGCTGCAGCAGTTCTTTCGATAAAACTCGGCACAGATATTGTTTGTTTTCCGCATATCAGTGTCTCATATTCTCCAGTAAAGAATTTATCTGCATTAATAACCATGTTCATACCGTGCGACTTCAGGGCTTTCCCGCTTTTTCCCATACTGTCTACCATTATTATTAACAGGGAAAGGATTTATATGTAAATACATATTTACTTATAAAGCTAATATAATTTATATTTTGCATTATCTTTATGTTTCACAATGTGTAGGGTTGAAAAATCCTACTTTTATTTTCCATATTTTTCCATATTTTAGAGTTTAGTACATATTTTCGTTAATTTCCATATATTTTCCATATTTCATATAAAACAGTCCATATTATATTAGGTTTAACAATAAAACAAAACAAAATTCCATTAACTTTTAAAAATACATTTCAACAATAGAGATTTAAACACATGTTCAGTAATCCCTTTAACATCAGAGTTATTTGAAAATTAGCAGTCCTATCAACAATGGGAAAGTAAGTTACAAAACTGTATTAATTTAATTTAAAAGTTTTAACAGACTTCAGTTGTGCAGCTCAACAGTTAAATGCCAGTCAGAGTACACATAGGTTCAGTTTTGTAAATCATACTATAAAGACGGTAAATATGCCAAAAGTACGTCATTCAGTCAATTTAAAATCAAAACTAACAAGTTACATTTCAGAATTTAAAGAAGATGGTTTATCAACTGACAATAAAATATTATTTTGTAATTTGTGTCAGTGTGCAGTATCATCTACACAAAAGTTCCTGGTGCAACAACACATTACAACTAGTAAACATCAGGCCAACAAACAACTAAATTCCAAGCAGAGACAATTGTTTTTAACACAACCAACAACATCGAATGTAAGATCTGAGTTTAACATCGACCTGTGCCGTTCTCTCATCTCTGCTGATATTCCTCTCTACAAACTAAAGAATAAGGTCTTCAGGGAATTCCTTGAAAAATATACTCAACATACAATCCCGGATGAGTCAACACTTAGGAAGACGTATGCTCCATCCATCTACGATGAGACAATACAGAAGATAAGAGATGAAATTAAAGATAGTTCAATTTGGGTTTCCATTGATGAGACTCCCGACAAAGAAGGTAGACTTGTTGGTAATGTAGTTATCGGTTTGTTAAGTGAACAATATTCTGAACGAATTCTTTTACATTGTGATGTTCTAGAAAAGTGCAATAACAAAACTATAGTTAAACTGTTCAACGAAGCTATGGGTATCCTTGGCCAAAGGGTATTATGTACGATAATGTGTTATTCTTTATTAGCGATGCTGCCCCTTATATGGTCAAAGCTGGACAAGCATTATCTGTTGTATATCCTAAATTGACTCATTTTACTTGTGTGGCGCATGCATTTCATCGTGTGGCAGAAGTGGTCAGAGACAATTTCCCTAAAGTAGATTTGTTGATTTCATCAGTGAAAAAAGTATTTCTCAAAGCTCCCAGTAGAGTTAACGTGTTGAAAGAAATGTACCCTGAAATTCCATTGCCACCAAAGCCAATTTTAACTAGATGGGGTACATGGCTAGAAGCAGTTGAATATTATGCCGAACATATAGACTCTATTAACAATGTTCTCCTTGCATTGGACTCTGAAGATGCAGTCTCAATTGATACTGCGAAAACAGTTACCTGTGACATAAGTGTGAAGAATGACTTAGCTCACATTCAGCATACATTTTCATGCATCATAAAAACGCTCAAAAGTCTCCAAAATAGGCACCTTTCACTATCTGAAAGTTTTGAAATTATAAATAGTACTGTGGAACAACTGAATCGTGGTAGAGGTAAAGTTGCAGATGCAGTAAGAGCTAAGGTGGACACTGTACTTTCAAAAAACCCTGGATATGAAGAACTACAAAAGGTTGTTGCTGTGATGAGTGGTGAATCAACAGTGAAGATTAACTTGGACTTATCCCCAGCAGACATTGTGAAATTGAATTATGTACCAGTTACTTCTTGTGACGTCGAACGCTCTTTTAGTCAGTATAAATCTATCCTCAGAGACAATAGAAGAAGATTCACTTTTCAGCACTTGAAAGAAATGTTTGTAACCTATTGTTATGGTAACAGACAATAAAAATTGTGTTTTGTTGAAACTACATTGGAAGATAAGGTACGTCCATTATATTTTTTGTTTAGTTTGATTAAAATGTACCAATATTTAACGTACATAGTCATTTTTTTATAATTTTAAGTCCATATTTAATTCCATATTTTGGTAAAAATCCATATTTAATTCCATATTTTGGTAAAAATAACTACATATATATTTACATATTTCATATATTTTTAGTCCATATAAATCCGTTCCCTGATTATTAAATACAAGAGCACAACACTCAATACAATATTTAAGGTAACAGTGAAACCATGCATCTCCGAAAACATTTTAATTTGTGAATTATATTATATTAAATTGGTACAACAAGATACAAACTCGTCCATATCTGTGGAGTAGAGGTCAGCGCGTCTGGCCGCGAAACCAGGTGGCCCGAGTTCGAATCCCGGTCGGGGCAAATTACCTGGTTGAGGTTTTTTCCGAGGTTTTCCCCTCAACTCAATACGAGCAAATGCTGGGTAACTTTCGGTGCTGGACCCCGGACTCATTTCACCGGCATTATCACCTTCATTTCATTCAGACGCTAAATAACCTGAGATGTTGATACAGGGTCGTAAAATAACCCAATAAAAAAAAAGATACAAACTCACTTCACTATTCACAAAATACTACTAACTAATGAACTCGAACAACCCCGAGACGCCACTGAGAGATCCACTAATTGGGTTTGCAAAAGTGTGAAGGGAGAAGGGAGGAGAAAGGGAATTCCAAGAATTGTACAAAAGGAAACCTCTTGCCCGTCACATCTGGTGGCAGTCGGTAGACAAGGACCTCAGACAAGGACAGTAGAAATCACGCCAACTTAATCCTCATGCACTGTAGAACTATTTTCAAAAAACTACAAATAATGCCCATGGCTTGTCAGTATATCTTTTCATTAATAGTCTTCCTCGTATGTAATCGTGAAAACTTTGTAACTAATTCAACAGTTCATAGCATAAATACACGTCAAAAAAATTACTTTCATACTCCATCGGCAAGTCTATCGTGCTATCAAAAAGGAGTGCGTTATATGGCAGTAAAAATTTTTAATAGCCTCCCTATAGATATAAAAAATGAAACTCAAAACATAAAATTATTTAGGGCCAAATTAAAGAAGTACCTAATTTCTCACGCCTTCTATTCTGTAGGTGAATTCATGACATTCAATAACACTTCATGAAATTAATACTAAAACTATGTGTTGTACTAGTAGACTATATTGTAAATCTCGTCTGTATATATTTCATCTAGACTGTGACTATAAATTAAGATTTTATAATAGTATTAAGTTTTTTGACTTGTTCCATATTCTAGCTGTAAGCATGTATGAATACCATGGAATGTTAATAAATACAATACAATACAATACAATACAACACACGCATTTGTAAATAACGAGACCGTGTAAATAACAAACGTAAACAATGACCTCTGTTCAAGTAATTTTGAACAGTAAAGAACTGGGTAAACTGGCTTACCAAGAAAAATTGGAAATAAAAAGACTGAGTTTCATTATTATTATTATTATTATTATTATTATTATTATTATTATTATTATTATATGTTGTTTTGAATTTATATACGGTTTTTTTCGATAGTGAAACATTGGAATCATGACATTTCATATTAGACTAAACGTACGATTTCAAATTCTCTTCGATTTTGGAACCACAAAAGTGTGAACACATAATATTTTATCACGAGCCGCCACTGTGTCTGACTCAAGCCGTTCATAATTGTTTTAGGCATCATGCACAAAACGACTAGGGTTGGACACTTAATACTTTTCGTCGTTGAAATTCTGTAACTCGCAGCACTTGTATTTCAGTTTAAGTAACGATTGAGAATGGCTAAAATAATAAACAGACAAAGGTTCGGTGGACTAATACATTAATTCATACGATGTGTCTGAGTAAAGAAACAAAGATTTGTAACACGCGGATCTCTCGAAGGTAGTTGATGGCCCTTAGTGATGTGTTCGTATGAATGTTTCAACTGTTTGAGAGGGTTCGATATTCAGTTCTTCCTTTTGTACTTTTTAATTTCGAACTTCGATTCCAGGTGATTCTATAATATTCTAATTAATACTACTTCAAAATGAAAATATGCAATCCATCGCAATATTATATGAACCAGAATGTTCCACAGCAGTATAGCTATAAAAGCTCCAGTTCTACCGTCGGTAATCATTCACGGTTTGAATATCTAAGGGTACGAACACGTTGACGATGGTAGACTAGCTGGTAGAGTAGCTGGTAGCGGTAGTGGGGGAAATGAATCGCTAGAATCATATGACACCACACACGTTGGCTCATGGATGGTCGCTTTAGTGCTAGCTTTCCAGCACGCTGTAAGCTCCAAGAATGGTTTCAGTCATTCTTTCAAGCTTGCAGAGCAAGTCTCGGCGTGGAGCAGAGAGACATTGGAGAAGTGATCTGTGGACCAGATGTCAATGATGACTTGTGTAATTAGTAGAGACGACTTTTATCAATTATTTGTGTAATTCTTGCTTTTTAATTTACACAAATTTGTATTCTATTTTAAACTACGCGCGTGTGATTTAGTTTTGACGTTAATTGGCCGTAACTCGGTAACCAGTAAAGATTTTGAGGAGCGGTAACTTTTAAAACGAATTTCCATTCTTACTCAACATTTTTCTCGCTTTGACCCCCCATCTAACGTGAAAAACAAAAAAGTTTACCGCTTACCGAACTTTTTCTGTGAGCAGATCACTTCAAAGTTAGTATTTTTTTTTTCTCACTTTTAAAAACAATATTTTGACTTCGAATTGTTTTCTATGCTTCCCTTGGACATTGACCTATCAATACAAAAAATTGCAGCGCGATTGTTTGAATATCATATATGCTACGACGTGATAAGTTAAACGGAGCGGGAAATATCATTCTTGGTTACTCCGACTATCAGCCAGCGGCCTGTCAAGCTCCGCCTTGAGCATACCGCTTGCTTCACTCGTGGCGGGAATCCTGTGTCAGTGGTTGTAAAGTTTTAAAACACTGCACATTGGATGTAGAAAAATGTATTGCTCGTGTGTTCGAAAGACCTGCCACGACATTAACTTTTCGTATAGATTCAAAACTGGAGGTAGAATTTAATTAATTTTTTAATTACAAACTACTAATGAATTCGGATGAATGGACATCGTCGTTCACCAATAGGCCTGATTTGCAGTCTTCGACCTCATTTCAAGAGTTTAATCGCTTTCTTCTGTATGTGCCTTAATACCACGAAAAATAAAAAAATAAACAAATAAACAATAACTAATATCAATCAAATTATTGAGAATGTTCACTAGGCACTATTTTGTAAGAATTGTACAGTTTACCTCAGTGTCAGTATAAGCCGTTCTTCCTGCAAAATAGGATTCCCTGGCAATTTTTCCAAGCCTTCTGTATGAAATCTTTGGTTAAATAGAGAAGATAATCGAAAGTTTCGATTTCCACTCTCGGGTAGCTAATGCATTTTTCTGGAAAGTTCCGCAGATATTTAAAAAGATAATATTCACCAAACGCAACCCTTTATTATTCATAGGATGAAGGGAACACTCTCGAGAAAAGAATTCTTGTAATAATAATCACTTTGATTCTGCACTGTCTAATAAATCAAATTCGTCCTCACTACTTGAATCCCTTGCGATATCAAGTCTACACAGAGATTCCAAGGAGATGACCTAATCAGCTGTGAGTCAGCTGACAGATTAAAGCGACCTGCAAACAAGCTCCAATTTGTGCACACCAAGCTTCCTTGTCTTTCATAAACACTGCTAGCGGAGCCTGCTAGCTTTAAAGCTAGGCGCCAACGTGTTCGTACCGGCCCATAACACACTTGCAGAGTTTTCTCCAGCGAGAAATGTGTTGCGAGAAAATAAAAAAATTGCTAACATGGATTCAAATGGACGTCGACACACTGGAAGAGATTCTCGCTCGAGGCAAAAACCTCGCGCGAGTTTCTCGCTGGAATCGGTAGCTGAGCGAATTTTCTTGACACATTTATCAAAGATGTTTGACATTTATACTCTTTAATGACGATTGAATGTAGAAAAAGATATCACAGGTGGCGATGAATTGTATTGTTTTTATTTGAAAATGAGGAAAGATGGCTGATAATTGCAGTCAGAAACTTATCGAACTTGTACGATGTCACCCGTAAGCCTATTTATATGATACACGGGATGAAAACTATAAAAACACGAAACTTAAAGAAGAAATCTGGAGATTATCTGAAAATAAATAGGGCTATATTTTATTTTGATGAGATTTAATAGTATTAATTAAACATTTGAAATAATGTATCTATATGTCATAACAGTTTACATAATTTTAATCACAACATAGCAAAGGATCCTTTATCATATCATGAATGGCAAAAAACTGTGGTCCATTGAACCTGAAATAACGCCTAAACGTATCATCATTCAAATCGAAACCAGTGTCCAAAACTCGCCCTTATTTTCGTAAGATACAATGTGATTTTCAGATATTTCTGGCTTTAATTTTAGGCCTACTTTTTCTTTTCATTAACAAAATATGTTCATGTAACTCCATTTCCTCATCACCTGAATACTCAGATTCAACATAGCGTTCGTACGTAATTTGTAAAGTACGACAATATACTTACAGGTTATATATTTAATTACGACAATGTACGTAAATACATAACCTATAATATTTCTCCCAACGAGTCATTACTATAATCAGAAAACTGCTTTCTGCATGAAGGCAGTGCATAGATGATCATAGCGAGGTGTGATCTGTGATAGCGAGAACTCGCCAAGTGTGTGGAGGAACGCTCTTCGCCTCTTTCTCGCAACACATTTCTCGCTAGCGTAAACTCTGCAAGTGTGTTACGGGCCTAAAGCTCGCAACAGCAAAAGTGAAAGAAGCGAAAAAATAATTAAAAACTATAATATGTTCCAGCAAGCAAACTACGTCGACATCGTCCACCTAAATGCGGTTGTTATCGATCTCGTATGTCTTAGACCATTGGCCTGTCACAATCTGAATCCAACTTTTTCCCGAGGTTTTATACC
This sequence comes from Periplaneta americana, assembly GCF_040183065.1. Lineage (NCBI taxonomy): Eukaryota > Metazoa > Arthropoda > Insecta > Blattodea > Blattidae > Periplaneta > Periplaneta americana. The sequence goes on along the minus strand of NC_091133.1, from coordinate 5,894,349 downwards.
TAGGTTTCGACGTTCTCATGGTAATGCCACTAGCCGTCACATTCAAAATATGCTGAAATAAATTAATAAATCATGTTACAATTCTGCGCTGTTATTCATTAAAGATACGTTGCTTATTCCGAATGAAACAAAAGAAATTAATTTGAAGGATTGGATATAACTAGAGTATAAGAAAATGATGTTATAGGAACCATAGGAGAGCAAATGACTCGATAAAACATTATCCAAGACAGGAATAAACGTTGGAAAGGAAAAAGGAAATTAACATAACAGATTGCTAGCACGTGTTTAACATAAAATTATCAACAGTAATCTCACTAGACGTTTTGATTTATCTAGAGAAAATCAAAACTTGAGTGGGATTTAATTTACTATTACACGATTAGAAGAAAGTATATAAAGATTAGAAGTAACGAAGTACTCCAATACAATAAAATATTAATTGACTTACGAAAATACAACTGTCTTCAAATATATTATTGTACCATCTCAACATTACAAATATTACGCTAGATGCATGCTAGATGGCAGTAGTGCACAATGCCTTCTCGTCGAGAAGTTCTCGATCTATTATACACGATGGCAATGTTACTAGTCAAGAAGGCTTTGTTGATTCAGTTTCATTTTTATTAAAATGCAACATTCCACTTCAATTATCCGAATCCCAGTAATCAACGTCACTTGACAGATGATTTTCAATAAATCTTAATATTAAACAATCTCTGATACGTGACTATCCATAATATCATATAGCAGAAGCTATAACATAACCTAACTAATATACACAAGTGTTAGAAAAGTTCTAATTAACGACGATGACATAAAAAATAAACATGAATAATTTTAAAAGGAATAATTATTGAATGTACAATTTTCAAATTTGAATGTGGTTGGTGGTTCAATTGATGTTATATTGGACGTGTGCGTAATAGAAGTGGTACTCGTTGATTTAGGCCTACATGGTGTATTCAACTTATCCAGGATTTCCGAATGGTGCTCTTCATTTATTTGTAAATCGGATTTCAGAAGATGCATAGGTATGATCAGTGATATTTATTAATTCTTGTTCTTGAATGCCAATGCGAGTCATATTTGAAACTGCTGTGCATCGACTGAAGTGGTTTGTAATTATATATATATATTTTTTTTTTTGACGTCCAGACCAGCGCAGTTTCAAATGTTGGCAAACAAAGAAACAAATGCTAGGGACGCGATAAAATTAAACAAATGCTAGGGACGCGATAAAATTAAACAAATGCTAGGGACGCGATAAAATTGTGCGATAAGCAGCCATGATTGGTTGAAATACGTCCTTTCGTACCGTTTTATTGGTCAAAAGTAGTATGACGTAGTAAGAGTGTAATAGTCATACAAATACATTCACGCGGTGATGTCAGTAAACGTAACATTCACGTGGTGATGTCAGTAAACGTTATACCCACCCCTGATTCCGCTCACGAAATCATTAAATACCTCCCACATGTCTCGACTGTGATTTGGGCTGCCCAAGCAAAAATGAACGGCTTAAGTAAAACACTCTGTACATTTCGCAACAGACTTTTGAAAAGTTTTTATAGTAAACTAAACAGTTTAAACAGGTACATTCGTAAGTGTTGGTGCTAAGGTCAGATTTATATTATATAACTTTTACCAGGAAACAGGTTTCCTTTCTGGTAAATTCCATCGATCTTTTACTGTTATACTGCTGAAGAAATATCGTTAATTTGTACATTTATCCTGTATCGAGCATAGGAAGTGTGCGCAGTGTGGAAATAAGCTGAAGGAACGTCAAGCTTAGAGCATTAGTATACAGCCGATTTCCATTCAGTACAGTTCCAGTTTTTAATTCTGACTTACATTTGTAATACAATAAAATATTGATATATTTCGATTTATTTAATTCAGACCCCTTAAGTTAGGTTAGGTTAAGTTAGGTTAGGTTAGGTTAGGTTAGGTTAGGTTAGGTTAGGTAACAGTGGCTAGGGGCGCGTTAGGGACGACCCCTTGCATGTCGACCATACTGAGACCTATTAAAAATTAAATTATGGTTTATTTAACGACGTTCGCAACTGCCGAGGTTATATCAGCGTCGCCGGTGTGCCGGAATGTGCACCCCGAATTTATGGACTGAATGAGGATGAGGTGTACCAGCACATCGGCCGCATGTGACCCCTCACCCAATGAGGGCCCCCTACCTCCCCCCCCGTACTGTGTTCATACCACCAAAGTGACCAAACAGCACAGGAATCCATTCCAACGGCCCTTCCAAGGTGTCGAAGTGCTCTTGAGGAATGAATCCTGGCAGAGAGATTGCTGAAGGCTTGGAACCCAGGGACGGTTGCGGAGAGTACGCCCTCCTCGTAAGCAGACGAAGACATGCGTCTTGACCTGAATATGTCTATGGAATGAGATGAAGAGGCGAATGATATGAAATCTGAAGTCTTTTCCTAAACAGGAGGGGAAGGGAAATGGACCGTGACAATGAAAATTCCAACCCGGCATTTGCCTAAATAACTGTGGAAAACCACAGAAAAACCAGTCAGATTGATCGGTACGGGAATCGAACGATGGACCTTCGAAATGCAAGTCTCATGAGGAACGCACGAACCACCTCACTCGGTTCAGTCCCCCGTATAATCTCTCTTTAATGGAAGTATTTTGAATGCCATATAGCCTAAATTCTAAGTGGGACCTAACTTAATTTCATAGAAATCGGTTCAGCCGTTATCGCGTGAAAAGGTAATAAACAAACAAACAAACAAACAAACAAACAAACAAAAATTTCAAAAATTGTTTTCGGTCTCAGGATAGTCAATATATTATACATGTTAACATCAGTTATTTAAAAAAAAGCAAAAATTACCAGAGAAATTTTGGTTACAATTTTATTACTAGTAGACCTATACTGTAGATATAGATTTAAAGCTAATGCAGGCTAATAGATTATTTAGATTCGAAGCTCTATTATTTACACTACATCTTCGAAAAATTGTTGAACAATTTATTACGGATGCATGTTAAATACATTCCGGAAAAGATAACAAAAATCAGCTGATCAGGGAACGCAATGTTAATTTCATAACAGCATTACTGATAATGAAATTTATTGAAACAACCACTGCCACACGTCAGACCAGACAATGTAGAAATAAGTTATTTTTTCCTATGTCTGCGAAAAATAATCTGAACCGAATGAAAGAATATCTGATACCATTGTTGGAATATTATGGGTACTTCGACAGATTCCACTCAACTGCAATGGAATAAATATTGTCACTAAATGGAACAATAAGTAACAATATGAAGTAAACACAGTATAGGGATGCATGAGGAAACCCCCCCCCCATTTAACGAGTTTGCTTTAATCGCATTATCAATGCTCATTCTATCATGGACTAACAGGAAAGTTGAAAATTTAACCTATTTATCCAAAATTGAGCGTAGTGAGGAATAAAACATTTTAAAAATAATGTGCACTACATTAATTTTGAATTAAAGTTTTTCCTAACTGTATTTTTTAGTTGGTTATTTAACGACGCTGTATCAACTGCTAGGTTATTTAGCGTCGACGAGATTGGTGATAGCGAGATGATGCCGAGAATTCTCCATAGATTACCTGGCATTCACCTTACGGTTGGGAAAACCTCGGAAAAAACCTAACCAGGTAATTGGCCAAGAGGTGATAGAACCCGCGCCCGAGAGCAACTTCAGACCGGCAGGCAAGCGCCTTAGCCGACTGAGCCACGCCGGTGGCTTCCTGAATGTAAGTTTGGTGTAAAAGTCTTGAAACGTGTAGGGTCCTGTTATTCAACATATCTTGTGAACAAATTAATATTCTCAAAATTATTTATATGAAGAACGAACACGGAAATTGATTCGATGTTGATCCAGATTGGAGACAAACTGAACTGAATACAAAAGTGATTGTTCGGGACAAAAAGAGATATTATAATTTCTCCCTTTACATTTAGATGGAGTGAGTGCTGGGCAAGCTACGTTTTGTTAGTTTGTAACAGAAGTTAATAAAATTGGCTATTTGTCTCTTTGTAACTGAATCATTTACATTTTACCTTCTTTTCACTTCAGAGCTACCCCACATTTTCTTTAAAAAATGTGCTTAGGTGAATAGGTACGAAATTGTTACACATTTTTACTAAAGTCTAGTATGGCATCGATTTTATATTTTTAACAGAGGGTCTGCAGTTGTTAGCTTGGGAACTAGTGACCTAAATAATCGACTTTGACGGTGGATCAAAATATGCGAATATGTTATCTAAAATGTCAAACAGTTATTTCTAAATAACTTGAAGCATTGATTCTGACGTACGGTTTTTTTTTTTTTTTTTTTTTCCACATTTTGAGACCTATTTTTGGTAATTCGGTAGAAAACGTTGGTTAATATGGCGGCATAGGCGGAGAGAGAACCGTTACCTTGGGAGGGGGGCAAAGCAAATCCATAGAAACCCGATATAACGAGATTATGGGGGACATCATTTATCTTCTCCCCCCGTTATAGCTTGACCTTGGTACAGTATATCGGAATATGATCATTTAATAAAGGTATTATAAAATAAAGTAAAATTGTAACAAAATATACAGACCATTTTACTTTTTTTCCCCCTCTTGTACGGAGGACGGACCCGAAGGCTTGCACTGAGGCTTATTGTGCTTACCACTGCTATTCTGTGAATGACTGCGTAGCCGAACGGCCGTGCTCTTGTACAAGTACAGCACGCCGCATCGTCAACTTAACACAGGCTTTTGTATGGATGATGATATGTGAATTAATGATAGCGAAATGAGGTCCAACACCGAAAATTACCCAGCAATTCTGCTTCAATTGGTTGAGGAAATCTTCATGAAAACGGGGATTCAGTTCGATCTGAGTCTCAAGGTCGAGACACCTAAAAAGTGGGATTGGATCGTATTCAATACGCTAAGCGTGTGATCGATCGTCATTTGTTTGATGTGTCAGCTGTAACAGCGAGGGACATTATGTATGTTGAAAAAGAGTGTTGTAAAACATAATATTTCGTGTTTTCCTAAAAGTCAATATTATCATTATTCATCAACAGCCAGATTATTAAGTTTTCATGCGCCTCATTTGAAAACACAACATTGTTTATAGCTAATGTCTACAGAGTGACCAACTCGTTAATATGTCGATAAGTTAACCAACATAACTACTTTCGAAACTTCAGCTTCCGTACTCAGATCGTTTTTAATACGTATCGAAAATTGCATGAAAACAGGGATCGTATTCAGATCGAAGTGAATACTGCATGAAAACGTAGTAAATCTGAATGTCTAAAAATCCGGACGCATGTGAGTAAATGTAGGCCTAGTCTACTCTTAAAAATTCTGCGAGGAGATGCAGGGTATCAAAGAAGATAAGAGAAAATTAAACATAGTACATTTATAAAGTTAGCATTGCGAAACTTTCCACAACAGACTTATTGATGTATATAACACACATTAAATACAATAAATACTTATTCAAAACGAAACTAAGCCACTTTTAAAACGTCAATTTTATTATAGACTTGCTTCAGTTTCTTTCAATCCAATGCATGCGGCCGAGGTTTTTTTTTTAATAATGTTTGTATTAATATTATTTTATTGCAATGTTTATTAAATAAGAATTTGTTAAATTTATCCAAATCATTTTATAAATGTAATGAAAAAATAAGCTTACTAATAACACATCAATAGGATGGTTATTACTTTATTAGGAGTTTGAAATTCACTACGGACAAGTAGGCCTACTAATGTAAACATTTAGACGTAAAAGTTTTACTCTTTATTTAATAATCTTCCGAAACTCAGGAAGATGTTCAGAATTAGCCAACAGAAATTATGTTCATAAGATTTATATCTGAAAACTGTACAATCAAAATAATATGCTGCACTATTGTTCTTACTTACATCATTGCTGTCATTACTGGCTTATTACCTGATGTATTCCACACAACGATTTATTAAAGACTGAGAAGCAGAACACTTCCCGCTATCGCCATTACATACATACATACAAATGGTTTTTAAGGAACCCGAAGGTTCATTGCCGCCCTTACATAAGCCCGCCATCGGTCCCTATCCTGAGCAAGATTAATCCAGTCTCTATCATCACACCCCACCTCCCTCAAATCCATTTTAATATTATCCTCCCATCTACGTCTCGGCCTCCCCAAAGGTCTTTTTCCCTCCGGTCTCCCAACTAACACTCTATATGCATTTCTGGATTCGCCCATACGTGCTACATGCCCTGCCCATCTCAAACGTCTGGATTTAATGTTCCTAATTATGTTAGGTGAAGAATACAATGCGTGCAGTTCTGCGTTGTGTAACTTTCTCCATTCTCCTGTAACTTCATCCCGCTTAGCCCCAAATATTTTCCTAAGAACCTTATTCTCAAACACCTTTAACCCATGTTCCTCTCTCAGAGTGAGAGTCCAAGTTTCACAACCATACAGAAGAACCGGTAATATAACTGTTTTATAAATTCTAACTTTCAGATTTTTGGACAGCAAACTGGATGATAAGAGCTTCTCAACCGAATAATAACACGTATTTCCCATATTTATTCTGCGTTTAATTTCCTCCCGAGTATCATTTATATTTGTTACTGTTGCTCCAAGATATTTGAATTTTTCCACCTCTTCGAAGGATAAATCTCCAATTTTTATATTTCCATTTCGTACAATATTCTGATCACGAGACATAATCATATACTTTATCTTTTCGGGATTTACTTCCAAACCGATCGGTTTACTTGCTTCAAGTAAAATTTCCGTGTTTTCCCTAATCGTTTGTGTATTTTCTCCTAACATATTCACGTCATCTGCATAGACAAGAAGCTGATGTAACCCGTTCAATTCCAAACCCTGCCTCTTATCCTGAACATTGCCATATAATAGTATAAGGATGTAGACATATCTGACATTTCACATTTTCGGTTTGTACTAGCTAATTTTTGAGGTTGATAGGAGTTTTTCTATATACAAGCATTTTCTAATGAAGGGGAGAAATGTTTATTTGGAAACACTACAACATGATCATCAAATGTATATTACATAAAAACCAAAATATAAAGGTCCACTGTAATTCTATAGAATTTTGTGTTTGTTTTAAATTCTGTTTTTAAGTTTTTGTTGTCATATAATTTTTGGAGCTCTCTTGTTACAATAATACTCTGTTGTATAGACCTAGACTATATTTTGTAGAATTATTTCGTATCTCAAACATTTACTGAAAGAATTGTTTGCAGTTGTAGCACAGTCTGCTATATACAGTCGCGAAGCTTGAGGTGTTTTTTTGCAAATCTCGCGATAAAGCGCTCCAAGCGGTTAGCAACTAGAAACAATAGACTGTCCACGGTCGACTTTGGATTTAGAGTGGACTGAGTCGCATTTCCATCGAGTGCTAGGTCGTTGCGTATTTCACGTTGATGCTCGTGAAGAAAAATCCTAACATCTATTTCTTATTTTACTTCTAGATGCAAAAAGTGGTTAATAAACAGCAGGAGGGAAGATCTAATGGCAAAGAATGAAGCATATCTTTATAATAATAAAAAGTTTTGCTATCTTCATTTCGAAAACACACAACATTTCGAAAACAAAAATAAATTAATCTGGAATGCAGTTCCAACTTTATTTGATGTTTTAAATAAACCTGTTCTGTTATTACCTGCAGCTGAGAAACAAAAGCTTTGCACTAATTCTACGTCTGTATCAGCTGATTCCTTGAATAATTATACATTTTCAGACAACTTAGGCCTACTTTTTTTTCAAAGGATATGTTTTTAATTATAGCTGTTAATTTTGTTGTTATTTTTATTTGTTACTTTACTAGAGACGTGTCCACACCTGTGGAGTAACGGTCAGCGCGTCTGCCGCGAAACCAGGTGGCCCGGGTTCGATTCCCGGTCGGGGCAAGTTACCTGGTTGAGGTTTTTTCCGGGGTTTTCCCTCAACCCAATATGAGCAAATGCTCGGTAACTTTCGGTGCTGAACCCCGGACTCATTTCACCGGCATTATCACCTTCATCTCATTCAGACGCTAAATAACCAAAGATGTTGATAAAGCGTCGTAAAATAACCTACTGAAAAAAAAAAAACTAGAGACGTAGAAAAAGTAAGTCGTTACAATAAAATTTATTGATCACGTTTTATTTCCAATTCTGGTGTGATTATTATTGCTTAACCTCATCCCACTTTGTTAACTACTACAAGTACCGGTACACTTAAGTTACTCCCATTAATTCACATTTCCATTATTATTGTTACTTTATTATTGTTGTAAAGGGAAATGCAAATTAATATTTATTGGTTTCATAGTTCATTATCGCTATAATATTGAATGAGTGAAGCGATTATAGTAAATTTCGGTTCGTTTTGCACAAACAAAAATAATATTAACCTATTTCTTGCAGGTATCTTCGAGTTTATGGTGGAATTTAATATACTTCATTAAAATAATAAAAGAACTTTATCCATTTAAAATTTCAATAATGGAAGGAAGGTGCTAATTTTTCCAAAAGAACACGACAACGAAAGTGTAACATATTTTGTCATCTGCTAGGAGAGATCTGTGATGAGGCGATAGTAGCGATCCTAGTGGTGGGCAACTACCCATGTTTGCATTTTTACTACATATTGAGCTTCGCGACTGTATATAGTAGACTATGGTTGTACACAATTTTATTTATTGTACCTCCATATAAGATACACCAGAGAAACGGAAGTACCTAGCACTTCTTTCCGTAGTCTTGAGCAAAGGTATAGTCACTGCATACCTAAGTTTTGTTTAATGTTACCAAATATTGGGCTTTACTAATGAGGCAACTAAACCAGGAGATAATGAAGTATGGTGGCCAGTTCCTTTCCTTTCCATTGCATACATCGCTGACTAGTAACATTATTCCAGTAATCAGACTTCAGATGTGTACAAACAATTATTGTTCTTCATCTAACACAGAGCCTATCGTCAAGTGAGATGTATTGCCTGATAGTACAGGGACATCATTTTATTTTTACTAACATTTTTAATATTAATCTGGCTATACCTTTCTATTAACGATAGAAACAGGAAACACCGTTTGCTACCCCTTCCACGACTGGAGTTCGATGCTACTGGCGTAAAATACAAATCACTTTACTAGGTATAGGAGGGAAGAAAAGTAGTTCATCCAATTATGTAAACTAGGAAATATCACAATTTTGAGTTTGATAATTTTCATTAGGCTTTTGTTTAATCAAAATACAGTACTGTATTACCACTTAGTGTTTTTACTCACCAACTGAGCTATCCATTCGGACGTATTAATTATGCAATGTATATTATACTGTCTACAGCACATTAGCGTACAGTATAGAGAATGAAATTAAATTGAAAAATAATCATAATATGGATATTTAAACACATTTTTGAAAATGGTGGCCGTTCATTTCGATACAGGCTTCAGTTCTTTTGTGCATATTATCACACTATAGACTATTGTACCTAATTCCAATTACCAGTTTCGTCCTTCGTACGAGTAACTCATGTTGAAATAATTCTATACCTACTCTATAAAAGAGTACCTTACGTACTGTAAATTCAATCTTCACTTCTGCCCGATCCGAAAAGATAAAATTACTCAGAAATGCTATCTACTGTCCGTTCAAGTTGTTTTGTCGCAGGGTAGTAGAAAGGGGTGTGAATCACGTGACAGTTAATTACTTAACGAGGCCCTTCTATTTAAGTTATTTTAAACACTTTTATAATATTACGTAGACGTCCAATTCCTAACAGAAATTAATGTATTCAGAAAAGAGCTAAAACAGCCCAGCTACTATACTTTACATTGGGGAACAGAAGCAGGTGGGGAAAACCGGGATGCGACGTAGGCAAACGGACGACAGTACCTGTGCGAAAATATGATTCAATATTGAAAGCTCTTTCGTCACTGGAGAACGCGAACATATTTCTGGAACGTACTATACTCCTAACTCAGTACTGCTTACGCGCCCTCGGCTCTGTGTCGTGAACAGTTGGAAGTTTACTAGTAGAAGGGGTGGGAGTGAAGTACATTAAAAAACTCAGGTACAATAAAAATTGAAGTAAAAATGAAATGATGTCCCTGTAGGTGTAGGCCTACATATCAGCCAGAACCTCAATCAGAGGTACGCAATAGTTGATAAACTTTAATTGAACTGAAAAAATGATAATCATAGATAAAGAAATGTGGGCACCATTGCATCGTTGGGGATTCGCTTATCCAAATGCAGTCGACCTGGTTGGCGAGTGGTATAGCGCTGGCTTTCTATGCCCAAGGCTGCAGGTTCGATCCCGGGCTAGGTCGATGGTATTTAAGTGTGCTCATGTCAGTAGATTTACTGGCATGTAAAAGAACTCCTGCGGGACAAAATTCCGGCACATCCGGCGACGCTGATATAACCTCTGCAGTTGCGAGCGTCGTTAAATAAAACATAGCATTTAGCATTTAGCTTATCCAAATGCAGGAAGAAAGAAAGGAGCAATGTGAGTTTCGTCACTAACATGTTCACAGCGATGGCTGGCCCTCTCTATGGATTTTAAATAACCATTTTTGGCTTATGTATTAGTTTATCTTTCAAACAAGTTAATTATTTTTTAAATGAAGAATCTCTCTTCCAATTATTATTTTGAGGGGCGAGACCCCTCTATTAATATCAATGGGGGCAACGCCCCTGGTTTTATAAAAGTTGAGGGGACAGAAAGTGCCTTGTCCTCTCAAATCAGCGCCTATGGAAGATATTATTTTGGAACTTATAATGTAGGTCACCGAGCGGGCTAGCAGTGTGGTAGAGGGCTGGCCTTGCATTCTGGAGGTCCGGAGTTCGATCTCAGTGGCCGGTAATCCTAACTGAGGTTTTTCATGGTTTCCTCAGTTATTTCCAGGCAAATGCCGGGATTTTACCTCTTGAAAGTCCGGCCATGGACGGCGATCCTTCCCTTAATCCTTTCATATGTGTGAGTGAATGATGTGTAATGTCTTAAATGTTTGTGTTGTATCGGAGGTGGGCCTGGCATTGAGCTGATCCCTCATCCGGGGAGGCCCCTCCTTGTGTGGTCAAAAACGTATGTATGTGATCCATAGATTAATTCCTCTCTCGACAGGTCGCGGCCCTGTAAGGCCCGGGCGGCGTGGGTCGTGTAAATGAACATATAGTCCCGTCGCTCTAATTTCCGGCAGCCAATCGCGTTGCAGGTCGGCTACATTTAAACGTGTGCGTCGTCTTGTGATTCGCTTATGAAGACGTTATTCATTTGTTAAGGCTCGATAAATACTTAATATAATCGCCCGCCATTTTGGCTCTTTCGTTGGCGTTCGCAGAAAGCACACGAAGACGTTATTTGCCGCTCAATTTATTTGCTCAATTACAGTGCATTTGATTTATTATCATAGGAGCTACGGCATGATAATGTTTAACGGCGTGGCAAATAGATTCGTCGTATGGTAGCTCGGCAACAAAAGAACAAAAATGGCGAACGATACTACCTACCTAGACTTTATAGAGCCTTCACTTCCTAAGACGTAAGCAAAGAGGAGGAGTCACGCCGGGAATAACAGCGTCGCGACTATAAAAGGGAGAGGTTAAACTAAGGGAAAGAAAGAAAGAATAATATTGGTCTACAATTAAAATAAAATTAACGGTTAATTCGTCCCATTTAGATCATCATCATCATCATCATCATCTTCCTAACAAGTATTAGGCCAAGTGGCCTGTTACGGTCTCAAACTAGAATTTTCAGTCCATCTCTTCTTTGGACGGCCTAGAGATCGTTTGCCATATGGATGGTAATGAAGCAGTGCTTTTGGAATTCTGCATCGATTCATTCGTTCGAGATGACCCTTCCACTGAAGTTGATATTTGCTGATGAACTGCATAATGGGTTCTATTTGAAGTTCTTGCATTAGGTCCTCAATTTTTTATGATCCCAGCGAGTATATCCAGCTGTTGCTGTCATAAACCTCATCTGACTTGCTGTTATTCTACTGACATCTTTATTCTTCACAGTCCACGCTTCACTACCACAGCTTAATACTGGCTGTGCTAAGGTTTTATACAAGCCTATTCTTGTGTGTCTTTGTACTAGTGAAGGTTTCATGATTTTACTAATGATCCCCATTGTTTGATTATATTTACATATTTTTTCAGCAATATCTACTTCATCATGAGGTGATAGTGTATAGCCAAGATAAGTGAAGGTATTTACTCTTTCTATTATTTTATTATTCAAATAGATTTTGCTTGTTACAGGAATTTCCCACAAAATGACATGATTTTCGATTTTTCAATATTAATTTCCATGTTATATTTTTCACTGACCTTATTTAAATTGTGTACTGAATATTGTAAATCATTTTCAGTTGATGCCATGAGAACTAAATCATCAGCGAAAAGTAAAGCATCAAGCTGCAAATTTCGATTAATTGGAATAAATCCATGTCGTGTCTGTCGCCAATCTTGAATGATTCTATTCATATATATAATAAACAAATGTGGTGAAAGGCCACAGCCTTGTCGTACTCCACTATAAATGGGTCGCCACTGTGAAAGTTTATTGTTGCTTCGAATTGCTATGATGGTTGTTGGTATATATATATATATATATATATATATATATATATATATATATATATATATATAGTAAAATATTTTGTATAATCTGTTGAGGTACTTGATCATCTGCCAAATCTGAAGTAATTTATTCCGATTGACTTTATCAAAAGCCTTTTTAAAGTCAATGAATGCCATAATGCGTTTCTAAATTAAATTCTCTATGTTTCTCAACCAGTAATTTCAATGCGAAACATATTTTTAAAGGGGAAAAAGATGCTTTGAAAATCTATATCGTGAGTACACTTATCATGCAAGTTATAATTTATCATCTTGAGCTCTAGGTTTTATGTATGCCGCGGTTATATCAAAGTATGTTCAACAATGGAAGTCTTTTATAACGCGCCAACATTATAGCGGTGTCGAGTTTGAGTCGACTGCACGAGAATTAATTTGATATAATTATCGCCTGTTGCATATATTGATATGAAATATCTGCCGTCGCTCGCTCCGGTCGAGAACAAAATTTATACAGACTTTAATATTTGGAACCTGACATAGATATTATGTTTGCAAAAATAAAGAATAGTTTATATTTTTTCGCTATACAAAGAGGAGAATGGCTACTCGTATCGATGAATTTCATAAAGAATATCATTTTTATACAGAGTGTTCAATAAGTATGGAATATCACTCATAACTTCTTAAATTTTATTTGTGTTATACAAAAGCTGTTGGAGATAAACCATGGAATATGATACAAGTGTTCGAGAAAAGTTATTCAGGCATACAGAATGTGACAGTAAACTTTATTTTTTTTTAATGGTACTCTATTTTCAGATTTACATATTACAAATCTCCATTAAATTTTATGTAAGAATATGTATAAATTTTACTCATTTACTTGTTTCATGGTCAATAAATTTGAGACAAATTTAAGTATGCAAAATCATGTTGAGTAGTCCATAAACTTACTTACTTACAAATGGCTTTTAAGGAACCCGAAGGTTCATTGCCGCCCTCACATAAGCCCGCCATCGGTCCCTATCCTGTGCAAGATTAATCCAGTCTCTATCATCATACCCCACCTCCCTCAAATCCATTTTAATATTATCCTCCCATCTACGTCTCGGCCTCCCTAAAGGTCTTTTTCCCTCCAGTCTCCCAACTAACACTCTATATGCATTTCTGGATTCGTCCATACGTGCTACATGCCCTGCCCATCTCAAACGTCTGGATTTAATGTTTCTAATTATGTCAGGTGAAGAATACAATGCGTGCAGTTCTGTGTTGTGCAACTTTCTCTATTCTCCTGTAACTTCATCGCGCTTAACCCCAAATATTTTCCTAAGAACCTTATTCTCAAACACCCCTAACCTATGTTCCTCTCTCAGAGTGAGAGTCCAAGTTTCACAACCATACAGAAGAACCGGTAATATAACTGTTTTATAAATTCTAACTTTCACATTTTTGGACAGCAGACTGGATGATAAGAGCTTCTCAACCGAATAATAACACGCATTTCCCATATTTATTCTGCGTTTAATTTCCTACCGAGTGTCATTTATATTTGTTACTGTTGCTTCAAGATATTTGAATTTTTCCACCTCTTCGAAGGATAAATCTCCAATTTTTATATTTCCATTTCGTACAATATTCTGGACACGAGACATAATCATATACTTTGTCTTTTCGGGATTTACTTCCAAACCGATCGGTTTACTTGCTTCAAGTAAAATTTCCGTGTTTTTCCCTAATCGTTTGTGTATTTTCTCCTAACATATTCACGTCATCCGCATAGACAAGAAGCTGATGTAACCCGTTCAATTCCAAACCCTGCCTGTTATCCTGAACTTTCCTAATGGCATATTCTAGAGCGAAGTTAAAAAGTAAAGGTGATAGTGCATCTCCCTGCTTTAGCCCGCAGTGAATTGGAAAAGCATCTGATAGAAACTGACCTATACGGACTCTGCTGTATGTTTCACTGAGACACATTTTAATTAATCGAACTAGTTTCTTGGGAATGCCAAATTCAATAAGAATATCATATAATACTTCCCTTTTAACCGAGTCATATGCCTTTTTGAAATCTATGAATAACTGATGCACTGTTGAGTAGTCCATAAAACTAAACAAAACACGATCATTAACCAAACTTTGGAAGAGATACTGAAAATGAGAATCATTCACAGCCAAACAATGTCTGTCACGAAAACAGTCCATTGTCACAGTTATATGACTGACATATTCCATCTCATATATAATTATTCCTTTAGATCTTCAGTAATTTTTGGTTTATCCCATAGGCGAAGAGAGAACAGTTTCCTTGAGGGGGGGGGGCAAAGCAAAACCATAGAATCCCGATATAACAAGGTTATGGGGGTCATTATTTATCTTCTCCCCCCGTTATAGCTTGACCGTGGTACAGTAGGCCTATATCGGAATATAATCATTTAATAAAGGTATTTTCGAGGGGCATATTTCTTACAGTGTGACAGCCATATTCGCGATGTTTTGGAGAGAGTTGTATAGGGCTTGAACTGTAGGTCTACTACAAATTATAATAGAGTATAATTTAAAACAATCTCCCTATTTTTCTCTCTCATAAACAAACACTTGTATGGCTACATCAATAACACAATGTAACAGTGCTAACAGAAACTTTTTTATCTGAAGCTACTGTAAACTCTAAAGCTACGGTTTGTTTACGGCGATCATCGCCGGGCGCACATCGCCAGCGATTGTCGGCGGAGTTGCTAGCAGTTGAAATGAATGGGCACGGTTTCTTTACAGCGAAGATCGCCAGCGCAGTTCGTTGGACGCGACGCAGATCGCTGGAGGTTGCTTCTGAAGCAAATTCAGGACGCACATCGCCGCATTCGTGTTCAATAATCGATATTTAGACAAGGTCATGTTGTAATATCGAATATCTAATCTGTACACGTTAACCACGTCTGTACGTTTTGGCTGCAGAATAAATCAAGACGTTTTGTAATTTTTCGCCGTCTGAAGACGAAATTATTATTGGATATGTGTCACAACATAATGCTCTTTTTAATATGAGCTTGTGAATTAATAAACAAATTAAACAATAAACCCTTACATTACATATTACATTTTTATCACGCCCGAGCCCCAGAGAATTTTGTTCAGTGTTGGTAAGGGGGAAATTCTCTCTTCTGTAAGTTTTCTGTGACTAGGCTGTACTACTTACGCGGTATTCTGAAATATAGCGGTTTTTTTTTTTTTTTGTAGAGATGTAGTTGATCGTATATACAAGGCATAATATAAGCCCAAACGAATCAAACCTAACCTATCACATGTTCGTACATGTAAAGTGTATAAGCGGATTACGAAGGGAACTACCTCAGCGCTAGTTTAGCCAATTTTTTTTTTTAATTATTGTTTAGAATACACCATGTAATGTAATACAGTATAATAATAATAATAATAATAATAATAATAATAATAATAATAATAATAATAATAATCAGTTCATAACCTGAGTTACTGTCAATCTTTCAACCGGAGTTACGGGGGTCTTGACAAAATTTCTAGGTAATTTAACATTGTCATTTTCAATTAAACTCAAAACATAATCAAACTGGTCAGGTGAGAGTCTGAAATATTCCTTAAATTTTGTAGCGTTTTTATAAAGATGTCTCATTATCAATGTGTTAAAACAGAATTCTGTAAACCTATTCCTGAATATTTCATTAGTCCGTAGCTTGTTCCTTTTATAATACGCATGCGAGATTTTGATATCGTCATCTCCCGCTTCTAGAATAAATAGCAACTTCATTATCTTGGATTTATTCATTATAATTTTTAGGTTATGTCCGTGGCCTACATTAATTTACTTGACCATATGTAGTAGATGAAGGAATAAACAAATGAGAATCTGCAGCGATGTGCGTGAATAAAGAAACCACTTCTCGGCGATCATCGCCAGCATTTATAATCGCCGGCGATGTGCGTCCGACGATGATCGCCATAAACAAACCGTACCTTAAGGGTCATATTCATAGACATTCTTAGCGCGGGCTTCCGGTGGATGATCAGCGAACTAATGTTTTTCGTATTCATTTTTCTGCAGTATGTCATTCATATTTCTCCAAGTGGCGGCCTGAACACCTACAGACTTGTAACACTTGTTGATTATAGTCTGTTACAAAAAAAAAACATTGCAGTGCTTCCATTTCTCAAATGAGTACAGAAATTCTCACACATTCAGAAATTTAAAATAAATACAGTAGGCCTGTACAGTCCAGACACATTATCTGAAAACAACAGAAACTTAATTACAAAAGCAAGAAACATATTTTGAATTCAATATTTTATAGAAAACAAAGGAGTTCAGACAAGTTTGGGGGGGCAGTGCCCCCCTATGGTCCCCCCATAACTCCGCCTATGGTTTATCCTGATACACTCTGAACTTCAAATAACCTCAAAGGAAGAAATTATACTGTGATGTGACCAGATTTGTCGAATGTCAAGCACATAAAAGTTTCACGTTAAAAGATGACAAAAAAGACTTTAGTGTTGCTGAACTGAAATGAGGTGCACTTATAACCAAGAGGTTTTAAAAATGAAAAAAAAAATACAAAATAAAATACATCCAATAAGTCTGGGAGTGGCTCGACTGTTGTGTACGCTCCCAGCATATAGTGATTTGCACCGAGGGACTCGTTTTATGGAAAATAATATAATCTCCGGTTAATACTCAGGACAATACAGCAGTACGACGACGCACAGTGTATTTAGAGAGTCTAGCTGGCCAAAATCATTTCTCGAAAACTAATTGCCCGATTTTCATAAAATTTTGGTATGCAGTTTCAATTAATGACAGTAAGTAAAGTTTTTAAACAAAATAACAATTAATTCTACAAAAAAAAAAGCAATTATTGTAATAGACTATTTTTTTTTCGATTGGAATGAAAAATAAATTAATATTCATAATGTGATATGCGCCTAAAATTGAAAGAGTAAGAGGAAGGAATACTCCTATGTAGGCTACCATACTCGTTCAGAAGCCACATGCATCGCCATTAGAATCTGAATCCTCGCTGTCAGCTTCTCGTTCGGTAGCACCGGGTAATGCAGGCTCGGAGAGTAACTGTTGCTCCTCTTGAAATCGACCGTGATTTTCTCCCCTTAATTTCCATAAGTTTGTGATATAAGGGTCCGAAGAAATAAGTAACCTATGGAAAATATTGATATTTGTGTCTTTCTCGATGTTTTCGTGTGAAGACTTCTCTGAAACGTCTATTATTTTTGTTTCTCGTCTTCTGGGCTTCCTCAGATAATATGAGCCGTTCAGAGCAGAAGTGGTGTAAGTCAAAACTGGGTAATGAGGTTTAAAGTAAAAATTCTGTAAAATACAGCGCAAGGTAGCAATTAATATGTTCTTCGTGCTATCCACTGACTACTAATAGTTTAAGTAAATTCAATATTAATTGCTACTTTGCGCTGTAATTTACAGAATGTTTACTTTAACTCTCAAGGCCCATGTTTGACTTACACCACTTCTGCTCTGAAGGGCTCATATGTAGTTGTCCAGTAGGTATAGCTCGCGCAAGAAACGATTACCGAAAAGCAACGATGGCGTTGCTGTCTGTTTTGACGTGTGTATGTAGGCACGCCGAGGGAGGAGAGATGCGGGCCGGTGGAAGTACCGTCTCTTCCAAGAAGATGAACATATGAGGACATCGCTGTGGAAATAAAGAACGTAGCAAGAGAAAAATTCGAAGCTAATTAAACGCGCAACTTATGTTTACGAATGGAATAATAATACCGTGCGATACAAGACACGTATTCACATGCAATGGAACAAACTAAAGTCGTAATGTAACTATCACAACGCAAGACTGATTCTATAGATGTCATTTCTCTTCCAACTGTACTCTCGAATATCATTCATCGTGATCTTTTCTGTCGCCCGCTCTTCCTTATCGCAGTGTTTGATTCGCATTCCTTCCGTCGGTAATCCGTACTTGCGAGACCTATATACTCCAACCACGAGAAAGTCTCCAGGGAATGAGAGGGAGCGAGGTGATGCTGTGAATGAATGTTGATGTCATAAGATATCATAAGATCACACACGTGGGTACTCGTATCTCTATTGGCTAGCTCTCACAGCACAAACAATAACACTGATATGCACATTTTTATACTACCCTAGTTACAAAATTAGATCACGGTTAATCTCCTGGCTTTTTAATCCCTCCATACAGGAAATAACATATGCAGGAGAGCGCATGATTTTTAAACTGACGTTATAACTCTAATATTATCTATCTACTTCGCTCCAATAGATGACGCAATAGTAAGCACATTCCTTTCACGGTTTATCTCCTGGTTGGAGAACAGTAGAGTGTCCTACGATCTTCTCTCCATAAGTCAAGAGTTTGTGAAGGGTTGCATGCATATGATAGCTTTTGTACAAATGTAGACAAATGTTTACATTTGATATAGGATCCTCACAAGAGAACGAAGGTTGCATTTCTCCGAAAAAAGTAATTTACCATTTCGATATTATATATTGTAGTGTTATAAACACGCCTCTCCAAGAACTGAGCATTAAAGACATGATTGTGAAATTTTATTTTTGGCCGGCTAGCTGCTTGGACTGTGCAACGTTCATTGTTAATCTCCCTACCAAACCTCTAGCAAAAGTGGTAGCGTAGAGTTGTCTGGAGAAAAAGTAGGCTACTGTAATCTACCATTTACTATCCTAATGCAAACCGGCCTAGGCTGCGTACCATCTTCGCAATGACACAGCGAGGCTTATGAAATGGAATTAAATTTTCGAGCGGGGGCACTATGACCCAGCACTGCAACCTTTCACGATCTATTGTGCTAACCGTCACGCTTGGTGCATTCTCAAACCCACAACGGCTGACTACACTACGGTTCGCTGAGTATCCAGGTTTCGAGCAGGGACTCGAACCCGGACCGTCTGCGTGACAGGCTGAAGATCTGACTACTCATCCACCGCAGGTGGAGAAGAGGCTTATGGGTTCTCACGCTGCGAATTCGTGTACATCAGCAGCTGAACGCATGTTGTGACCAATGGATCTCGCCGTCTGTTTGCTACTTTTGGAAGAGGAAGCTAATGATGAAGAAAGATGAAGAGGAAATTAGGAAAAATTGGAGAATGCTATGTTTGCAGCGAAAGACCTGCTCTTGGACAGAAAATTATGAATGAATGATTACTGTTTTACTGCTAGATGCAAAGTTATTTACGACAGTAGACCGTCTTTCGCTACTTCACGCACCGTATCTAAATTATATTTTTTTATTATCCTAGATACTTCATTATTTTCTTCATAATCTGTTCTTGTGAACCTTATATCGACCTCCAATACTTTACGTATATTATATTCCGTTCTCTGCAATCTATCGTTGAACAGTCAAGTAGAATAGCTGTTTGTAACGACCCCAATAAGTAGGCTGTACTTCTCACCCCGTCTTTTTTCTCACCTGAAGACGAAGATAGAACTAAATCTTCGAAACGTTGTGAATTCATTTAAAATGGAACAATGGAAAAAAGTCTAATCTACACCTCTTCTTTACAACGCACCATTGTTTCTTTATCTTTGAGATAAAAAAGATTTGCAGAAGCCTCGCACAAATCTGTCAGGACGAATCGGTCCGAGGCGACGCTGTAAGATCTCTCTCTGCTAGGTTGCGCAGAGAGTGTACGTCGCAGCTGTAGAAATCACTCACTATAGGCCAGCGGTGACCACATCGGGTGTCGTGATTACATCGTGTACAAACTCAGTAAGAGGTGGTTTCGTAAAGAATGAGGAGAACTTCTTTGTTGTCCTGTCGGACAAAATGTAATATTGTAAATTTTATTAGTAACAACAATGTAATTTACTCGTCACAACAATAATTCCTTTCTACAATTCGCCTTAAACGCTCTCTTCAACAATTGGATTTTCACTCAACACCGTATTCGTTATAGCACTCCACTGACGACACTGACAATTTACTTGGACTATTACGAACAACAATGAACTGTTAATCTTAACTAATATTTACAAAGCACTATTTACAAATCAGAACCATCAGTTCTCAGTTCACAGTTCTTCTAGCTCAGTCACTAGAGTTCACAGTATCTCGAACCACAGACCTTCAGAGACAGTCCACTGTACTCGAACTCAGGTCCCTCCAACTGCGGTCCACTGCACTCGAACTCAGATCCCTCCAACTGCGGTCCACTGCACTCGAACTCAGGCCTTCGGATGCTGATACAGTTGCGGACGCACACTCGAGTCGAACTCCGGTACACAAGACTGGCTTGCTTGCTCTCGCTTACTCACTGACTGAATAACTGAAAAACTGCTCGAGTTCGCTGGCGCTTCTTCTTTTATAGCAAAATCATAGTTGCGAGAAATTTCTACAGGTGTGTAGAGAATTATCTGGGTATCTCCACTTCAACGCACTTCTGGAAGGGTCGGGAAGGTCCATTCCCCCTTACTCCGCATGCAGCAGTTGCGCGTGCACTCTCCCCTCGTCGCGTGGGCCTTTCCCCTCTCCGCCGCGCGCCGTCCCTCAAGCTTCATGAAGCCCGCGCGATATGCTCTCTCTCGCGGGACGCTGGTCGTGAGTTCGAATCTCACGTCGCTGTCACAATATGTTTACTTTGCTCAACGGTTCAACTAAGAGTATATAGAAATATTAATTGCCACGCTAAATAATGTATTATTATTATTATTATTATTTTATTATTATTATTATTATTTTATTATTATTATTATTATTATTATTATTATTATTATTACTGACCACTAAGTATGTGTTTCTAGATTTCTTGAGTACGTGCATGAATATTGATATTTTTAGATCTTCTCCCTAGAAGGATAAAATTATTAGGTTTTATCTCAATTTTAATCTTCTTAATCTTTAGATGAGGGTAACTATTTATTAGTAATTAAATTAATAATAATATTGTAGAAAAACTGATTCAATATTATGTGCCATGAACTGTTAAACGCCAGGAACTGACATGTCTTAAATCATAGCCAGGAAGAGAAAGATGATATAAATAAATGTAAGGAAATCGGCTACCTAATGGGGTATGAAATATCTCGTGCACTAAATCCTTTTAATAGAACAGAATTTCTCAAAAGAGTAATGATTACAATAGCTTAAATGACCTGCCCATAGGAAGTTTTTAATTTTGAAAAACTACAAATTCCTCGACCAAGTATCGAGAGAAGAATTTAGAAAATTCCTAATTATATTCAAGAGGAAGATTAAAAAAATAAGCAAGAAAAATTGTTTATTATTCACTGGCTCTTGATGACAGCAGTGACATTACTGATACAGCAAAGCTTGAGATTTTTATCCGCGGGATTGATAAAGATGTTAGTACAGGAACCACCACTGATTGTAGTTTTCATGCCAAGTACCTTAGCTCCTTACTTAATAGGTTGTCTGTCGCATGTAATCACTGCAGCTCGAGTTTTGGTCATCGCTGCCATAGGCGGAGATGGAACGATTTCCTTGGAGGGAGCACACTAGGAAGATAAAATAAGCTAACTCATAGTTATTACTAGGGAGCGGATTTTTATGTGCTAAAAATTTAAATATATTTATTTTTTATGTGCTGAGAAGTACGAAAATATTTGATAAAAATAAAAAAAAAATGTTTCTTTTAAATATGACAAAAATACCTTACTTAGCTTGGAAAAAAAAATGTTACTAGGTACTCACCCACCACACTTGAGTGCTAATAATTGGCAGAGAATTGCAGTGAACAACAAAGGTTATCTCCAAATTCTCCATCACAAATGCATGCCGATTATCTCTGAATAACGTCAATTTCACCTACAGGCACACCCCCCAATACTTGAGTAAATTTACACATTTTTTTATATCCACTGTTTTTCCCAAATACATTCTGGAATTTGTCCCTTAGTACTTATACAGGGACATCATTTTATTTTTACTAACATTTTTAATATTAACCTGGCTATATCTTCGGATTAAAGGTCTAAAACCGGAAACACCGCTTGCTCCCCCTTCCAAGACTGGAGTTCGATGATAATGGCGTAAAATACAAATCACTTTACTAGGTATAGGAGGGAAGAAAAGTAATTCATCCATTTGTGTAAACTAGGAAATATAGATAATTTTATTACGTTTTTGTTTAATCAAAATACAGTACTTTATTAACACTTAGTGTTTTTACTCACGAATTGAGCTATCCATTCGGACGTATTCATTATGCAGTGTATATTGTACTGTTACAGCACATTAGCGTATAATATAGAGAATGAAGTTAAATTGAAAAATAATCGTAATATGGATATTTATACATATTTTTGAAAATGGTGGTCGTTCATTTCGATACAGGCTTCAATTCTTTTGTGCATATTATCGCACTTTAGACTAAGGTACCTAATGCCAATTACCATTTTCGTCCTTCGTACGAGTAACTCATGTTGAAATAATTCTATACCTACTCTCTAAAAGAGTATCTTACGTACTGTAAATTTAATCTTCACTTCTGCCCGATCCGAAAAGATAAAATTACTCAGAAATACTATCTACTGTCCGTTCAAGTGGTTTTGTCACAGGGTCGTAGAAAGGGGGTGGGAAATCACGTGACAGCTAATGACTTAACGAGGCCATTTTATTTAAGTTATTTTAAACAGTTGTATAATATTACGTAGATGTCGAATTCCTAACAGAAATTATTCTTTTCAGAAAATAGCTAAGACAGCCCAGCTACTAGACTTTGCAGAGGGGCGAACAGAAGCAGGTGGGGGGAACCGGGATGCGACGTAGGCAAACGGACGACAGTATATGTGCGAATATATGATTCAATATTGAAAGCTCTTTCGTCACTGGAAAACGCGAACATATTTCTGGAACGTACTGTGGTGGACGGTTCTGTGTGTTGGACGGTTGGAAGTTTACAAGTAGAGGGGGTGGGAGTGAAGTACATCCAAAGCTCAGGTACAATAAAAATTGAAGTAAAAATAAAATGATGTCCCTGTACTTCTGAACCTGGTAGCGAGTCTAGTTTAATTTTCACGGCACGCACCTCCTTGTTTCAGACAGCAGATTTTTGGATGTTTCGAGTTTTTTATGGTGTCTCACAAAAAGCTTAGATTGCTAATAGGAAAGCCAAATCGTTTTTTAAACAACCATTTTTCAGTGTATCTTGAAGGATATCGATTGACGAAGCCCGATAACAGGGAATCACAACAAGACGTATTGCCTCACTTGATGGACATCAGCGGGAGGCGAGAGATTTGTTTAAATTTAATAATGTTCATACCCGAGCTCTTATCTGTTGTGTTTCACAAACAAAGCGTGGAATGAAATCATCTTCAGCAACAATAAACATTCCTAATTATGTGTTGCAAGATCTCTCCTCCTCGTCCATATTAATTTATTCTCTAATAATAACACTGATATGCTGCCTAGCAGTTCTCAGAACTTGAGGCGATACTATTACAAAAATGGATCACGGATACACCACACAGCGCTTAGAAACACGAAGCAACCAAGAATTCTTAAAAAGTTAACGTACTTCTGAGTGACATAATTGCTTTAGTTTTAAAATGTTTAAAAGTTCTTGTAAAAAATTATTTAAGTAAAAAAACTCCAAGATTTATGTGTTTATAATAGATTTCATAAAAATATGTATTTACATAATTTTTTGTGAAAATATGTGTTTTTATGTGAAATAAAATTCGGGTTTTAAACTTGAAACTTCATGTACGGAATTTTTTACTTTGTTAATTGTGTTTTATCATACGCAAAAATAATATTTAATTACATAGGAATCCGCTCCTTAGTTATTGCCAGGGATTGTACTTTTTTCCACGAAGCTACAAGATTAAGTACAGGGACATCATTTTATTTTTACTTCAATTTTTATTGTACCTGAGTTTTTGAATGTACTTCACTCCCACCCCCTCTACTAGTAAACTTCCAACCACACAGAACCAAGGCCGCGTATGCGGTCATATTAAGCAGTACTGAGTTAGAGAGTATAGTACGTTCCAGAAATATATTCGCGTTTTCCAGTGACGAAAGAACTTTCAATATTGAATCATATTTTCGCACAGGTACTGTCATCCGTTTACTTACGTCGCATCCCTGTTTCCCCCACCCGCTTCTTCTCGGTTTTCTGTAAAGGCTAGTGGCTAGGCTGTCATAGCTCTTTGCCGAAAACATTAATTTCTATTAGGAATTGGACGTTTACGTAATATTATACAACTGTTTAAAATAACTTAAATAAAAGGGCCTCGTTAAGTAATTAACTGTCACGTGATTTCCCCTCTTTCTGCGACCCTGTTATTAACCACTTGGACGGACAGTATCTTTTCGGATCGGGCAGAAGTGAAGAGTGAATTTACAGTACGTAAGGTACTCTTTTATAGAGTAGGTACAGAATTATTTCAACATGAGTTACTAGTACGAATGCCGAAACTGGTAATTGGAACTGGTACAATAGTCTATAGTGCGATAATATGCACAAAAGAACTGAAGTCTGTATCGAAATGAACGGCCACCATTTTCAAAAATGTGTTTAAATATCCATATTATGATTATTTTTCAATTTAACTTCATTCTCTATATTGTACGCTAATGTGCTATAGACAGTATAATATACACTGCATAATGAATACGTCCGAATGGATAACTCAGTTCGTGAGTAAAACATGTATTGTTATTACAGTACTGTATTTTGTTTAAATAAAAACCTAATGAAAATTATCAAACTCAAAATCGCGATATTTTCTAGTTTACGTAAATGAACTACTTTTCTTCCCTCCTATACCTAGTAAAGTGATCTGTTCGTATTTTATGTCAGTATCATCGAACCCCAGTCGTGGAAGGGATGGCAAACTGTGTTTACGGTTGTGAACCTTTAATGCAAAGGTATACCCAGGTTAATATTAAAAATGTTAGTAAAAATAAAATGATGTCCCTGTATTACTGAAGTATTTAAGTCAACGACGAGCGCGCATCTCGCAAGCGAAGTATTTGACTGATTGCTTGCCGCATTTCTGTTTGGTGAAGTTGGGCAGAACAAAACGTGGACCATTTTAACAGTTACACTAATATTTACACTATGTACACTAAAATACGCTATTTTTACTATTTATACTGTAATAAAGATTGTAGATAGACATTGATCAAACATGATTTACAGTATTAAGCTTATGTGCAGTGTTGCGTATTTTAATGAAAGGTGTTTTATTTCATAATACTATAGCCTACTTATTTTGTAAATTGTATATAAAAATGTAAATATGTTCAATTAATGTAAGCCGACATTCTTTACGATAATGTAAATATAAAAATAGCTTATTCTAGTTTACAAAGTGTAAAGAAGCCGTCAGACATGACTACATTAAAAGCTGATTGTCAAAAAGAGTGCTTTCGTCTCTAGAATATGATCTGTCTTCAAATATTACTTTTGTAGAATATGATTTTTATTTTTAATATAGCCTAACAATATTTTCCTTCATTATGTTAATCATTCCTTTGGTCCAAATTATCTTATTTAACTCTAAATTGTAACTGCTTAACTTTTATAATTACTTGTAACAAAACACATCTACATTTTGCTCTTATTGTCATTATTATTATTATTATTATTATTATTATTATTATTATTATTATTATTATTATTATTATTATTATTATTATTTCCTATATTGTTGTGATTCATATTTGCTATGTATTTTTTATATTAAATCCAGACTTTGAGATGGGCAGGGCATGTAGCACGTATGGGCGAATCCAGAAATGCATATAGGGTGTTAGTTGGGATGCCGGAGGGAAAAAGACCTTTGGGTAGACCGAGACGTAGATGGGAGGATAATATTAAAATGGATTTGAGGGAGGTGGGATATGATGATAGAGACTAGATTAATCTTGCACAGGATAGGGGCTGATGGCGGGCTTATGTGAGGGCGGCAATGAACCTGCGGGTTCCTTAAAAGCCATTTGTAAATAAGTAAGTAAACCCAGCCATGGAGTGGGGCATTTTAGTCCCACTCTATGCCGGTCCCGAGCCCAGAAAAATGGGGAGGGTGAATGGCTGGTCATTGAGTCTCGATGGAGGTCCCTATGCCGAGAAAAGGCCTCTACTAAATGTCGAGAAATGTTCAAGTTGGCAGGTTTCACCTGCCTACAAGACTAGCAAATCCTAGCCCCGTAAGAGGAGGGGTGAGAGCGAGTATCTAGCGCTTTAAAACGAGACTTTCTCGGCTAAGGAAAGGTAACCCTAACAGAAGGTTCCCTGGCCCTCCAGGATGGGGGTGACCGAGGGGCTAGCGACCTCTCGTCGTAAAAAGAACCATGCTACGAAACCTCAAGATTCGTGAGGAGGCCCGATCTCAGCCATGAGATGTAGCGCTATGGAAGAAGAAGAAGAAGAAGAAAGTATATATTATTATATTGGTTGATTGGAAGAAAAGATCTTGTGGCCTTAACTCTGCCAGTAAAAATATATTAATTGAATAGATTAATAAATAATTTAAATTGTAGGAAAGGTCATCGTAGTAGCAGTCTTTATCAACAGTAAAAGCCACCGGCGTGGCTCAGTCGGTTAAGGGGTTTGCCTGCCGGTTTGAAGTTGCGCTCGGGCGCGGGTTCGATCCCGGCTTGGACTGATTACCTGGTTGGGTTTTTTCCGAGGTTTTACCCAACCGTAAGGTGAATGCCAGGTAATCTATGGCGAATCCTCGGCCTCATCTCGCTATCGCCAATCTCATCGACGCTAAATAACCTCGTAGTTGATACAGCGTCGTTAAATAATCAACTAAAAATCAACAGTAATCTGACTAGAGAAAAATCAAAACTCGAGTGGGATTTAATTGACTATTACACGATTAGAAGAAATAAACTACTCTAATACAATAAAAAATATTGACTTCCAAAAATTCTGTTTCACTAATGTTAGCTTCAAAACGTTTGAGCGAAACCGTCATTTTCAGTTGACTATCTATGCGGTAAACAAATGACGAAAGCAAAGTATGTTTTATAGTACCGTAAAGAATTTGTAGTTTGAAATGTTGGCAATCAAAGAAACAAATGGTAGGGAGGTGATAAAACAGAAGAAAGTAAGATTAGGAGAAATAAAGCACTCTAATATAATAAACCAGGAATCAAATTCTTTGTCTCGTAGGAGTTTTCGTAAAGATGGTACGCAGGGGCGGACGCAGGATTTTTTTTCGGGGAGGGATTTGAGAAGATAGTAAAAATGGAGTAATGAGAAATAAGTTTATATACTCACAATTTGTTTCCGAGTCACAAACATTTACAAGTTGGCCTGAGTAGCGTAGTCGGTATAGCCTTCTGTGCTCGAAGTTGCGGGTTCTACCACAACCCAGCTTGATGGCATTTAAGTGTGTTTAAATGTGACAGTCCTCATATAAGTCGATTTACTGGCATGTAAAAGAAGTCCTGAGGGAAAAAATTCCGGCACACCGGCGACGCTGATATAACGTCGGCAATTGCGAGCGTTGTTAAATAAACCATAATTTTTTTATTTTAACATTTACAATGACTGCAATAAAAAAACAATGACAGAATGACATTTACAGAAGAAGGCGACGAGGCTTCTTAGACATTTCATCCAGTACTTCATGAGCTTTTACTTCTACATTTTTATGTATACACATCAAGGCCAGTCCATTTAATCTGTCTGCTCCCATCGTGCTCCTCAAGTAAGTCTTCAAATACCGCAAAGTTGAGAACGACCGTTCTGGTGTTGCTGGTAGGCAATGTGAGTGCAGGGAAAAATAATTTAATTGCACCTGTTCAAAGATGATATAAAATCAGTAGGTATTAGGTGAAGATTTTTCTGATCAAGGAAATTTCTCCTCCGCATCCTCAATTCATTGAAGAAAGACTCTGGTGATGCATCAACACCATTGGGCCACTGATTTACTATAGCCTCAACAGCAGTTTCTAAATCTTCATCTGATGCTCGCACTATGTTTTTAGGCAGCAAAGTTTGACATTTACTTTAGGATTTCCTTATGATTTAAAAACCTGTCCTTGAGCTGACTAATGAAATAGTCTAAGAAGAGAAGGAAAATTAAAAGCCTAAAATACTCTTCATGACTCTCTGTCTTGAAGTAAGAACGCTGTGTTTGTCTTCCTGCAGTTCTTGGAATTTAACATTTTAGCAAAGAGAATTTACGTGGAAAACTCTCTAATTCCTATGTACATTCACGAATTAAAATTAATATTATTTTTGTTTCTTGTTTCGTATTTTTCTCAAAATTTCGGGAGGGGATATATCCCCTTAATCCCCCCCCCTTGCATCCGCCCCTGATGGTACGTTTATCTGATCAGAGGAGTCAATATTTGCCAATCCAAGTTTATCCAGACTTGCTTGTATTTCATTGGTCAAATCACGTGTATTTGAAACATATATGTTGTTTGTCTTTGCAAGCAATTTGCAACCGTTGATAAACTATAGAAAAGCTTTCCAGCTTGCTTTATAAAGACGAAGTCCTTTGTATTTCTTAGGTGAGTAAAGCATATTGTCTGGAATGTCGGATGGAAGATTTAAAATGTCTTTTACTATAGTTCTGATCGGAATCCAGTCGTGCGGACAGAGGCAATACGGTCAAGTGAGCGATGCTCCATTTAAAATAATGAAAAGAATAACAATCCAAGCGCGGCGTACGGATCAATTTCGGTAAGTGGGTGCATACCTTTAAAAATAAGTTTTAAATATAAAAACGACAATATTTAAATCCCCTTGCGGCCGAAAGTTCTCAACCAGAACCTTGTCTCAACCCAAGTACTACAATTTTTTATCTTATCTGCATCAGCGAATATATGCTGCCTATATCTTCTACTCACTGCTGCTAGTTCCATTTTTTCAATCTCTATGGAAGTGCGTTCATCGCTCTACATAACAACCGATAACAACGCCGTCTTCAACAATGAAAATTACGTATTGGATCGCCATTATGATATCTGATTTCGTTTAAATCAAGCAAAGATAGCGGTTTATGGAGAATATGTGTATTCAGGAGCTCGGTTCGATTCCCATGGGACAACCAGGATGGACCTCTTCCCACTGAGGTAAGTTTTCTAAGTTATATTAAGATTCCTGATTGAAAACTGCAGCAATAAGTAGGGAATGAAAACATTTACGTTTTGTAGTGTCAATCGCGATTCTAGGAATAAATGTGTATATTAACAGCTGATAAGTAAGCCTCGACTGGATATTTAAAAACACTACCAAACACGAGCGATGCAATTTAAAAATTACTGATGACAATGAGGTTTTTGGTTTTAATACATTAGTAAATTGTTTTATGACTATCTTTCCTTATCAGTAAATACAAATGAAATAGATCGTATAATGCAGCGTTTCTGAAAGTTTGCAATTCTGTGAATCGTAAATTGTATTTAAATAGTGGAGAATAGTAGAAAAGTATGCAAAATCACAAAAATATGAATCAATAAAAACATTAAATATCACCAATAATCCAAAAAGATTTATATTCAATCATATAACTTATTTTAATGTAAATAATAAAGGCCTAATTATAAATTTACATTATAATTTAAAAGGTAATACAAGTGATATACGCATTTGATTAACAATGTTCATGTAAGTTATATTTATTTTAACGTAATATGATATCGTTACTTAATTTTGATTAAAGTGTTTTTAAATGTTTTTTTTAATATTGACATCAACAATCTATACTTCAATATTATGTAAAAATCTTCACTACAATTTTAATGCAATGTATTTTTTCAAAAGATATATCAATGTCTGAAGATGCCATACTGAATGACGAAAACGTTATCAATTTTAAAATATAATGTAAATTTATAATTGAATCAGTGAGTAGAAAAAGGGAATAACTACTTTGAACCCAACTTTTCAGGAAACAAAAAAAACTTTCTACAGCTTTTCTGTTAAGTTTGATTTAAATGTTGTCAACAGTAAAAATGTTCACTATTGTTTGTAGTATATATATTATTATCAAATTTTGCTCTATGCCTTGTTAATATTTGTATACAAGTTTTTTTAAATTTTAAAACTTATTTCCTTTTTCCACTCAATAATCATACACTTACTTTATTAGCTTCCTAACCTCTCCTCCATTTTTTTTCTTCTTTAAAAATGTATATAAATGATTAAATAGGTTAATAACGACTTCCACATTACAATTTTATGGAAAAAATATACAGCTTGAATCAAAAGTCTAGGAACATATAAATATCTTCTATATGCTTGATTTTCGATTACTATAGGTGTTATCAGTATTTGTAAGACCAAATGCTCTACCAGTGACACATTCGATTCTAGCTCTCAGCTATTTCAAAAGCCGCCATTTTGAATGCAACTTCGAAATTTTAAATGGAAAGGGGGTCATGAAGGTACTCAAAATCATGTGAAATTTTCTGAGAAAAACAATGGTGCAATCCGTTTTGAGATATCTCTAATAATTTTCAAGTTATTTAAAGATAACTGTCTAATGACACAAACATTAGTTACTGCATCTACAGATATTTTGTAACATGGTACCAGTACGGTACTAAGGAGGCTTTGGAAAAGGTGCTTTTATGCAATTCTGGTAATTAACTTTTCCTGCTTTACTGTTCGATTAAACTGTGATAGTTTCAGTGCATTGTTGTGATTATTTGAAGCTTTCCTGTAAGAAATTTCTTGATGGCATTATCGAAAGAGGAAAGAATTGATATCATTCCTCGTTCTGGTAGGTTAAGCCACAGAAATGTTGCAGCAGACTGAACGAACAGTTCCCTAGACATTAAATTGGTCGACGTGGACCAGTAGAATGGCTGGCCATGTCTCCAGATTTAACACCTCTTGATTTTTTTTCTTCTTTTGGGTTTACATAAAGAGCTTGGTAGGATGAAGAGAAAATTGAGAATGTGAAACATTTAATGAAATGTATCATTGAAGCCTGTGCTAAAATCACCCCGGGAATGCTACAAAATATTCTATCCATATTCTCAATTTCCTCTTCATATACCAAGCTCTTTATGTAACCCCAAAAGAAAAAATCAAGAGGTGTTAAATCTGGAGACCTGGTCGACCATTCTACTGGTCCACGCCGACCGATCCAATGTCCAGAGAACTGTTCGTTCAGTCTGCTGCAACATTTCTGTGGCCTAACCTACCAGAATGAAGAATGATATCAATATTCTTTCCACTTTCGATAATGCAATCACGAAAATCAAGAAATTTGTTACGGGAAAGCTTCAAATAATTACAACAATGCATTGAAACTGTCACAGGTTAACCAACCTGTAAAGCAGGAAAAGTTAATTACGAGAGTTGCATAAAAATACCTTTTCCAAAGCCACCTTAGTATTGTACCATGTTACAAAATATTTGTAGGTGCAGTAACTAATGTTTGTGTCATAACTTGAAAACTATTAGATATATCTCAAAACGGATTGCACCATTGTTTTTCTCAGGAAATTTCACATGATTTTGAATACCTACATAACCCCCTTTCCCTCATGGTATGTGTAGAAAACAGACGTGTTGTTAGAAAGATTATGAATACAGAATATGTACATCCAAAGCTTGCTAAGATAAAACATCATTCTCCTGTACATGAATAAAGGGAAGAGACAAGTTCTGCATGTAGTCGAATAATAGCCCAACAACATATTCCCTTTGTTTACATGCATCAGTTACTTCATGTAGCTTATTATTAGTTTATTATAAAACTTTTTTCAATATTAGCTGTAATAGAACAGCCGAGTCAGCCCTGGCACAATCTTGAGTGGAAAAAGGGAACTACTACAGAAGTTATTTCCTTCTTCCACTCAACACAGAACAGACATAAGATTTTACCCGGGTAAGAATGCTAGTAATATTCCTTTTTTCAGTTCATCCAATGGGTCTATCATTGAGGAACAAAATGGCTATCTCAGTTCAATTTAGCAAAAAAATGTAGTTATTCCCTTTTTCCACTCACCAGTTCAATTGAAGAGTCCACTGCAAAAATGATGGATGTCATTTGGCGTACATTTTGCAGGAGAAGCAATTGAAAGTTTGAAATGATTAGCGCTCAAAGTTTAACTGTGATTTTCCGATCATTACTAGACTATGATATCAGTGTTAATGCCATATAACTCTCTATGTACAGGGACATCATTTTATTTTTACTAACATTTTTAATATTAACCTGGCTATACTTTTAGAGAACTGGAAACACAGTTTCTATCCCCTTCTACGACTGTAGTTCGATGATACTGGCGTAAAACACAAACAAATCACTCTACTAGGTATAGGAAGGAAGAAAAGTAGTTCATCCATTTACGTAAACTAGGAAATATCGCGATTTTGAGTTCGATAATTTTCATTAGGTTTTTGTTTAATCAAAATATAGTACTGTATTAAGAATAAGTGTTTTTACTCACGAACTGAGTTATCTATGCGAACGTATTCATTATGCAGTGTATATTATACTGTCTACAGCACATTAGCGTACAATATAGAGAAAGAAATTAAATTGAAAATAATCATAATATGAATATTTAAACACATTTTTGAAAATGGGGCCGTTCATTTCGATACAGGTTTCAGTTCTTTTGTGCATATTATCGCACTATAGACTATTGCATCTAATTCTAATTGCCAGTTTCGTCCTTCGTACTAGTAACTCATGTTGAAGTAATTCTGTACCTACTCTATAAAAGAGTAGGCTACCTTACGAACTGTAAATTCAATCTTCACTTCTGCCCGACCCGCACAGATAAAATTACTCAGACATGCTATCTACTGTCCGTCCAAGTGGTTATGCCGCAGGATCGTAGAAAGGGGGGAAATCACGTGACAGTTAATTACTTAACGAGGCCCTTTTATATAAGTTATTTTAAACAGTTGTATAATACATACTAGGTTCAAAAAGTTCCCGGAATTTGCTATTATCATAGAAACAACGTACCTTAAACACTATTCCACAGTATTCCCTTCAAAATAGTTGCCTTCCGCAACAACACACTTTTGCCAACGCGTGTAGAGTTCCTGGAAGCAGGCTGGAAGCCATTTTGTGAAACCCGTCTTAGTGCTCTCGTCGCGTTTGCGATAACCTCTTCAGCATTGAATCTCCGTCCTTTCAGATGACTTTTCAGACGGGGAAACAGGAAGTAATCAGGTGGTGAGAGATCAGGAGAGTATGGTGGGTGATCCAAAGCAGTTATGTTGTGCCTGGCAAGAAAATTCTTTACAATAATTGCGCGATGAGCAGGTGCATTGTCATGCATAAGGAACCAGTTGTTTTCTACCCACTTTTCTGGACGTTTCCTTCTCACTGCGTCCAGGAGGCGACGGAAGATTTCTACGTACAATTCTTTCGTTACAGTACGACCTTCTGGAATGAACTCATGGTGGATGAGACCCTGAGAGTCGAAGAAAACTTCCAACATAACTTTGCCTTTGGAAGTGTCCCTAGGAAATTTTTGCTTCCGAGGAGATGTTTTCGATTTCCACTCAGATGACTGTCGTTTAGGGACTGGGTCATACAAGTAGTACCAAGTTTCATCACCAGCAATAATTTTGTTTAAGAAATCACCATCTTCATCAGCCATACTGATCATGTCCCCAGCAAGAGTCATTCTTGTTTCTTTCTGTTCTGCCGACAACATTTTCGGAACTAACTTCTGAGACACGTAATGCATGTTGAGATGCTTGTGAAGAACATTGTGTACACTTCCGACTGATATTCCGACCTTTGCTGCTATCTCTTTTATGGTTTTACGTCGGTCGTCCCTCACAACATTACGCACACGCTGAGCGATTGCTTCATTTGTTGCAGTTGTTGGTCGGCCGCTGCGTACGTCATCTTTGATGCTATCGCGGCCACCAGAAAAGCGTTTATGCCAGGCATACACTTGAGCTGCTTCGCCATATGCTTCTTCCAACAATCTTAATGTCTCTGCAGGAGTTTTGTGTATCAAAACACAGAACTTTATGTTTGTACGTTGCTCTGTGGACATAATTACAAAATGCGACGAACAAACAAAACACTATGATAAACAATTGCCTACAACTCAAAACCAACTATCGCCATTATCAACACACTTAAAGAAAATGACATCATGAATGTTACCAACAAAACAAATGTATAATATCCCTTGTTATATATTAATACGAAAAATGGTAGTAAAATTCCGGGAACTTTTTGAACCTAGTAGTATTACGTAAACGTCCAATTCCTAACAGAAATTAATGTTTTCAGAAAAGAGCTAAGACAGCCCAGTTTTTACAGAGGGGCGTGCAGGAGCAGGTGGAGGAAATCGGGATGCGACGTAGGCAAACGAACAGTACCTGTGCGAAAATAAGTATGGTTCAATATTGAAAGCTCTTTCGTCACTAGAAAACGCGAACATATTTCTGGAACGTAGGCCTACTATACTCACTAACTCAGTGCTGTTTACTATATGCAGCCTTGATTCTGTGTGGAGGACAGTTGGAACTTCATTAGTGGAAGGGGTGGGAGTGAAGTACATTAAAAAACTCAGGTACAATAAAAATTGAAGTAAAAATAAAATGATGTCCCTGTATATTCTATAATATGTCTTAAGCTATGCATTGACAGTCTTGGTTCATTCTCGACAAGAAAGTGACATCCATCATTCTTGCAGTGGACTCTTCAATTGTATAATTTACATTAAAATAAGTCATATGATTGAATACCATTCGTTTTGAATTCATACTGGACTTATTGCAATTTTCAAAAATGAACTCAAAATCACCAATAATTATTATTATAATATAATCCTAATTATTACAAAATAAGATATTAATTATTATTACATTTCTTTATTATTAATATCGTTAATATTATTAAAGTTCTAAAAATGAATATAATATTTACCAGTCATATCTGGATTCTATGCGTATTTATTCTGAAAACAAATTACCGAAATAGGCTAAATGCAGACGCAGAAATGAGGCTACAGCTTTCCGCCCTAAAACCAAATGATTATACAAAAATTTGTATCCATGTATAAATGGAACATATTCATCACACCGAACTGAACAATTAAGTACTATGCAAATTAAGCTTTCAGGAATAACTCCCTGTAAAGTTAATTTGAATAATTTCGAAGGAAAAATTGTTCTGGGGCCAGGTATCGAACCCGGGACCTTTGGTTAAACGTACCAACGCTCTCCCACTGAGCTACCCGGGAACTCTACCCGACACCGATCCAATTTTTCCTCTATATCCACAGACCTCAAAGTGGGCTGACAACAGTCAAGCAACCAACATTTGAGTGCACACTAACTCTGTGTGACTTTAAATTGTGGTTTTCTGTTACGTACAGTGATGTGTATTATGCAAATTAAGCTTTCAGGATAACTCCGGCCCCGGAACAATTTTCCCTCGAAATTATTCAAATTAACTTTGCAGGGAGTTATTTCTGAAAGCTTAATTTGCATAATACACGTCACTGTACGTAACAGAAAACCACAATTTAAAGTCACACAGAGTTAGCGTGCACTCAAATGTGGGTTGCTTGACTGTTGTCAGCCCACTTTGAGGTTTGTGGATATAGAGGAAAAATTGGATCGGTGTCGGGTAGAGTTCCCGGGTAGCTCAGTGGGAGAGCATTGGTACGTTTAACCAAAGGTCCCGGGTTCGATACCCGGCCCCGGAACAATTTTTCCTTCGAAATTATTCAAATTAAGTACTAGATTTTATATCATTATGCGTGTTAACTATTAGATACTATTAAAATATATTGACATTTGCATCGTAAGGATTATTTTGTTTTCTTTTATTATTTTAAAGATTTTATAAAGGTTCATAGTAGGCTTACTGAGGCGTATATATATATATATATATATATATATATATATATATTGTATCCGGCGTGGCTTAGTGGATAAAGCATCAGCACGTAGAGCTGAAAACCCGGGTTCAAATCCCGGCGCCGGAGAGAATTTTTCTCCGTTCCATCACTCTTTCATCATATGATGACGCAGAATATCTGCATGGAAATATCATATGTACTTCGGTACATCAAAATATACATGATATGCGTAATAAAATCACTTTGTGTTTTAAGACGGCGCCTATACCGTCGGATCCCGGCCAACCAGTCACTCATTCGAGTGCACCTCAACACATGTATGGACTTCGGTCCTGCGTTCATAGACATCTATGACGTAGTGCAGAGGGCGGCCATTAGAGGGAACCCAAGAGATGGAGCTTAATCTGAGACGATTCTAACCGGCGTCGGGGTTGTATCCGGCGTGGCTTAGTGGATAAAGCATCAGCACGTAGAGCTGAAAACCCGGGTTCAAATCCCGGCGCCGGAGAGAATTTTTCTCCGTTCCATCACTCTTTCATTACCGAGGCGTGTCTCAAAGCTCAAGTCTATACTACATGTTAGTGACTAGCAACTAGCTGACTTGTGAACTATACACAGGGTTGCCAGATTTTAAATCTACCAAGGAGGGACATCCTTTTTCATCATATAGGCCAGTGGTGGGCAAAATGAACGCAACCCACAAGACAGGATTTAAATGGCAACTACATACTGTGGGAGTGGTTGCACTCTACAGTGCTGTGACGGATTTACAGACAGTTGCGCCACTACATTCCTACCTACCATATGTAATTAGAAGAGTTCATTCACGTGATATTTAGTCATTTTTCAAAGTAATTTCCTCGAAATAGGGATTTATATCTGTGCATGCTATTTTCAGTTGCGCAAGAAGATGAGCATCGCTTAAGCGGGATGTGTGGCTGGACTTCATAAACTTCATTTTAGAAAACAGCTGTTCGCACTGGTAAGTTGATGAATACATACCGGCATTTTCCATAACTATGGTCCTGGAACACAACTATGGTTCACGATACAACCATTCAAAGATCATTGTAGAAGTAACATAGACCGTTCGTAGATAGCTGCAGTGACTTGAATTCAAACTACAGTACAGCAAAAATATAGATAAACGAGGTACTACGTTATGGAGTACAAAATTTGATTAGTTGTATCGTGGGCAATAGTTATGTTCCAGGACCATAGTTGCGGGAAATGACGGTACTCACTATTTTTGAAGCAAACTGTCTAAGCAGTGGATATGTAGTACTGGACATCTTTTAAAAAAATTTAACCCCAGCAGATCTTCATATTCTGCTTTCAAGAGGCTATCATTCTGCAAAATCAGTACCTCTAACTGCAATTCTGGAATAAGATTTTCAATTTAAACATGAAAAGGAGTGGCAAAAATATTGAAATCTTTCCCCATCCCTTGCAAATCACTGAATCTGCGTTCATTGAACTCGTATAATAGGTGATCTATTTTACGAATTACATATTTAAGTTCGCGTGCTGAATATTTGCAACTGATCCTAAACATGAGAAATGAAAGAACCGCCTTTCTTGTAATTGTGATATCCTCTTAATTCATATGATTCTGCGAAAGAGATTGTTTCACTAATGAAGCTCCGAATTCATATTCATATTCTTTATTTGCCTGAAAGTACAAGAATACAAGAGGCCTCGTCAATTTAATAATATAAAAAACAATATGTCAATATTTAAAATATTAAAAGAGTAAAAATAATAAAATTTAACTAAAATACTACATCATTTTCAAAAAATTCATTAATACTATAAAAGGGATTATTTTGTAACCATCTCTTAAGCTGAAGTTTAAATTGTGTTTCATTAAGTGTCTTTATATTTGTTGGTATCTTACTATATACTTTTATTGCAGTAATTATATAGCTTGATTGTGTTTTTTTGCAAACTGACATGTGGTACGTTTAATTGATTATTATTTCTGGTTTCATAGCGATGCAGATCAAGTATACTTGTATAATTAGTAATATTCTTGTTTACATATATTGAAAGTTCAAAAATATATAGATTGTAGATTGTCATAATCTTTTCATTTTTGAAAAGAGATCTACATGATAGTCTGGGTGGTGACATTGTTAAAATACGAATTGCCTTTTTCTGCAGTAACAAAATGCAGCAATCCAGTATAATCCGCCACGTACACGCGCATATTTTCATGGGGTGGGAGAAGGGGAAGGTAGGGGGTAAGTTTGATGCTTCGCTGAGGTCTGACGTCACTGCGGCAATGCCGCAGGAACGCCCGCCATTGATATAGGCTTATGTTTTGTCTTAAAGAAAGAGTGATATGAATAGCCTATGGGCACAATAGACATTTTCATGTCTGTATACAAGTAAAATAAAACAAATTAAAAAAAATTATCCCGCAGCTGAAGAAAGTAATATGAATCTCAAAAATGCAATTTAAATAAAACACTTATTGTGGATAAGTTACAGTTTTCCAAGTACAAAACATCTGGCCGTAAGTTACCACAATTTAAAGTCACACAGAGTTAGTGTGCACTCAAATGTTGGTTGCTTGACTGTTGTCAGCCCACTTTGAGATCTGTGGATATAGAGGGAAAAATTGGATCGGTGTCGGGTACCTCAGTGGGAGAGCGTTGGTACGTTTAACCAAAGGTCCCGGGTTCGATACCCGGCCCCGGAATAATTTTTCCCTCGAAATTATTCAAATTAACTTTGCAGGGAGTTATTCCTGAAAGCTTAATTTGCATAATACACGTCACTGTACGTAACAGAAAACCACAATTTAAAGTCACACAGAGTTAGTGTGCACTCAAATGTTGGTTGCTTGACTGTTGTCAGCCCACTTTGAGGTCTGTGGATATAGAGGGAAAAATTGGATCGGTGTCGGGTAGAGTTCCCGAGTAGCTCAGTGGGCAAGCGTTGGTACGTTTAACCAAAGGTCCCGGGTTCGATACCCGGCCCCGTAACAATTTTTCCCTCGAAATTATTCAAGTTACATAATGTTTGTCTGGCGTCTTTCTGAAGGGCTTGTGGCAATAATGTTATGCCAAATTAACTTAAGGACTTAATAATATTTCTGTTTGGCATCACATGTGACAAAATATTTAAATTTCAATGTTTATTAATAGACAATATTGACATAAAATTTATTGATACCTAAATTCATATTTAGTTTGTGCCATAGCATATTGCTGCTCCAAACCCATCATTTAACATAAAGTATATATTTTTAGAGCTTCTCACATATTTATCTCTGGACTTCAGTATTTTCAACAAGCTTTTTCAATTCTCTGTGCCATGCATTTCTGATGAATGTCTCTTTTTAAATGTTTAAAAATATCATATTTGCCACTGAATTCGTTGTTACAAACCTTACACTTGCCAAAATATTCATTTTTTTTTTCAATGTGCAAACCTACATTATTAAGAAACTTAATTTAAATTTAATGTAGGCCTAATTATTTAGGCCTGGAAGAAAACGTTACTGGGTAGCGATAAAATTATACAAGTGATGTTAATTTTCTAAAGGCGAGACTTTTTGTGTCCCGCCTCGAATCGAAGCGGGACTCGGGACTTTTATATGAAAATCGGGACATGTAACCCTGAGTCTATACACTAGAGAGATTTGAATATGTATGCTGGAAACATGGCTTTCTTCATAGACTATTCACAGTATTATCACAGTCTAGTATATACAGTCACGAAGCTCAATACGTAGTAAATATACATCCATAGATAGTTGCTAACCACTAGTATCACTAATATCGCCTCATTACAGACAATGCGAAATAGTACCGGCACAGTCTGTTGTTCCTAGTACTTTCACAACACAAGCTTCATGACTGTATGTACTAGACTGTGATATTATCTTCTTTATACTGTGGACTATTTTTCTAAAACCCATGAAATTACGATATGCTGTACCACGAAATTAAGAAGGTGGTATCCTAATGCAGTTTAATACGAGTTATCAGCTGTTAATTTTTTAAAATTCTAAATCTGTGTTCATAAAGAGTTTTCCAGTAAACAGTTCATGAAACTTGATTCTCAGGTTTATGAACTGAATGGCAATTTCTTCAGACAATAAAATTACGTTTAGCTATCAACAATCGAAATATATGTGGAAAAGATAAAAACCTGAAATATTACAATATTAAAAAAATGTAACGCAGATAGAGGAAAGTACCCTAAACCGGACCCCTCCCCCTAAAGCGGACCTCCGGTCTCCTGGCTCTGCATTCTTCTGAACTCTAGCAGAACTAAGTGTAAATAGTACAGGGACATCATTTTATTTTTACTTCAATTTTTATTGTACCTGAGCTTTTGAATGTGCTTCACTATCACCCCTTCTACTAGTAAACTTCCAACCGTTCTCCACACAGAACCAAGGCCGCATATGAGTTACTGAGTATAGTACGTTCCAGAAATATGTTCGCGTTTTCCAGTGACGAAAGAGCTCTCAATATTGAATCATATTTTCGCACAGGTACTGTCGTCCGTTTCCTACGTCACATCCCGGTTTCCCCCACCCGCTTCTGCCCACCCCTCTGTAAAGGCTAGTAGCTGGGCTTTCTTAGCTCTTTTCTGAAAACATTAATTTCTATTAGGAATTACGTCTGCGTACCCAATATTATACAACTGTTTAATATAACTTAAATGAAAGGGCCTCGTTAAGTAATTAACTCTCGCGTGATTTTCCTCTTTTTACGACCCTGAGACAAAACCACTTGGACGGACCGATAGCATGTCTGAGTAATTTTATATTTTCGGATCGAGCAAAAGTGAAGATTAAATTTACAGTACGTAAGGTACGTACTTTTTTTTATAGAATAGGTACAAAATTAATTCAACATGAGTTACTCGTACAAAAGATGAAACTGGTAATTGGAATTGGGTACAATAGTCTATAGTGCGATAACATGCACGAAAGAACTGAAGCCTGTATCGAAATGAACGGCCACCATTTTAAAAAAATGTGTTTAAATATCCATATCATGATTATTTTTCAATTTAACTTCATTCTTTATATTGTACGCTGATGTGCTGTAGACAGTATAACATAGGCTACACTGCAGAATGAATTCGTCCGAATGGATAGCTCAATTCGTGAGTAAAAACACTTATTGTTAATACAGTGCTGTATTTTGATTAAACAAAAACTTAATGAAATTTATCAAACACAAAATCGCGATATTTCCTAGTTTACGTAAATGGATGAACTACTTTTCTTCCGTCCTATACCTAGTAAAGTGACTTGTTTGTGTTTTACGCCAGTATCATCGAACTCCAGTCGTAGAAGGGGGTAAGTTAATCCAAAGGTATAGCCAGGTTAATATTAGAAATGTTAGTAAAAATAATATGATGTCCCTGTAGTTTAGGCTTCTACCACTCTGTAGCGGAGCACACACGTCGCCCGCTTCACTTGTTGCGTATCAGTCCGCAATTACGTGTTTTGGCAGTGGAAAAAGTTTTTACATGGTGCTACATTTTTCGTTTTTTCTCCTAGATATTGGCAGGTAAGCCATTCGACCTATATGTATTCTTAAATGGTAAGGTTTAAGGTTATTGCTTGTCATTAAACCGTTTAATTTAGATGTTTGGTTAAAAATCTATTGAGTTAACAAAATGTTGGCTATAGTCGCGTAAACTGGACCCCCTTCAGTTGCCTAAACCGGACCCCTTATTTTTTCATATTTAAAGTGTACCTGTATTTGTACACACTCTTATTCTCTTGGAATTCTGTTCCAAATTTCAGGAGGATAATGAGGTAGGAAGGAACAATCTTTACAGCGTACTATTCAGACTGGATCCAAATTAATTCCTCACTCATTGGTTTCGACACTTCACCAAGTTTGCCAATCCTACAAAGCAAAAAACCTGTGCTGTTGCTCTTGGATGGCCACTTTAGCCACACACAGAATATTGATCTCAACAACTTGGCAGAAACACATCATGTTAGCATTGTGTCGCTGCCATCTCACTCTTCACACAAACTACAACCTTTGAGCAAAACTTTCATGGGTCCCCTCAAAGTTCACTACAGCGAGGAAATCAGGCAGTGGTTAAGGCATAATGAACGTGCTGTCAGTGCTTTTGATGCAATGGAACTGTTTGGCAAAGCCTATATTAGATGCCAAACAGCTCAAATAGCAATAAATGGATTTAACCCTTGTACAAGAAGCTGCTTTCAGATGCCGAATACATTGTAGAGGTAACAAGAAACGAGATTTCTCTTTCTATGAATCTGTGTTAAAGAAACAAACAGCAGAAAACCAGAGCTTTCCAGAGAACAGAGAAGAATGTGATGTGAACGAACCATAAGTTTTTGTAGAGTTTGACCCAAACATCTTCGGCAGGTCAGGGCGTTCCTCTGTCATCAGCTACATTGAGGATCCTCAGGGTTCCACATCTTCTAAGACAAGTCTGTTTGACATCACTCCCATTCCAAAATTTAAAAAAAAGGTTCTCGAATAGGGGGCGAAAGATCTGGAGTTCTACGATCATCACATCTACGTCTTATGAAGCCCATTTGGTGAAAGCTAAAAAGGCTAAAGAAGCAATGGAAGCTGAACAACAAGCACGGAATCGTGCTCAAGGACGCAAAAGCAATCGCGGCCAGGGACGTGGTTCAGAAGTAAAGCCTTCAAGAAAAGGGAAAGGGCTCGTGAAAAAGCTCTAAATTTTGTGAAAAATGTGAAAGAATCAAGCACTTAAGATGAAAAAACCATGACCTCTGGAATATCTGAATTGGATCTTTTCTCGGAAGTCTCCCCATCCAAAGATGATGCTTGGTGTGTGTGTGTTTTGTGACAGAAAATTTTCGGGGGATTCTAAAGGGGAACTTTGGGTCATATGCATTATGTGCTGGGACTGAAAAGGACAAGAACATCTGCGATTTTTGTCGCTAAACGATTTAATTCTGTTGTACGTTTTGTGTATCTTTTTTGAATACATCCTATATCTTTTTTTAAAAACTAAAACCTGTAATTGTAATATTATACTTATACTTTGAAACTAGATTATGTTTTCTCTTATTTAATACCTTTTTCCAAATTTTTTAGTGTTATTTCGATTATTTTTACAAGGGGTCCGATTTCGGCAACTATTTTTCAAATCACCAGAGTGCAAGGTTATAGAAAATAATTTTTTTCATACTAATTTTTAATTATATTTTCTAAAAGTAAAATGTAAATGGTGCATAATACTATAAAGTAAATATTACATGCTTTTAAAATATAATTTTTTACTGTTTTGCGTATTTTTTTAATCAAAAACAAAATGGGGGTCCGGTTTTGGGCACTTTCCTCTACCAACAATGTCAATGTTCCAAGTTAACGTGTTATTCTACATTGAACTCACATTTTATTTCCAAAGTATCATCAGTAGACAGTGGATACGGAATGACTTATCGTTGAATGTAGGTGCACATTTACTATATGTTCCATTTTTTTTCATTCAGACCATTGGCTCAACATGTTTTAAACGTAAACAGACGACTTCAACATGCTACTGTATTTCCCTACAGTCAGAAGGAAAAGAAAAATGACGTACTGTAATACTGTAGTACATAACTTGCAAGGTTCAGTCCTTGTCATCGTTGATGGAATTACCAGCGTTGCAGTAAACGACGATATATTATCATAAGAGGCGTTCAGAAGTCAACATGATTAACTCCACTTTTGGTTATTTCAGAGTTTCTAAGTTGGCAATGTATTAAATTGACCATATTTTCAGTGGTAAAAGTGATTAACTCCATAGTTCAGTAAAAAGCCCACAGAATGCAATATTATTCTTGACTACAACACAGA
The DNA here is from genome assembly GCF_040183065.1 of Periplaneta americana. Classification (NCBI taxonomy): domain Eukaryota; kingdom Metazoa; phylum Arthropoda; class Insecta; order Blattodea; family Blattidae; genus Periplaneta; species Periplaneta americana. The sequence goes on along the minus strand of NC_091133.1, from coordinate 5,850,119 downwards.
ATCAATTGTGTGTATTCAACTTTAACCTTGAATATCTCAAAATCTTTGGGAAAGGAGTTAATCATGTTGACTTCTGAGCTGAATCGCCTTCGCATATCGCTTAAACAGTTTTTGTATCGAGAGAATGTTCTCTCTACATCACACGCAGTCAGTGGAGCATAGTAATAGTATGGGTCAGTGTCTGACATTTGTTTCTGGTCTATCAGTCTATTGCGTATACCACACATGACTAATAACCCACTGTTTTTTAAGAACGCTCTGCAATTTCAGTTTTATTTTTTCAGAAATTGGCCCCGGAACTATCTGATTAATTTTTTCCGACACTTCTTCCATTATGCGTACAGCTTTGTTCATTTCTAAACCAGGTTCTTCTAACTGCTTAATAGCTTGTGGTGAACATTAAAAATTGTTTTTTGTAAATTAAACTTTCCATTAACCGATCGGACATAAGTGCTTTAACCAGTACAATCGAAGATGCTTCTTCACTGTCTAATGCAGTGATGTCAAAGCAAGCGCATTTTTCTGACCTTGACGTAGTGCGCGGGCATCAAGCACTACTTACGGAAGAGGAATAAGCAGCCTGTTTGGATTAAGAAAGCAGTGGTGCACAAATTTCAAACGGAACGTGAAATTTTATGTCGTTATTTTTATATGGCTCCTTTCTATTTGATATTATCTATATTGTCTGCAGAATAAAAGTATTTACACCAACTTCTTGATATTGCAGTTGTGTTTCAAACGTTAATAACATAATAAAGAGTTAAGAAGAAATGTTCACATGAATTCCATTGTACCAACAACTATACTGTACTAAGTGAATTAAACATATCATTCATAAAGAAAGTGATATCCCCCCCCCCAAAAAAAGAGAGACTGAGTATGCCATGATAAGTTGGAATTGATCTTGGTGGTATCTTTAGCATTACAAAAGTAATCAATGAACTAATCAAAACAATATTATAGTACAAAACAAAGTTACCTTGGTACTGTATATGTTTTAAACGTAACTAATATTACATAATAAAACTCTTATCGCATTATGCTTTTAAGGTGATATTAGTTCGCAACTTCCTATCATCAGAATATTAAATTATTTTCTCGAAACCTGCTGAAGCTATAGAGCTGACATTTTTATAACACCTGGCACATATCTTTTGCTTATGATGTAACAGTAATTGCTTTGTTAATTCATTTTCTTACAAGCATTAATTTTCCATGCGAATATTTTCAAATTTGTAATACACTATCTTCAATAATACGTATTTACGGTATATTAGATTTACGACAACATAGATTCAGTACATGTAAGGCTAGCTACTAAATAAATAGGCCTATATCTGAAAATTTCACTATTCTATAAAAAAATTGAAAAAAATCCTTTTGAATAAAAAATCAAACTTGTGAAAAATGAGCATTAAAATTAAAACTTACAAACTTATATTCTTATAATGACATATTTAAAAATTAACATGGATACAGTTTTAATAAGTTCTCTTCCCTTTAACCATTGAATCAATCCTGGCCATCTCTGTATATAGCTCGACCAAGCGGCATATACTACCTCACTCGTCTGTCTCTTTCCTTCCAGCTGTAAAGCGCTCAGGCTCTCCTGAGCTCTAAAGCGCACGCTTGCTCCTATGGGCATCAATTGACATCACTGGTCTAATGTGTTAATTATTCTCTGAATGTATAGTAATGCGTGGCATAATAACAAGCAGCATCTAACCATGTGCACCATCTTGTTAGGATCGGACTTGGGGAAGAGATGTCAGGTCCCATGTCTTTAAATGTACGGTACATAGTCTGGACGGAGCTTTCCGAAATATTTTCTTAGTGTTAGCTATGAAGCTGTTGACTTCTTGACAGGATTTACGTAGAACTTCAGCCACTCTATGAAGCGCGTGCGCTAAGTAGGTTATGTGAACCATGTTTATATAATGGTTTTGTACAGGGCCATCATTTTATTTTTACTAACATTTTTAATATTAACCTGGCTATACCTTTAGAGAACCGGAAAACCCGTTCGCTACCCCCTTCCACAACTGGAGTTCGATGATACTGGCGTAAAACACAAACACATCACTTTACTAGATATAGGAGGGAAGAAAAGTAGTTCATCCATTTACGTAAACTAGGAAATATCGCGATTTTGAGTTCGATAATTTTCATTAGGATTTTTATTTAATCAAAATGCAGTCCTGTATTAAGAATGAATGTTTTTACTCACGAACTGAGCTATCCATGCGAACGTGTTCATTATGTAGTGTCTATTATACTGTCTACAGAACATTAGCGTACAATATAGAGAATAATGAAGTTCAATTGAAAAATAATCATAAAATGCATATTTAAACACATTTTTGAAGATGGTAGCCATTCATTTCGATAGCCTACAGGCTTCAGTTCTTTTGTGCATATTATTGCACTATAGACTATTGCATCTAATTCCAATTACAAGTTTCGTCCTTCGTACTAGTAACTCATGTTGAAATAATTCTGTACCTACTCTATAAAAGAGTACCTTATGTAATGTAAATTCAATCTTCACTTCTGCCCGACCCGCATAGATAAAATTACTCGGACATGCTATCTACTCTCCGTCCAAGTGGTTATGCCGCAGGATCGTAGAAAGCAGGCAAAATAACGTGACAGTTAATTACTTAACGAGGCCCTTTTATTTTAGTTATTTTAAACAGTTGTATAATATTACGTAAACGTCCAATTCCTAACAGAAATTAATGTTTTCAGAAAAGAGCTAAGACAGCCCTGCTTTTACAGAGGGGCGTGCAGGAGCAGGTGGGGGAAATCGGGATGCGACGTAGGCAACCGAACAGTACCTGTGCGAAAATAAGTATGGTTCAATGTTGAAAGCTCTTTCGTCACTGGAAAACGCGAACATATTTCTGGAACGTACTATACTCAGTAACTCAGTGCTGTTTATTACAAGCGGCCTTGATTCTGTCTGGAAAACAGTTGAAACTTCATTAGTAGAAGGGGTGGGAGTGAAGTACATTCAAAAACTCAGGTACAATAAAAATTGAAGTAAAAATAAAATGATGTCCCTGTAGTATTTTGCCTGCCTTAACAATGCATGGAGCAGCGTACGTAACAAAAAGCAACACATTTTCATACCGAACTCCACTAGGCCATAAAAGAGACATAGATTTGTGAAAGAGAGTTTCAATTGAAGAGTGCTCTACTTTTTGGAGAAGCTATGTAGTTAATAAAAATGTCTCCCATGCTTTGTTACAGTGGTCATCAACTCGATGCCCTGTGACGTCATCTCAGCCAGCTCTGAAGCCCGCTGCGCTCGTGTTTCGCTGCCGCGGGCACAGCGGGGGCTTGCGATGGTGGCTCCTTTTTCGTGATAATAAATGTTTCTCATATTGATCAAATTAAGTTTAAAGTAATGTGAATGCCTAATACTAGTATTTACATTTATGAAAGCAATTGTTTGATAAGTTAGGGATGAAATAAAAGCTGAATAAAACTAAATACTGTATTGCATTTTAGATTTCTACTTTTTCTTTTCATTTTTTTTAATTCATGACCATTAGTAGGTATATTTCCTGATCTTCTGTAATGATAATTTTACGACATTTTTTAGCCTCTTTGTTGCGTACTGATTGCTCAATATTATACACTATGATCTGGCCAGTGTATGAATTGAGAAAATTTGGTAGATTGTAGTCAAATGAATTAGCTAGTTCTGTGATGGGATTTACTTATTTTCATTAAAGAAAACAATGTTTGTAAATGTATGTGGATCCGAACACGCACAGTCTGTCGAAAGCTGCTGATGAAGCCTGAGAAATCTGACTAATGGAAAATCTGAATAAAAATCACACAGCCTTTCTCCTGCTTTTATACAGTACATGTATCACCTTCAGTTCATTATCACACTATCAGTCTGTCCTTTCTAGCTGAAGCTAAGCAGGAGCACAATCTACATCCACAGTAGATGGGTCTATGATAGAGAGAGGGAAAAATAACATAACAGTGCTTTCGGAACAGTTCCGAGAAAATAACCGTTCCAAAAAAAGAACTATAGGTCGGAACACTCTGTTCCAAAATAACAGTAGGAGTTTGTGACAGACTCTTACTCACAGGAACTGGAGCACTGTGTAACGTACCGTCCAACTATCTTGTCTGGAACACTCCAGGTACTCTCTGACACCATAACAGTTCCAGCCTAAATGTTTTCCTTGGATGTACAGTAGTTCCTTCAGAATTGAACATGTTGGAAGGAGAGCGAAATTTTTCACTAAAATGAATTTGCGGGGCGCGTTTCAATATTAAATGATCAATCTGATTGGCCAATCAGCTTCAGTTACATTGTTTGCTACTAATATAGCAATAAGAATAAAAAAAATCAAATTGTGAGGATGTGCCTATTATTATTATTATTATTATTATTATTATTATTATTATTATTATTATTAGTAGTAGTAGTAGTAGTAGTAGTAGTAGTAGTAGTATTTCAAAGTCACTGTTTTACTATATCAAATGAAGAAAACAATTATACAAATTTATATACCGCACTGTATTGTGTTATAAAATTTGTATATTGTAACATATCTGCCTTCTGAAGGAAGGAATGATGAACGGGAGAATATTTTGGGACAGAAGAAGATATCAGATGATAGACGACATTAAGATATTATATAGATCATATGCGGAGACTAAGAGGAAGGCAGAAAATAGAAAGACTGGAGAATGCTGGATTTGCAGTGAAATACCTGCCCTTGGGCAGAACACTATGAATGAATGACTATGGTAACATAACAGTGCAAATGTAGCCCAACTAATCTCAATGTTTATTACAAATAAATTATGAAGCTTCAATAGAGACTACTATCACGTAGTAGTAATATCCCTTATTTAACAGGAGGAATGATCAAACCATTGCGATATTTTATGGTTTACATAAATTACTGTTACACCTGAATGTAACAGCTGTCGTGGTTCGAATTGCATTATGGTATAAGATTTTTGAAAGCAATATAAAATTTTGGTGATTATTACGTTATGTCAGGCGCTTGATGTTATTTAGGAACTGTTCTTTGGAATTAGTACTTTCTTGGAAACGGAACTCTTGGAAAAGTTCCAGAAAAAGAACGACTTTTCCCAACGCTAGGCTATGAAAATCTTGAAATCTGACATCATACGTTCAAGTCTTGAAACTGTGAATGAAATTCCTGACGACTGTTGAGACATAGCCTACCACTTCTATTCAACATTGCAGCTAGCTTCTGCCAAGAGCCGCTACTGAACGGGAGATAGGGTTGTATAATGCCGAGCACGAGGTAATGCACGCTTGCCCCGCACGGAAGGGGTGATGAGCGCCCATGCCCGTTTTCGGTCGAGTTGACGAGCACTGCTTTATCAGGTGACAAAACACCTACAACCACATTAGCCACATGTTTTCCTAAAACATCACTAGTCTCATCAATTGAAACATATTTTGTTGTCACTTACATGTTCTTTGATTCTGTTCATGCTGTCGTTATAAGACTGAGTTACATATTTTTTACGCAGCTAGCATGGATTCGCTCGGAATCTGCTGATGTGTGTATTTCTGAAGAAAACCTCTAAAATCAGGATCACTCAATTTCTTTAGAGCAGCTGTGGCGAAAATGTGACTCACGAGCACATTGTAGCTCGCAATGATAGATATGCATTTCTCTTGCTTCCTACCTCCTCCAATCTCCACCCTCTCACTCACTGGAGTCAAACTCCGTTCCATTTGTATTTGTCTCTGACCTGCGAGTGGCGTCGTCGCAATGTCTCTCTCGAAACCATGTACCTCTACAAAAACGAAAGTTTCAAGTAGGATGAGAGGAGCTTTTTTTTTTTTTTTTTTTTTTTTTTTTTTTTTTTTTTTTTTTTTTTTTTTTGCCAATATGATGAGAATATTAAATGTATGATTTGTTCACAAGTATTGCGAGGAAAACGGCATTATATACATGTCACTCATGAACATGGATGGGCAACTCGTGTTCTCAAAGTGTCTACACAATCTCAATGCAGGTAGAACGGACTCTGTAGTAGCTGTACTGTCTGTGTACGGTTCTTTTAAGACACAAGTTCGATCGCGTCTGCAGTAAGTGGCGGCTCGTTTTAAGTGAAAAACAATATAATTCCCAGATCATTTCCCTTTAGTTACGAGTAAAAAGAGAATTTTTTTATATTAAGAAGAGAGGTAAAGCTTGTATTCTATTACACTTTCTTACGCATGACATTTTATGTTACAAATAAACAGTGAAGGTTTTAGTAAAGCAATACTGCCTGCATCTGCTTTAGAACAGCTAAAGGTAAAAATGAGACTGATATCAAATATCATTAGCAAGTTGTGCGTGCGAGTTACAGAATTGCAAGACATATAATCGACTAGCTAAGAACATTTACGGATAAATTTGAAATGTGGTAGTATCATGTAGAACATAGAAAACTACACTTTCTTTGACTATAAACTATCTTGAAGAGTGACAAGAAATTCTTCTTATCAAATATAATACCCTACTTCAAGACCTACAGCAGAATTCACTGCTAAGTTTGGAGAAACAGTGACAATTTACAAGGAATCGAAATTTTTCTGAAATCTATTTGGCTTATGCCGATAGAAAATCCTGAAAATTTATAACTTGAATTAATAAGCAAATCTAGTCTTTCAGGTGAAGCTCCCTGTAAAGCAGATTTGAATAATTTCAAGGGAAAAATTGTTCCGGGGCCGGGTATCGATCCCGGGACCTCTGGTTGAACGTACCAGCGCTCTACCACTGAGCTACCCGGGAACTCCACCCGACACCGTCTCAACTTTTCCCTTTATATCCACACAACTCGCGTGGGCTGACGAAACGCCAGAGATCCACAACGAGTGCACACAATCTCTGTGTGACTTGGAATTGTGGTTTTCTGTTAACGTACACAGTAACGTATATATTATGCAAATCTAGTCTTTCAGGTGAAGCTCCCTGTAAAGCAGATTTGAATAATTTCAAGGGAAAAATTGTTCCGGGGCCGGGTAACTCAGTGGTAGAGCGCTGGTACGTTCAACCAGAGGTCCCGGGATCGATACTCGGCCCCGGAACAATTTTTCCCTTGAAATTATTCAAATATACTTTACAGGGAGCTTCACCTGAAAGACTAGATTTGCATAATATGTACTTTACGTCACTGTGTACGTTAACAGAAAACCACAATTCCAAGTCACACAGAGATTATGTGCACTCGTTGTGGGTCTCTGGCGTTTCGTCAGCCCACGCGAGTTGTGTGGATATAAAGGGAAAAGTTGAGACGGTGTGGGGTGGAGTTCCCGGGTAGCTCAGTGGTAGAGCGCTGGTACGTTCAACCAGAGGTCCCGGGATCGATACCCGGCCCCGGAACAATTTTTCCCTTGAAATTATTTGAATTAATAAATTTACATAACAGCACGCCACTCAGATTCCAGCAAAATCAGGAATCGAACTGTTCGTAATGTTGCCTAAGTAGAATTTCCGTATATAATCTTTGCTTCCATATAAATTATATGTGCTTCAGGCAGAGTTTAATAAAAGAAAGAAGTGTAAAAGCTCTCAAAATAAAGAAAGAGCTCAGAAGTAAGCTTATTTCATCTGCCGTGACATGTACAAAATACTTCCTTGAATTTGTTATTGTTTCCGAATACAGACTATTACCTTTCTGAGAACAGAGGAATACTCTTTAATGTATAAAGACTTGTAAATTCTAGCGTTCTACATTTCAAATAAGACATTTAATAAGAAATATTAACAAATAGTGTAATAATAAATAAATGTTGCAGCTATATTTGTTGTATCTTGAAAAGGTTGTATTCAGTTTGTGTTTCCAGTACTAAACTAATTTACAAAGCTAGAAAATAATATAATTTTGTTATGTGTTCAGGTATAGTCTGTCTAAAATTACTATAATCATTGTACCATGCGTCATTCTGAAATTCAAATCATGGAATAGATATCACGATCACCTGCATGAGCCGCCAGAGCGCACCGTGGCTTTTGCAGCGAAACTGCAAACAACTTGTAACTGCTGCGGCTGGCTCCGTCTGTCTTTCTCTCTTTCAAGGTTTTTTAGCACTTTGGGAGTCATCATCATCATCATCATCATCTCTGTACGTCGATTATTTTTCAGGACATGTTCGAATAATGCGGTTAGATCTTCAATTTAAACTCACAGATTTACAATGTGATGTTAAATGAAAGCTAGATGTGAGGAATTGACAAATGTTAAACTTTTAAAATTTTTGCCAAAAAATAAATATCCGAAACTTTGTTCTTTCGCTTGCTCTGTTGAAGCCATGTTCGCTACAACTTACGCTAGTGAAAAATTATTTTCAATAATGAAAATAGTAGAAACCAAATTTAGATCACGACTTATAGACAAATACCTTCGTGAACAACTACGACTGGCAGTGACATAATTCCTGATTTTGAAACTCTGTCGCAGAAACATTCTGAAGTCAGTTAATAGATTGTGATAATGTGTCCTATGTTTTCTTGTTCATTTCTTTCTTCATTACACGCACTAAACATTAGTTTGTAACCTTGTACTGTATAAAATTATATTTAAGTACTTGACGTAAAGAAAATGAAAATCCGTTAATAAGTCAGATAGTTGTATCACTTCCCCTTCGAGTATCCGCTTCCCTCCACAGGTGCTATGCACGTTGCAGTTTACAAGTGGCTCGGCGCACGATCACATTTTCGCCACGGCTGCTTTAGAGGAATATTTGCACTGAGCATCATGTTGCACATGTCTTTGCAAAACGTTTCGTTTAGACTCGCACAACTAAATGATGATGATGATGGTTCCTCAGATTTCATTCCAACGCATTTCCTTGTGCGATGTACTTTTGCATGTTTCTCTATAGCCGAGTTCTGGTTTTTATTTCAATTTTACATACATTACACACGATAATATTGTCTTCGTTAATATATATATATATATATATATATATATATATATATATATATATATATAATGTCACTCCTATTTTTAATTGCACTTCGTATCTCTGAGCGAATTGAACGTTTTGCCTTCGACATTATGAATGGGTCAGCACAACCTTATTCAACGCGTACTAAATACTTGAGCAGGATAACACAACTGCCCACATTACGTTGCAATGTTACTATGAACGGACCGGCGTTCCTTCCTTCTGTTTGCTGCTGTACTCGCCAAGTACACAAAAGACGGAAAACTCGGCAAGTGCCATATAGCCTACTCTGATACGAAACAACTCCACTTTTCCTTAAGTCATCCCGCATACACTGTCTGTGACAGATTTCATAACCCCCAATTTTATTGTTAATGAGGTATCCATGCTTGTTTAGTATAGGCCTACAAGTCAACAATCAAGCAAGAATTTTCGTTTACTGACTACTACGGACTTGATTCCTATTCACTACGTAGCTTTGGATCGTAACTTCTGATGTCACATCCGGCTATTTAGTCAACAATCTAGTACACTTCAGCTGAAAATGTAGCTTTGTGACACGGCCTCTATAGCGAATGTGCACTTTAAACTAAATTTAAAATGCAAGTTTTTGATATTGTATGTGAATTATTAACATAGTTTCAATTCTACAGTTACACCTCTTCAATAAATGTGTAATAATAATAATAATAATAATAATAATAATAATAATAGTGATAATAATAGCATTGTCAAGGACGAGTATTTTCCCTGGACCAAAAAGTAAAATACAAATTAAGTAAAAATTAGTATATTACCATGGACCTAGTGGAGCTGGTCATTTTCATTCTCTAGGTCAGTGGTTCCCAAACTTTTTGAAGACGCGACCCATTTTTGGCCGAGGCATTTGTTTGCGACCCCCCCCCCCACTACCGTACTTGTATTTAACTCCATTCAAAAATACAAATTCCTGTAAAATCGAAAAAGACAATTTTACTCTAAAACCAGTAAATACCATCCAACTTTTTACGTACCGATATCTGCAAGATGAGAAATCGGATTATGTAAACCTATTTTCCAATACCCTTTGGCTTCTTGACTGGTCTATCTTATTGATATGTATTTTTCGAAACTTAAACGCTTCGAATAGTAGCTTTCAAGACCAAGATGTCGATAGAGAATTTATAAGGAAACTTGATTTCTAGTCGATATTACTTGACAAAAAGAAATTTGGTTCATTCCAGTGCATTAAAAAACTCGTGAAAAAATTAGTTAGGCCTATGTGCCGTATGATACGACAAATATACAGTTTGTTTTTTGTGGATATGCAATTAGGCTATGTTTGCATAATTTTAAACAGCTTTTTGAGTATTTTCATGGAAGAAACGCAAAACAATTATGACAGTCATCGATGGATATTGAATCTGTATTTAGACAGTTGCGTTCAACTGGGTATAATTAAAAAAATAATGTTAAGGAAATACTTACCGGTATTGAAATATATATGAACTGATGGAATATTGAAACTATACTTTTTTCGCCGAGCGTTGAAGTTTTCGCTCTATATCTAGATATCGCAAAATAAGCAACTAAATTTTTTATAGCATTTGCAAATTCGTATTTATGCAAAATAAGTTTCTAGTCTGTGATTGCCATCAAAAGAAAATCGAGCAATTGCAAATGATAACAGTTTGTATGGATATATTATTTTAATGTACCGAAATACATAAGAAGTTTCCATGCAGATATTCTGGTTCATCATACGATGAAAGAGTAGTGGAACGGAGAAAATTTCTCTCCGACACCCGGATTTGAATCCGAGTTTTCAGCTCTACGTGCTGATGCTTTAACCACTAAGCCACATCGGATTCCCATCCCGGTGTCGGATCGAATCGTCTCAGTTTAAGTTCCACCTTTTGGATTCCTTCTAGTGGCATAGTGCAAAGGGCAGGCCACTAGAGGGGACCCATTTACCCACAAAAATCACTGCAAGATATTCGAAAATACCTCAATAGACCCGTATAGTACACAAAGGTTTCATCGGCGGGACATGGATTGTCTAACGCGGTGAAACATCATCGTTTATTTCCCCTGTTGCAGCAAATATCCGAGTAAAAATCTCTTGGAAGATCAATTTCCTTCCCGAAATAAAACAAATATAAACAAACAAATTAAAGAAAAATAAAAAAAATACACATGTAGATGTAATACTTTGTCCACATGCCACCGGCGCGGCGTCTATCACTGCCTGGCATCTTTGGGCATCGAGTCCACCAGATCGCGGAAATAGTCCTGATCTTCAGCGAGATCTTCCAAGGGGTTACATGTCATTTTTCCGAAATCAACTTTTCGAATGCCAGTTTTTCCGAATGTCCTTTTTTTCGAGTGAACATTTTTCCGAATTCCTCCTTTTAAAATGACCATTTTTCATAGGACCTGTTTTCCGAAATCAAGAATATTAAATGAAATACTTGGTAAAGTTAAGATAACATTAAATTTATTGTGATTTTACAATTAAAATGGACAGTATTTCTTGCCTTTTCAGAACCTTAAATTGTACCCAATTCTTCTCAAGTACTGAAGACGGCGATTTCCTTCCTTGTATGTTTCGTATTCCAATGTTATTGCCCTGATTCTGTTTTGTACTGCTATCCAACGCTTTCTTGGCTGTGCTTTTACCTTCCTTCCCAATCTCATTTCTACTTTTCACCAACTCTGCTTGTGCTTCCTCTCTATTCGGAGCATGACAGTGAGGCGACACATCAACACTTTTAAGAATGACTATTTTTCATCATTTCTGTCTGTTATGGCTCTTGCCATCCTTCCGTCTCAGTCTTACACATTCCCAATATATATTTCCACCAGGACCATTTTTACCTTTATAATCTATACTAGGTTAGTTAAAAGTCCCGCACCATCTAAATAACTTTTGAAGCATACGGTTCAGTGACATGAAACTCGGTATGTGAGGATAACCATATACTAAGAAATCAATAATGGTATTACCGAGTTTTTTCTACTTCCGGTTTAACCGGAAGTAACTCCAACTCTCTTACTTTAAATGGAACACCCAATATATTAGTATTGTCCAAAAATCTGAAAGTTAGAATTTATAAAACAGTTATATTACCGGTTCTTCTGTATGGTTGTGAAACTTGGACTCTCACTTTGAGAGAGGAACAGAGATTAAGGGTGTTTGAGAATAAGGTGCTTAGGAAAATATTTGGGGCTAAGAGGGATGAAGTTACAGGAGAATGGAGAAAGTTACACAACACAGAACTGCACTCATTGTATTCTTCACCTGACATAATTAGGTACATTAAATCCAGACGTTTGAGATGGGCAGGGCATGTAGCACGTATGGGCGAATCCAGAAATGCATATAGAGTGTTAGTTGGGAGACCTGGAGGGAAAAAGACCTTTAGGTAGTCCGAGACGTAGGTGGGAAGATAATATTAAAATGGATTTGAGGGAGGTGGGATATGATGATAGAGAATGGATTAATCTTGCTCAGGATAGGGACCAATGGCGGGCTTATGTGAGGGCGGCAATGAACCTCCGGGTTCTTTAAAAGCCAGTAAGTAAGTAAGTAAGTAAGTAAGTAAGTAAGTAACCTGGTAGAGATAAGGCCGTCAGGCCTTCTCTGCCCCTCTACCAGGGGATTACAACTATAATATGAACAATAAAATTACAATTAATATTAAATTTACAATTACAATTACAATAAAACTTAAAGTAGGACAAGATTACCTGATTAATGAAAGCTAGACATTTTATCATAGAAGTTAAGAACAAAGAATATTTTTTTATTTACTGAATTACAAATTAAACCTACAATAACAAAAATCTATAGTGATGAAATTACCGGATATTGAAATATTTTGTGACATATTAAGAGAACTATTTACAAGAAACCATGTCTGAACGAGTCTCAATTACTGACCAACTGCCTAGTAAGTTTGCGTTTGAATTCAATTTTATTTCGACAGTCCCTGATGCTAGCAGATAACGAATTCCAGAGTCTTGGCAGGGCTATTGTGAAAGAGGATGAGTATGAGGAGGTGCGATGGGATGGTATTGTTAGTATTGTTTCATGGCGAGAGCGTGCGTTCAGATTGTGGTGGGAAGAAAGGTAAGTGAAGCGAGACGACAGGTACGAAGGAATAGAAGAGTTCAAGATTTCGAAGAGAAGTGGTCATTAAGAGGTTTTCAAAAAGTACCCGCACTCGATACTTCTGTACAGATTCAATGTTGCTAAGTCAAGAAAACAGAAAACTGTATCGAATATTAAAATAATAAACGCACCACCTAAATAACTTTTGAAGAAAACGGTTCACTGATATGAACTTGGTATGTGAGGATAACCATATGCTAAGAACTCAATAATGGTATTACCGAGTTTTTTATACTTCCGGTTTAACCGGAAGTAACTCCAACTCTATTATTTTAATTGGAACACCCAATATGTTTTTTTGTTTTTGAATAAAGCTCATTAAGAGCTTTTCAAAAAGTACCCCCACTTGATACTTTTGTAGAAATTCAGTGTTGCTAAATAAAAATAGAAGTGGTGCAAGATATTCCTGAAGCCTGGTTAAATCATTCCTTAAATGGTTTCTATGATCGAGTGACACATTGTAAAGCAGCTGAGGGCTATCAATTTGAACACATAATTTAGAAGGTGAGCTAGCTTTGTTTTGTTTTTGTTAAGGAAGGAGTATTTTATTATTTGAATATTCGATACACTTTTCTGTTTTCTTGACTTAGCAACACTGAATTTGTAAAGAAGTATCGAATGTGGGTACTTTTTGAAAAGCTCTTAATGAGCACTATTCAAAAATAAAAAATATATATTGGGTGTTCCATTTAAAATAAGAGAGTTGGAGTTACTTCCGGTTAAACCGGAAGTAGAAAAACTCGGTAATACCATTATTGAGTTCTTTGCATATGGTTATCCTCACATACCAAATTTCATTCCACTGAACCGTATGCTTCAAAAGTTATTTAGGTGGTGCGTTTATTATTTTAATATTCGATACACTTTTCTGTTTTCTTGACTTAGCAACACTGAATTTGTAAGGAAGTATCAAGTGTGGGTACTTTTTGAAAAGATCTTAATGAGCTCTATTCAAAAATAAAAATATATATTGGGTGGTCCATTTAAAATTAGGGATTTTGAGTTACTTCCGGTTAAACCGGAAATAGAAAAAACTCGGTAATACCATTATTGAGTTCTTAGTATATGGTTATCCTCACATACCAAATTCCATGCCACTGAACCGTATGCTTCAAAAGTTATTTAGGTGGTGCGGGACTTTTAACTAATCCTGTACATTTAATTTGAACTCTGACGGAAAATTTATGAAAACTATACATTCTGTAAGATTGTGTGATGTCCCAATCGAAAGCTAATAATATTAATATTGCGGGAAAATCTAAATGGTTTTTAGCGAAGTTCATAAAAAGCTTTGAAATTAAAAAAAAAAAAAAATGTACGCCCGTAGCAGTAAAGAGTATACCGTAAGTAGGACATCTTACAGTTCGTTTTGTAGTGTTGTGCAGAAGGCCGTGTTCATGTAATTTACTTTATCTTCATTTGAGTTTTAATTTAGAAATTTTCTCGCTATTTGTGAGATGTCACAAGGGACAAAGAATACTTAACCACATAAATATTTACAAGTTCAGTGAACCATACAGGTTTTTGAGGTTTTTTGAAGGTTATGAATGATGTCAGTAATGTGGGGGCTTTGTATATAGGAAAGGCGACGTTTCAAATACCGTATTTGCTCGCGTAATTTGCGCACTTTTTAATTAACTTTGGCCACTGAAAAATTGGGGTGCGTAAAATATGCGAATTTTTCAAATAAGAGGTCCTGTTCTGAGTTTATCTCAATTAGTATATGTATAGGTAAGTATTTACGGTAGGGCTAATTTTCTATACCGGTAACTTGTCTCTACCAAGGACAAGCATTGTTAAAGTAGCGGGACTTTGGGGTTTCTTTCTGAAGCAGGTACTTCAGTTGCTGGTGAATGACCTGCGATGGACTGTAGGGAAGGAAAATCCCTACTACACTGAAAAAAACTATGTACGTAATCCCTAATACACTGAAAAAAATATGTACGTAAAATGTGTGCGCAAAATACACGGAGCAAAAATATAGTTCAAAATAATCCCTTAAAAATTAGGGTGCGCAAAATACGCGGGGGCGCAAATTACGCGAGCAAATACGGTAATGAAATTTCAAACAATAAAACATCGCGTTTCCTTAAAACGTTCATAAATGTAGTTATCGAAGCCTTCTGTACATTCGAGATGTTGACGTCACAATATCATGCTTTTCGAGATATCGATAATAATTGTTTGATCATCTTTCAGCTGTTACATATTTTTTGCGTGCTTGAATATTGTACGTTTGATTTTTATCTGGTGTTACTAAAAAAGTAATAGTGTTGTTAAATTGTGAATTTAGTTCTTCTTCATGAGTTCATTAATATGAGTGTAGCTGGTCGACCAAGAAAATGTGGTCGGACGTTTAGAAATGTAACTGCATTAAGAACTCATAAACGAATAGCCTATGTGGAAAATGATGTTTGTAACAACGTTTCAAGAAGTGAAATTTTGCATGAAGACAGTATTACATATTACGATGTGAAATAATTTTAAAAATATGTACGTCCATCGCAGCAAACACGTATACCGTAGGACATTTTGCAGTTCATTTCGTAGTGTTGTGCAGAGAGCAGTGCTTCACGTAATGTAGTTCATCTTCATTTGAGTTATTAATACAGCTGTGTTAGATTTTTTAAGGTCATGAATAGTATGAGTAATGTGGGACTTTGTATATAGGAATTTTATTGTGATTTTCCATTTTTATCAAGCAGCAGTTGCTGCTACAAGCCACTAGTATTAATTTATAACCATTCATTAATAACACTGGTCAACAAAATTAAATATGTGTTTTGTTAAAAGATATAGAATGGGTGATTATTATAGCATTTTTCGTGCTAATTTCAAATCTATTTTCAGGGCTTTTGAATAATTATATGAAATGAAGAGTCCACTGCAAGAATGATGGATGTCATTTGGAATACATTTTTCAGGAGAAGCAATTGAAAGTTTGAAATGCTTAGCGCTCAAAGCTTAACTGTGATTTTCCGATCATTACTGAACAATGACTATCAGTGTTAATGCCATATAACTCTGTATGTACATTCTATATGTCTTAAGCTATGCATTGACAGTCTTGGTTCATTTTCGACAAGAAAGTGACATCCATCATTCTTGCAGTGGACTCTTCAAATATAATTCAAACCTTTCTAGTATTGAAATCTTGTAACATTTTACCTAAAATCATATTTATTTATCTAAAATATGTGTGAAATATGTTTTAGACTTTACTTCGCTTGATAAACATCTCTTTTGAGTGTCCAGCAGTAGTCTGACAATATTTGGGCTTTATTTTTTCTCGAAGTGCTTGTCCAATTCAGAAAAATCCTGATGAAAACCCTCCACATGTTCGTCGCTCAGTACTGAAGGTTTTGAGAAAAGAAAAAAATAGATGAGCATCCAAAAAGTTATTTTGAGAGATATGACATCCCATCACATTATAGTTCTGAATCATCTCGCTGACAAGTTCTCTGTAATCTTCTGATCTGTGGTTTCTAGAAAGTAACAGTCTGTTGAATGATCCTAGGTACTCGGCATATCATTGGAACTGGAAAAGGCATATGACGGGATCTTTTTAGCCAACCAGTTAATAGAATCACATGGAGAGCAACAGATTTCAGGGGACCTGTTCATGTTATCTATTTTGCAATCAAAAAAATACTCGTAAGCTCTTTTAACTAGTGTAGTAAAATTCAAAGTTAACTAATCACAAACTTAACAAAAATTATGCAAATCTAGTCTTTCAGGTGAAGCTCCCTGTAAAGCAGATTTGAATAATTTCAAGGGAAAAATTGTTCCGGGGCCGGGTATCGATCCCGGGACCTCTGGTTGAACGTAGCAGCGCTCTAACGCTGAGCTACCCGGGAACTCCACCCGACACCGTCTCAACTTTTCCCTTTATATCCACACAACTCGCGTGGGCTGACGAAACGCCAGACACCCCACAACGAGTGCACACAATCTCTGTGTGACTTGGAATTGTGGTTTTCTGTTAACGTACACAGTAACGTACATATTATGCAAATCTAGTCTTTCAGGTGAAGCTCCCTGTAAAGCAGATTTGAATAATTTCAAGGGAAAAATTGTTCCGGGGCCGGGTATCGATCCCGGGACCTCTGGTTGAACGTAACAGCGCTCTAACACTGAGCTACCCGGGAACTCCACCCGACACCGTCTCAACTTTTCCCTTTATATCCACACAACTCGCGTGGGCTGACGAAACGCCAGACACCCCACAACGAGTGCACGCAATCTCTGTGTGACTTGGAATTGTGGTTTTCTGTTAACGTACACAGTAACGTACATATTATGCAAATCTAGTCTTTCAGGTGAAGCTGCCTGTAAAGCAGATTTGAATAATTTGAAGGGAAAAATTGTTCCGGTACCGGGTGTGCACTCGATGTGGGTATCTGGTGTTTCGTCAGCCCACGCGAGTTGTGTGGATATAAAGGGAAAAGTTGAGACGGTGTCGGGTGGAGTTCCCGGGTAGCTCAGTGTTAGAGCGCTGGTACGTTCAACCAGAGGTCCCGGGATCGATACCCGGCCCCGGAACAATTTTTCCCTTGAAATTATTTTAACAAAAATTGTTTATCATTTATACACTATTTCTAGGTATGTTTCACTTTACAAGATACTTTTACCACACTCAAAATTAGGACAAACTAAAGACAGGTTATGAAACTTGTTTCATGAATGTAAGTTCCAACTCAACTTAGAATTAATATTAACTCACATAGTCTTATGAGGAATAAAATTTATTTTTATGAATTCTGACTTCACACGCAACAATGATCTAAAGTTATGAGTGAGTTGTTAAAGCAATAAAATGAAATATTTCAAATATTTTCTTTTTCATTAGCATGTTAAGGACTGTATATAGCAATGAAAATATAAACATTTTTTCTAAAATTACAGAAAAATGGTGGGTGGTAGAAAAATTCTGACTTCATTTCTACAATCAGCAGATGATATTATATAAGAAACAGCAGAAATTTTACATTTAACAAAACCATTATTAACCAGTGTAATTTCATATCCCGTTTAGCTGAAGTAATAATTTGTACATCCATTGCGACTTGATAATTTCAAGACTTGTTCATTTCAAGATATTAATGAACACTAATAATTTGGAGAAATGTCCATTCGGAATAATGGTCATTCGAAAAAATTATCATTCGGAAAAAAGGGTTTCGGAAAAATGGTCAGTCGAAAATTTGATTTCGGAAAAATGGGTGCAAATGCTTCCCAAGTAGCCAGAACTTGATCTCACAACTGATCTGGATTTTGAGTGGGTTGTTTCGATATTTTCGATATTTGTCAATCTCTTTTTTCAGGCCTTCCCGTGAATCATCTTTGAATGTTTACGGCGGAGTACGCGGGGTGGTTATTCTGCTGAAAAACTAAATTTTCTTGGGAAAGAAAACGATTATAAATTTCATGAATCCTGTTTTTGCGCTTCTGTTTTAAAACCAGCGCAAACAATAACGATCACTCTGGATCTATCCTCTTGACCATTTTGTAGAAAATGTCTATTATGAACCATTATTATAGCATCTAGTGTGCCCATGTTCATATCTTATCGCTAGCTATAATAACGCACAGTCCCGCGCCGTGGCGTCGCGGTTTAAGGCATCCTGCCTAGGACTCGCGTTACGGAATGCGCGCTGGTTCGAGTCCTCATGGGGGAAGAAATTTTCTCATGAAATTTCGGCCAGTGTATGGGACCGGTGCACACCCAGCATCGTGATGCACTTGGGGAGCTACGATAGGTAGCGAAATCCGGTTGCGAATACCAGCTATAACGGCTGGGAGGATCATCGTGCTAACCACACGATACTTCCATTCTGGTTGGATGATCGTCCATCTCTGCTTCGGCATGTGGGCGTGAGGCCAGCAGCCGGCTGGTCGGTCTAGGCCCTTCACGGGCTGTAGCGCCACGGATTATTATTATTATAATAACGCACAAAAGCATAGTGCTGTATAGCATAGCGTCCGGTGTGACTATTAAACATAATAATAAATTAAATGGTAATTAAGTTTTAAGTTACATATAGTTAAGGAATAACGATTTTCACACCCAATTCCTTTATTTATAAGTCACAGGGCAAAACATATTTTCCACAACTAATGCGAACCATGCCTAATTAATTTCAAGTAGGCCTAAATCAAGTTAAGCCCGGTTCAGACGGTGCGTGTTCCAAGGTGGCTGCGCGGATGGGTAGCCTGCGTGCTCACTGCAATGCTCTCTGGTGGCTCCTTGGATGGCTAGCTTGCTGGATTTCGAGGGTAGGTTCCTTGCTGTTTTTCGTGATGATTTGCAGGCTGGAGCCAAAGATGATCATATAATATCACCTCTGAAACCATGTCGCCATGTTCGTTGTTTTCCAACTAAACCTGTTTTTTTTCTATATTCTTTAGTTTCTAAGAAACAAGAATTAAATATCCGACTTTAGCTATTTTGTACTTATGGCTTAATTACTTTATTACGACATTTACTACGGTTAATGTAGGACTTTAGTTGTTTTCCACTCACGGTTTAGTTTCGTTTGACCATGAGTGTTGGCGACAGATAAAACAGCAGATGATTTTCCAATTTGAACTGTGAAAAGAGCTGTGTGAACATCTTCGATCACCGTAGCCAACACGGGAGCCACCAAGTGAGCACGCAGGTAAGCCCTCAGCGTAGCCACCTTGGAATCCATCACAGAAACTTGCACCGTCTGAACCAGGTTTTAATGTCCACTTTCGAGATATAGTCATATCTTGGAGTATTGCATTTGTTAATATGGAATGTTTTCACGGATGGCTTTATTTTAGCGGACAGAGTGCCTGTTTCGGAATCAGTCGGTCGTATGTTCAACATCGCTGTCATGCATTCCTTTATTTTTATTTATTTATTTTATTTTTGTTAAATTAATTTAATTGCGTGGTAGCTGGTGGCTAGCCGACGGAAGAGGGGGCCTACACCTCAGACCGTTGGGGAGACAGGGGCTGTTGGGGTGAAATGGTACACGGATTTGGAAGGATGGCAGAACTGGTCGTTAGACTGTTAGCGGTTAGGTCGGTTCGGCGTAGGTGTAGTCGGTGGACTTGCAACATATCCCAAGGTGCATAGTAGGTCGCGGTGCACAAGGATATTCCCCTCCAGTCCTCATAGAGAGAAAAAAAATTAATTTACTTATTTATTTGTTAGTCAATTATTGGGGATCATCAGTGTGGTTTTAGGCGTAATAGATCAACTATTGACCAGATATTTTGTATTCGACAGATAATGGAGAAAAAATGGGCGTATAAGGGTACAGTGCATCAGTTATTCATAGACTTCAAAAAGGCATATGACTCCTCGGTTAAGAGAGAAGTTTTATATGATATTCTTATTGAATTTGGTATTCCCAAGAACTAGTTCGATTAATTAAAATGTGTCTCAGTGAAACGTACAGTAGAGTTCGTATAGATCAGTTTCTGTCAGATGCGTTTCCAATTCACTGTGGGCTAAAGCAAGGGGATGCACTATCACCTTTACTTTTTAACTTTGCACTAGAGTATGCCATTAGGAAAGTCCAGGATAACAGAGAGGGTTTGGAATTGAACGGGTTACATCAGCTTCTTGTCTATGCGGATGACGTGAATATGTTAGGAGAAAATCCACAAACGATTAGGGAAAACACGGGAATTTTACTGGAAGCAAGTAAAGAGATAGGTTTGGAAGTAAATCCCGAAAAGACAAAGTATATGATTATATCTCGTGACGAGAATAATGTACGAAATGGAAACATAAAAATTGGAAATTTATCTTTTGAAGAGGTGGAAAAATTCATATAACTGAGAGCAACAGTGACAAATATAAATGGTACTCGGGAGGAAATTAAACACAGAATAAATATGGGAAATGCCTATTATTATTCGGTTGAGAAGCTTTTATCATCCAGTCTGCTGTCAAGAAATCTGAAAATTAGAATTTATAAAACAGTTATATTACCGGTTGTCCTTTATGGTTGTGAAACTTGTACTCTCACTTTGAGAGAGGAACATAGGTTAAGGATGTTTGAGAATAAGGTGCTTAGGAAAATATTTGGGGCTAAGAGGGATGAAGTTACAGGAGAATGGAGAAAGTTACACAACACAGAACTGCACGCATTGTATTGTTCACCTGACATAATTAGGAACATTAAATCCAGACGTTTGAGATGGGCAGGGCATGTAGCACGTATGGGCGAATCCAGAAATGCATATAGAGTGTTAGTTGGGGGACCGGAGAGAAAAAGACCTTTAGGTAGCCGAGACGTAGATGGGAAGGTAATATTAAAATGGATTTGAGGGAGGTGGGATAAGATGATAGAGAATGGATTAATCTTGCTCAGGATAGGGACCGCTGGCGGGCTTATGTGAGGGCAGCAATGAACCTCCGGGTTCCTTAAAAGCCAGTAAGTAAGTAAGTAAGTAAGTATTTATTTATTTGTTGGTCCCGCGCCGTGGCGTCGTGGTCTACGGCATCTGCCTAGGACTCGCGTTACGGAATGCGCGCTGGTTCGAATCTTCACGGGGGAAGAAATTTTCTCATGAAATTTCGGCCAGTGTATGGGACCGGTGCCCACCCAGCATCGTGATGCACTTGGGGAGCTACGATAGGTAGCGAAATCCGGTTGCGAATGCCAGCTATAACGCCTGGGGGGATCATCGTGCTAGCCACACGATACCTCCATTCTGGTTGGATGATCGTCCATCTCTGCTTCGGCATGTGGGCGTGAGGCCAGCAGCCGGCTGGTCGGTCTAGGCTCTTCACGGGCTGTAGCACCATGGATTTTATTTATTTGTTACTACTCTTTACCACACTACTTATTTACAGCAGAATTCTTTTCCCTGAGACTTGTTCTAACTGCTAAGGGACGACATACAACTGCACACTGCCTCCTTTCTGGGACTATACGACAGAACGTTTTTTCTCAGACAGGACTTGCATGCAGGCCAACAATGAAGCAACGCGGTTACAAAATAATAGTGAATGGAGAAAAAAGTATTATTATTATTATTATTATTATTATTATTATTATCATTTTCGCCATAATTATAGCTTTGTAATTATTGCATTCCTGATTACACTATCTTGGAAATCACATACTAGGTATGTATGCATTAAGTTATCTTCTGTAACCTATTTGTTAAAAAAATTGATGAACATTGTTAGTTTTGAATATGTTCGAAATGCATACTTTGTCTTTTTTCAAAGTGTATTCAGATATGGACTTATTTTGTGGGGAAATTCTAGTGATATTACAGACATTTTATTAATTCAAAAGAAAGTTATTAGAATACTGACAGCTTCTAAAATTAGAACACACTGTAGACCTCTGTTCATACATACAGGTATTCAGATCGTCATAAATCTGTACATATATGATGTTCTAGTGTTTATGAAAGAACATTTGCAAGATTTTAATATGAGAAGTGAGGTACACAATCATACAACGAGGAATAGGCAATTATTAGATTATCCACTTTGTAGACTTAGTGTGACAAAAAATACTATAAATTGATTGGAATCAAATTATTTAATAAGCTCCCTATAAACATTCAACTTCTTCCTGTTCAAATTTATAAAACAAAATTGTACAGTTGGTTAATTAAAAACCCACTTTACTCAATAAATGAGTTCTTTGAAATTGACATACATTTTTAAGCAATGCAGTTTTAAAAGTTTTAAATGTTATGGTTGTTGTTTCTTAATTTTTTTTTAATAATGAAATTTTAAATGAAACCTAGTGGTAAATCAATTTACATTTAAATTTCAATGTATTAATGAACAGAGCAAATTGCACTACCTTATGTTGCATTTTTTAAGTTTATTATTAGCCTCTGTTTGTAGTATTCTTAATTAGTTATTAAACATATGACAATTAGTACTTGATACTGTCTTTTATCTAGTAAATATAGTACTTTTAACTTTATGTTATGTAATTTGATAAATATCTACATTGTTTTTATAATTGAATTTTTATTTTGTATATCTATGAAATGTATTGCAGTAAGATTGTAACATTTGACAATGTCTATAGTGAAGTTTTTCATTCAATGACAATAAAGATTATTATTGTTATTATTATTATTATTATTATTATTATTATTATTATTATTATTATTATTACAATGGTGACTCATTTCAGGCAGGATGATATTTTGTATATACAATAACTACAATTTAGGTATCTTAATATACAGAGTTAGATAAAAGTCCCGCACCACCTAAATAGCTTTTGAAGCATACGGTTCAGGGACATAAAACTTGGTATGTGAGGATAACCATATACTAAGAACTCGATAATGGTATTACCGTTCCGGTTTAATCGGAAGTAACTCCAACTCTCTTATTTTAAATGGAACACCCAATATATTATTTTATTTTTGAATAGTACTCATTAAGAGATTTTCAAACATTACCCACACTTGATACTTCTGTACAAATTCAGTGCTGCTAAGTCAAGAAAACAGAAAAGTGTATCGAATATTAAAATAATAAATGCGCTACCTAAATAACTTTTGAAGCATACGGTTCAGTGATATGAAACTTGGTATATATGTGAGGATAACCATATACTAAGAACTCAATAATGGTACTACCGAGTTTTTTCTACTTTCTACTCCAACTCTCCTATTCTAAATGGAACACCCAATATATATTTTTTTATTTTTGAATAGTGCTCATTAAGAGCTTTTCAAAAAGTGCCCACATTCGATACTTCAGTACAAATTCAGTGTTGCTAAGCAACTTCAATTTCAGTGCGACTAGGACAGTCGCTCAGAGTTGCAGACATTAACTTAAAAACTGCGTTTTTTTTTTTTTTCAAATTCTCAACTATATTTTATACAAAGGACTGGAAAAATAAAAGAAGAAAATTTTACACATTGGCCTATCAAAAAGCAATTCAATAATACTTTTGTCATATTGCTAACGTAATATGTAAACGTACGAAAGCCGACTGAAAATTACACTGTATTAATTCTAAAATATACGTTTCTCAAAATACAGGGTGTATCTATATATGTGTCCTATATTGATGTTCATGTACGAAAATGTGTTACTGCGAAATTCTATCTGTATAATCATGTTGTCAATGTAGTATGTTATGCGTTGTGGAAATAATAAGTTTTCAATTTCTAAAATACCGATATACATCTCTCAGAATATCAGTCTTTATCTTAAAAATGACTTACTGCGAGTTTATATTACAATCTGTATTCTGGATATAAAATAAGAGTTAATATACTGTAATTAATGTGATTTATTTGTTGGATAATTATAATTTCTCAAGTCGTATAAAAAAACTATGTATGACATAAGCAGGCGTACAGCGGTCAAGGGGTAAAAAATCTTGCAGCCAGAAACTTGCTAATGAGTGGACATAAAGTGATACTAGGTGTGTGTATAAACAGTGTAACTTATGTTAAAAAGTGATGTTTATGGACGTTGTAAAAATAGTGTTGTTGAATGTATTGTAAAGTAATAGTAATATAATAAATTGAACTATTTAAGTAGTTTTTGCAGACTTTTCCATTGCTCTGTACACTCAATACCCAAAGAATACAATCCCAATTATCTAACCGTTGGTTTTATTTTCTGTCTCTGTTTCTTTATAATTGTGTAGTGTAAAATAGATCTTTTTCACTCTCTACACTCTCTATAAACTTTCTAATTCGTTGGTTAACATCAACGAATTGGTTAAAATACTTCGTTCCAGTACTAGTACAAGACCACCGTATAGGGAATTTTAAGTTTGGACACTTGATGTAGCATCACTGATTTCAATGACCTTCAAACCAGTTTGAGCATGAGATTCTGCTTTTTCCTTAGAGATGGCGCTGACATTACACCAGCTAGCAGTCGACACAGTGGAAATAGAACATATACAATTAATACATCTAGGTACATTATGTACTCAAAGAAAATAAATTAGACTGATGAAATAATAAATCCGTAATTAACTGAAAAGTCTAGACTCTACAGTTCATTTATAATGAGAGTTGAGACGTTGACCTCAACAACAATTAAAATATGTAATGATTTGATAGCGCTGAAAATGGAAAAAAAAAAAAAAAAAAACTCCTATGAGAAGTACAGGCACATCATTTTATTTTTACTAACATTTTTAATATTAACCTGTCTATACCTTTAGAGAACCGGAAACACCGCTTGCTCCCCTCTCCAAGACTGGAGTTCGATGATACTGGCGTAAAACACAAATCACTCTACTAGGTATAGGAAGGAAGAAAAGTAGTTCATCCATTTACGTAAACTAGGAAATATCGCGATTTTGAGTTTGATAATCTTCATTAGGTTTTTTTTTTTAATCAAAGTACAGTACTGTATTAAGAATAAGTGTTTTTACTCACGAAGTGAGTTATCCATGCGAACGTATTCATTATGCAGTGTATATTATACTGTCTACAGCACATTAGCGTACAATATAGAGAAAGAAGTTAAATTGAAAAATAATCATAATACGAATATTTAAACACAATTTTGAAAATGGTGGCCGTTCATTTCGATACAGGCTTCAGTTCTTTTGTGCATATTATCGCACTATAGACTATTGCATCTAATTCCAATTGCCAGTTTCGTCCTTCGTACTAATAACTCATGTTGAAATAATTCTGTACCTACTCTACGTACTGTGAATTCAATCTTCACTTCTGCCCGACCCGAAAATATAAAATTACTCAGACATGCTATCTACTGTCCGTCCAAGTGGTTATGCCGCAGGATTGTAGAAAGTGAGGAAATCACGTGACAGTTAATTACTTAACGAGGCCCTTTTATTTAAGTTAAATTAAACAGCTGTATAATATTACGCAAACTTCCAATTCCTAAGAGAAATTAATGTTTTCAGAAAAGAGCTAAGACAGCCCAGCTACTACAGAGGGGCGAGCAGAAGCAGGTGGGGGAAATCGGGATGCGACGTAGGCAAACGGACAGTACCTGTGCGAAAATAAGTATGGTTCAATATTGAAAGCTCTTTCGTCACTGGACAACGCGAACATATTTCTGGAACGTACTATACTCAGTAACTCGTACTGCTTACTATCTGCGGTCTTGGTTCTGTGTGGAGTTGGAACTTCCTTAGTAGAAGGGGTGGGAGTGAAGTACATTCAAAAACTCAGGTACAATAAAAATTGAAGTAAAAATAAAATGATGTCCCTGTAGAACCATATAGCTATATATTGCATACAAATATTAAAGGAATTTGATATATAATTTTGTAATATATTACAGTAATATAATTTATTACACTGGTCAACAGTCATTTGGCGCCAGACATAAAACTAACAAATTCTCACCTAATTTCGACCTCCTGAATTAATAAATAACAATCAAAATGTTCCATCTGTTCGGGTTTTCGAGATGCACATTATAATTCATTTTATGTACATTCTATTTAAAAAATCACCGTATTTCGTATGTAACTATTTTGTTTCACAAATGTGACGACCCATTATGTGAAAACAATATTAGTATAAGTAGGCCACCATGTTAGAAGCACTTGTAGAAACGGAAATTAATTTATTGCACTTTTACGAGTCTATTTGGAGAGGGAGGAAACGTTCGCGGTATGAATTCGCTGGAGTTTACCTGATTTTACTTGAGATGTGCATTTCTGTTACTGTGAGCTTTAATGCCATTACTGTAGTTTATATTTTGCAACAGGGCACCTTGTCAAAACGACTTTTAAAAGCGGAAATTCTTTTATTGCCCTTTTCGGCTCAATTTGGACGGGGAGAAAAGCCGGAAACACATTATTGCCACGGCATGTGTTCTCCTGTGAGATCATATAAGTTGGAAGGCACGTGCTGTGTCGCGTTGTGTGCACATTATCACCACGCCATGTCACTTCACACTAAACTTACAATCTGTTCAATCGCTATTTTATTCAGTAGCTTTCTGTAGCAGAGATGGAAGGTGAATGGGTTAGTAGTTCCAGTAGTTCTTCAGAGTTTGAAGAAGACATCGAAAATGCTCTGGTTGATGCGGATTATAAATTTATTACAATTGATGTAGGCTCTTACGGCAGAAATAGTGATGGGCTTGTTTTTGCTAATTCACGCTTTGGGAAAAAAACTGGAATCTAATACTTTAAATGTGCCACAAAATGCTCCATTAGTTGAAAATGGGGAACCACAACCACACATAATTGTTGGGGATGAAGCATTTCCACTAAAAAATATCTTCTGCGTCCATATGGCAGGCACCATTTAGATGAGACGAAACAAAAACGATTTTCAACTATAGACTTTCCCGAGCGAGAAATGTGGTCGAGAATGCATTAGGAATTTTGACTGCTCGTTGGAGAATTTTTCGAAGATATATGGAGGTACAACCGAACATGGTCGATAGAATTGTACTTGCGTCATGCTGCCTGCATAATATGCTATGTAAAGACAATATGTTTGAGCCTGATGTGCAAGCACTTTCACTACCAACCTGTGCCCTAAGAAACCTAGACCACTTGAGAAGAAACAGTACACGCGAGTCTTTTCAAGTGCGAGAAAACTTCAAGGAATATTTTAATTCTCTAGGCTCAGTGCCTTGGCAATTAAATGTTGTTCGTTGAGGTAGATCGCAAAATTAAGATTAATGTCTACAGTACAGCTGTTGTAGTCATTGTTAATATGCACTTTTATGTGTATGGTCGCATCTACACTGATGTACCTCCTAAAATAATAATAATAATAATAATAATAATAATAATAATAATAATAATAATAATAAAATAGTAGTAATAATGAGGTTAAGTTGAATTGATGATTTACTTATGGGCTATTCCATATGAAATCGATCAGTAAAAAACCTCGCATTTTTTATACTCATTGTATCACTGTTCTCTACGTACAAAAAAAGTTTCATTGTATTTAGAAATTTTAAGGTCAATTTTCTCTATATTTCGGTCGATTTGAGATGGAATAGCTCTTGGAAATAAGTTAACATACAGTACTCACCGCTTATATTCATCTCTTTTCCTATTTCCTCCCAAACTTCTTTTGTCATGTGTAAGTCTCTGTAATTGGATGACTTAAAATTATACATAAATTCATATTGCCTTACTTTTTCAATGATATATTCCTCCATAATGAACCTGCACGTGCTCTCCACCGTCCGACAATGTCCGGTGCGACAGAAAATCTAAACGTGATGGCACGAGTGCTACACAGGAGAGGACGTGGCGTCCGTGGCGTGGGAATAGTAATAATAATAATAATAATAATAATAATAATAATAATAATAATAATAATAATAACAATAATAATAATAATAATAATAATAATAATAATAATAATGTTTTATTTTCGCTGGCAGAGTTAAGGCCATAAGGCCTTCTCTTCCACTCAACCAGCCTTAATCAATACAATACATAAATTTAAATTACAAATATTTACTCTACACTTAAAAGGTTCTCCAGCAATATTCTTCACTACACATTTATTTAAATTTAGATAAATCTATAAGGTAAAGTAGTAACTTAATTTATGAGCTAATTTAATTCAATGAATTATAATTAATTTAATATTTGGAATAGCTAGTAAAATGATGAAAATTTAATTTAATATAACCTTACTAGGACTATGTTACAGGGAGAATACATATATTTCTATTTCTATAATGAGAATATTAATGTAATTGCCATTAGAGGCTTTGTAAATCTATTTAGAGAAATTAATGATAATAATAATAAGAATGGACAGATGTTAGTTTCATTATAAGTAACACATATTAATCAGCAATTCATCTGTTAAGTAAGAATTTATGTAATTTTGACCTAAATGAAGTTATTGTCCAACAACCCTTTATATCACTCGGAAGCGAGTTCCAATTTCTAGCAACTGAAACTGTATAGGATGAAGAATATAAAGATGTCTTGTGGTAGGGTATAATGAGTAAATTGTTATGATGAGATCTTGTACTTAGCTGATGATATGCGGATAAATTTTGAAAACGAGAAGCCAAATAGATTGGGGTAGCGGTGCGCAGAATTTGAAATAAGAGAACAAGAGAATGCAGGGCTCGTCGATCGCTTAGCCTTAGCCAAGACAGAGTTTGTGATTCTAAGCAACGTAAATAAATGGAGAAAACGAATACAACACATTGAATGCAGAACGTGACACCACAGGAAATCACATTTCGTGCCGTGCCGTGGCAATAATGTGTTTTTACCTAAAGAGATTCACAATATGTAACCGCTTCAGTTTACCAGGAGATTTCCGTGGTGTTAGTATTCTTTGTTAAGACGTGTATTTCTTTAAAGTGTGGTTTAATGATAATATTCAAATTGCGAATAATTTATATGTGCGGATTTGAAGGTTATAGCATTGCTTTTTGGAATGCAATAGGCTAGCCTACACAAAATTTTGTTGCTTTCTGTGCAAATACAACAGTCGCGCTAGTGATAAGCATTATAAAACAAAACGACAATCACTACAGCCAGGAAAGAAATATATTATATATCAACCCCTTGTGTCGACCTGGTTGGCGAGTTGGTATAGCGCTGGCCTTCTATGCCCAAGGTTGCGGGTTCGATCCCGGGCCAGATCGATGGCATTTAAGTGTGCTTAAATGCGACAGGCTGATGTCAGTAGATTTACTGGCATGTAAAAGAACTCCTGCGGGACAAAATTCCGGCACATCCGGCGACGCTGATATAACCTCTGCAGTTGCGAGCGTCGTTAAATAAAATATAATATTAATATCAACCCCTTGTACCTCAAAGTAAAGTAATTTTACTCCCTTCACACATTAAGTTAGGGTTAATAAAGAATTTTGTTAAAGGGATGAATCATAAAGCTGAAGCATTTAAACACATCCAGGAAACATTTCCTGCTATTAGTGAGTCAAAAATAAAAGAGGGACTTTTCAATGTACCACAAATTAGACAAATAATGAAGGACAATCACTTCGAATCTTTGTTGGAAGGAAAAGAGATAGCTGCCTGGATTGCATTCAAGGAGGTTAACTGATATTAAATTCTCTGGGTAACTGTAGAAGTGAGGGCTATGAAGAACTAGTGCAAAATTTACTGTTGGCGTATGAAACTATGGGTTGTAACATGTGCCTGAAAATTCACATCTTTCACTGCCATCTTAACTTTTTTTTCCCCGAGAATTGTGACGATTTCAGTGATGAGCATCGTGAGTGCTTTCATCAAGAAATTTAAACTATGGAAAAAAGATACCAAGACAGTGGAGTACCAATATGCTATAAAAGTATTGTTAAACTTTATCTCGTGATTTACCTGATGCCCATATGAAAGAAAATGAAGAAAAAGAAACCTATAAACTCCAATACACACTGGAACTTGAAAACAATAACTTCATAAATCACCATAACAAAAGTTGACAACAAACACACCTTCAAAATATACAGAAAACCAACCACCACCACCACACACATACACAACACATCTAATCACCCCACACAACACAAACATGCTGCATTCAGGACAATGGTACACAGATTATTCAACATACCCATGAGCCAACAACACTACAATGAAGAAGTGAACACAATCAAATACATAGCACAAGAAAACGGATACAATCCAAACATAATAGACAACATCGTAAGGACGGCACGAATTGCGTATCACACTGTAGCTTAAAATCTCAGAGTTTGCAAATGACACATGGCAATCGAATTTCACTTCTTCTCCCAGTACTGACATTTTATGAAATTTATTACCCTACCCGTCTATCGACTTCCCACTCTACTCTCAGCAACAAAAGAGGGATTTAAAGCACTCTATACGTGGTGTGTCTCGACATCTTTTCCCTGCACATCTGGCGCCGCGCCTGTAACCCAGCCAGGGACCACCCGACTCAACAAACACATAAACACAAACATACGAAAACAAAAACACACACAAGATCGCATCCTCATTCAGAAAACAGAAATACAACATACCATACAGAACAGAAAACACACTACAAAGACATCTCAACACACAAACAACACAAACAAATAAATACGACCACACAGGCATTATACAAACTCACATGCAATAGTTGCGACAGTTTCTACATTGGACAGACAGAAGATCATTCCAAACTCTATACAAAGAACACATAAAAGCAATAACCAGAGGACACAATACATCTACATATGCCGAACACATAACTAATGCTAACCACACATACAATAACTTAAATACAGACATGGAAATCCTACACATACAACCCAAAAACCAAAAACTCAACACACTAGAACAATATGACACACTAAAACACACCCCAGTCAAATTCTCAACACACAGATCAATTTCAGAACACACACACTATTTGACACAACTCTTTATCACACGAACGCACCCACACAACAGGCAGCGAAGTTGAGACAGCGCCGAGATCTAGTAGGCTCTGAGGATGGTGTCGAATAGCACCGAAACAGCTGTAAGCCGCACATGCTTACATAATTAACACGAGTAAGATCGCCATTTAATCAATTATTTATATTCAAGTGTTAAAAGTAGTGTACGAAAGATTCAACATGGATTATCAAAGCTGTAATCTTCTGAACAGTGAATATTTAACCTTATTATCATTATATAAAGCAATATTTTGAATAGATATAAATTCGAAAATTTCTCAAAAACCGTAACCAACAACTGCTTTTTATTGTCATATTCGCATTCAGGAGGCTCAAATTATATAGAAAACATGTATCACATGCCCAGCGCAAGAAAAAAGTTAAAATTTGTTATGCATTGTTATATGTAAAACATAAACATTATTAAGTTATAATAATAATAATAATAATAATAATAATAATAATAATAATAATAATGATTTATTTTAGCTGGCAGAGTTAAGGCCGTAAGGCCTTCTCTTCCACTCAACCAGCAAAAAGTGTATATACATATGCATGAACTTACAAAGAATTCAACAATTTGATTTAGATGAGAGTTACATGTATACAAGAGTTATTTACGAATTAAACAACAAAATACTATGAACTATTAATTAAACACTGAAATAAACTGTGTAGCAGAATTAAACTAAAATAGATAGAATGTTAATATATTTCAAATAATATTAGATAATAGAAAGAGATTATTATGAGACAATTTTGAAAATACAGCACTATCAGGATGATGTCTAAAGAAAAAAGTAACAGTGTAGTCAGTGATAGTTAAAATCAGTATGATTGGAGTGAAATGCTAATAAGGTTATCTTTTAAACTGTTCTTAAAGGTGTTTGTTGTCTTGCAGCCCTAGTTATCACAGCTAGGTTATCATTGAGAAATAAGGAAATTTGAATTCATTCAAAGCAAAGCCTTTATTGGATTATGCAACAAGATAGGCGATATTTGAATCCTGTGTCTCAACTCCTATATTAAATTATCGAGGAACTCTTGACTGTGCCAGAGTCTGTGGATATAGCAGAGTAGCGCAATCACCGAGTCGGCCGCCATTGTTATTCTTTTTCAACACGCTTGGGATAGGAATATTTAAAGTAAAACTCAGATATTTTTAATCTGAAGGGCAAAAACTTCCAAAGGATCTTAATATGTTTTAGAATATTATTGTCAGTCAACATACTAATGTATAAAAACTTAATTGAATAATTATTACACCATAATTACACACCAGCGACGGATTTTCAGGGGAGGCAAGAGAGGCCGTGCCTCCCCTAATATTTTACCATAACACAATATGGCAGTAATCATTTCAGCTGAATTAAGATCACAGACAAGTTACAGCAAATGACAAACATTTTTCCTTTTATATTAATTTTACTATTCACTACGACTGAGAAATAACGTAAAGTTTTTTTTTTTTATGTTTAATATTGGTCGACCAGCAAACTTGCTATACAGACCACTGTTAAATGATGGAATATCACATGCAGAATATCATGCTGAGGTTGGCTCTAAAGGCTCCTCTAATTAATTTAAATTAATTAATTAAACATTAACGTAAAGTTGACTACATTCAGTTGGTGATGCCCGCTCGCTATACTGTAGCATCGATTGTAGATAGTACAAATAATTCGTACTGAAAAGTAACAGATAGAGCTATGACCTGTACGGTCGACATCTAGCGGTGTCTATGCAAGAGCGGGAGAGATGAGTCGGGTGCATTGAGGCCTCCCCAAACAGACGCGATACGGAATGCGTTACGATAGCGTTACGATTTCGCGATATACGATATTCTAACGTCCCCAGTCAATCAGAATATCGTAATGGGTGACCACATATGCGGATTTTAGTTTTCCAGCCACAGCGCAAAGACCAGTTACCTTCAACAGGTGTATATCACTTGTGTTCACAGATTTCGATTTCGGGTTACATGTAAACGAACGTGGAATTTTTTGTTGAGTTCGTAAAGGAAAATCCGTGGCATGGAAAAGGAGAAGAAATGGAAGGAGATAGCTACAATGTTAGATGTAAACAATAAGTGCAATTATTTATTTATAATTTGATGTCATACTGGCTTGTAGACTGACGCGGGGTTGAAGCTAGAAAATAAATAACTGTCGCAAAAATGCACAAATGAAAAAAATGATTTGTGCAAATTGCAAAATGCTTGTACAATATTATAAATAATTGTGCAGAAATATAAAATTAATGAAGTATGTGTAAACAAAAAGTTATGTAATTTGTTTGTCGGAGTTTTATTACTTTCAATATCTTACCACACTCTAGATATACTTATGTAAGTAAATCATTAGACGTAGGTATGTTTAGAATAAATTACTACTGAATTTACTTCACATTAAAATCCGTTATTTTATGGGTACTTTAAACATTGAAATTCTTTACTAGTAGGCTCTTCAAGGTTAGCAGAGTGCTAAGGTTAGTTGTTGAACTAAGGTATAAAATTAATCATTTTCTTCCCTTGTGGCATTTAACTCGTGAATCCACAACCTCCTGCAACAAAAAGAGCAAATTAAAAAAAAATAAAGTTTATAATCGGGTACGCGTACTTGTTATTTATTTCACGTTCTTGGCAAAGAAAAGCTAAATCATCACTTTATACCTTTTTATATTGTTTATCTTAACCATACATGACTACCATGGACTTACCTGCACCTGCTTTGCCTGCGACGATTCTCATCCATGACAGAGAAGTTCCTCTTCCTTTGAAGATGAATCTATAAATGACACACTTCAACCCAGCATCAAAATAAACGCGTGGCGTTCTCGCGATCTACATCTCCGGGAGAATAGAACGCAAAATCGTCGCGTTCTACTTGCTGCGATAATAACGCATATTGCGATAATCGCGTGTGTGTGAACACAATCATTGAACGCAGTGAAAACATTTATCGCAAAATCGTAACGCTATCGTAACGCATTCCGTATCGCGTCTGTTTGGGGGAGCCTTTACGCTACTCCCCGGTAACCATGACAACAGCAGTTCAACCAATAAGATAGCTGGTTAGAAGAGCGTTTAAACTTGACTAGAACGCGCGAGGGGAGCCGATTTGGAGACGTCCTACCCACCTCTGCTTATAGTCACGGCTGGTTTCGGCTGTATTGGGAAGCTCTCTCTCTTTCTCTCTTCGTAGTTTCAGAAAATTGAGTCACGTGTTGTTAGTTTTCTCTCCCTGCGCAAAAGTTTTCATTTATGTTGTTACATTTTCTCTTGTTTGCGGGTGTTCTTGTTATTTTATTCTTTTGTGTTACGAGATGTATTTACTTATACAGTATTTTAAATATATCGAGAGTTTAGAAACAAATGCAGATTTGTCTCTAGCTTCTTCTAGTAGCAGTTATTCAGTATGCTGTGACCTATTTGATCGGTTTGCGAAGAAAGAGGAACGTCGAGTTAATTTGCTGTAAAACTAGACTATGTAATAGTAATGAGCAAGACCCGGATTCTTGGTTCGAATCAATTTTGTTACTATCTTGTTACTCTCGAAATATTGCTTTTATTGTTCGTTTTATGTAGCAAAGAGTAACATTCTTAAATTCAATATGACCTAAAAAGACCTAATTCGTAGGTTAGGACTTAGAGTGTCCTCAAGAGAGGCAATCTTTACCAAGCTGTTGTAATAATATTAACAGTATGTTGTTTATTTTTATTTTTTCCCGTAAAATCATGTAACTTCCTAACATAAGATTTAAAATCCTAAAACATAAATTGGAAAACCTAATTTTAATTTCTTAAAATCTATAAATTCTGCGCTTGGTAATGAGCAGACATCGGATTCTAGGGCAAATGCCTATTTTGTTTCTTTAGGAGAAAAGTAAAAATAATTATTAATATTTGTGTTTCATGGAAATTGAAAGGTATTCAAAGAGTTTTATAGTGCCCTAAAATGCCCTAAAACGGTTATTAGAGCCTAATTTGTTAATATTCGCCTAAAAATGCCTAACTCACTGTAAAGTTTCGCATTTTACTCTTACTTTTTATAATTTATACATGCATTCACTGCGAAATTTAAGGCATTTAAAAAGTGGAAAGTTTGCTTCACACCGGCCGTGAAACCATTGATAAAGGAAACAAAATGTTTTGAATCTCACGACACTCGCAATAGATTTCACCGAATTTAACATGTTTGGAGGCATAAATGCCGAAAAAGAACCAACCTTAGTTTTGAAGCAGGCAACAATCACAACATGTGCTGCTACTAGAGATGGGTAAAAAATAACACAACAGTTATTTTGGAACTGTTCCGGTCTCGGAACTGTTGCAAAAATGAACAGTAGGTCGGAACCTCCTGTTCCGAAATAACAGTGTTCCGATTCCGAGCTGCTCACTTGCCAACTGTTGCGGGCTCGCAGTACCGCGTGGCACAAGGTATGTTCCGACTCCCTCGGAACTGTTGCAAAAATGAACAGTAGGTCGGAACCTCCTGTTCCGAAATAACAGTGTTCCGACTCCGAGCTGCTCACTTGCCCAGCTGTTGCGAGCTCGCAGTACCGCGTTGCACAAGGTATGTTCCGACTCCGAGATAACAGTCGGAACGTCGGAGCTTGTTCCGATGAACCAACGACAGCTGCAGTTACACTGTACTTGAAACTCTCACGTGGTTGGAGGGGGGCGCATGGAAATTGAAATCCTTGCGGTGGCGCGAACTTTAATATCAACATTTGTAAGACTGGCCAATCATCTGTAATGTTATAGTAAGTATTCAATAATCTGTAATATTGATTCCCGCTTTATGGTTTATTTCACCATTAGTTGACTAATTCTGTTTTATAAACATTCTACAAAGTCATAAAGTACGCATACTATTATTAATTCATTGATCAGCTGATTCTATACAAAGGTTAAAGTCGTAAATGGTAATGAGTGGTTTAGTTACAATGTCTGTATGTCGTTTGTTGAGGTTAAGTCTCACAAGCACAAGTTTTTGTGCTATCTTCTCTGTTATCAAAGAACGACAAAAATGTTGTAGCATTATTTGTTGGAAACTACCCATATAAGTACTGATTTGGAGAGCGAGGTTTAATGCGAAGTTTAAATTACACTTTGGTGAAGATGCGATTCCAACATTTTACTAACCCACTGCGGGGTTTCCAGGTTTCAGTACTGCCAATATATATCTTTTTTATTTATGAAATTGTAATATTTATTATTATTATTATTATTATTATTATTATTATAACTGTGCATTAAGAAAAGTAAAAATAAAAATTAATGATTTGTTTTTTTTATTATGTAATAGAGAGAACAGAAATTACATACCATATGTTTTAAATGTTATGTTATTTTTTTTTAGTTGGCTACCATGTCTTTATAACTTTATGTACGAAAACAAAGTGTTGTATTCTGTCCTTGTAGTCAACAGCTGTGTAATTACTAACATTAAGCTTTTGAGTTCTGTCCGCATGCACAGCAATTTTCCAAAATCGATTCGAATGTGCATTACAGTGCCATCTATAGATAAGAATGTGTACTATGTCATGCCTATGAGTGCTCCAGTGTGAGCTGCATGGTGTTATTTGTCTATGGTGAAGAGGGAGGGTACTGTACCGTTCGTTTGAACGACTCAACGACTCCGACTCATCACCACTGGTGACTGTTATTTCGGAACTGTTATTTGGAACATAGTATTTTTTCGGAACCGGAACCGTCGGAACTGTTCCGGGAAAAGAACAACTTCGCCCATCACTAGCTGCTACCGATTCAGAGATATACTATACTATAAAAATGACTGTTTTCGGTCTGAAACCGATTAGCTGTACTGCCCTTCAGAGTGTCATAAAATCACAATTTTTGGAGAAAGAGTGTTTTTGAAATATTTATGAAAAGTCGTAAAACTGCGAATTAGTAGGGTAAACCGTTACAAAATATTTAAAAGAATGGCCCTCCTAGTGTTAACACTACCAGGAAATGCAACAATAAGTGGAACTTTGTATTTTTGTCCAATTGAATCTCAATAACAACGGTTCATTTGAATGCTCGTTAACAGTTGCTCTTTCCCTCACCTTATTTGTGTTGAGAAGTTTTGAGCGGTAGGACGTTTTCCTGTGAAGTTTAACGCGATAATGGCGAAAAATATAAGTGCAAAATCTACATTGATCCGGCAATGGCTAACAGAATATTCAGAATTCACTTATGATGGAAAAATAATATTCTGCAAGATTTGTAGCAAAAAGGTATGTAACAATAGTTGAAATATATAAATTCTATTAATTTTAATGAGTAGGCCTATAATATTTATACATTAACTGAGCTATCCTGAGGTATAATTCTTTTTAAGACCACTACACTTTAACCTTTTAAATTCCGATAGTTAAAGTATTTGCAGGTCATTAAAATTTTGATTGTTCGAACCCACTAACTTTGTGATAGAAATACGGCAATACAACAATTAGGATTTTATTTTAATTCAGTTTACTTTACATTTTTAGATTTCGTAAGAAAAGAAGTGCCACCTAAAGCAGCATGTGCAAGGAGCGGCTCATAAGGCTAAAGCTCAGCAGAAAAATCAACTGCAACAAACTTTACTAACACAGCCTACTTCATCTAATCTCAGCAGCAATTTCTATGCTGATTTAACCAGAGCGTTTGTTGCTGCTAACATTCCCTGGAATGCAATTGAAAATCCGGTTTTAAGACAGTTTTTACAAAAATACTGCAAACAAAATATCCCATCTGAGTCGACCCTAAGAAAAAATTACTTAGACAGAATATACAATGAAACTTTAGCTTCCATTCGGGAGGATATAGGTGATTCTTACATATGGGTCTCTGTGGATGAAACCTCAGATCCTATGAATAGGTATATAGCAAATATGGTAGTAGGAAAACTTAGTCCTGATGGACCTTCGATTCCACACTTCGTATGTGTTAAGGAACTTTCGAAAGTGAATAGCCAAGCCATTGCCAGTCTTTATACTCAGGTAATATAGACGATTCTAAAGTTCTGTTGTTTTGTACTGATGCTGCCTCATATATGGTTGCTGCAGCTCCACTTCTTAAAACATTTTATCCTAACCTCACGCATGTAACCTGTCTAGCACATGGCCTTCACAGGGTTTGTGAAACAATCCGGAATGAATTTCCTCTTGTCAATTCGTTTATTTCTAACACAAAAAAAGTTTTTGTAAAGCCCCATCCAGGATTTCAATATTCAGAGAGAACTTTCCAGATATCCCACTCCCATCTCAGCCGGTTGTTACACGATGGGGGACCTGGATTCAGTCAGTGGTGTATTATTCTAAGTATTTTAAAGAAGTGGTCACAGTTATTGATAAATTACCTGAAACTGATAGTGCAGCGTGTGTGAAAGCAGTGAAAGATTGTCTGAATGACTCACGAGTGAAAAACGATATTGCCTACATAACATAAAACTTTTCTTTCATACCTGCAAGCATTGAACAATTAGAAAGTGAAAAACAATCTCTTTGTAGCCAAATAGCAATAGTAAAGGAAGCTCAAGTGAACATACATTCTGCTTTGGGCGAAACTGGGAAAAAAGTTAAAAATAAGTGGGACAACGTATTAAATAAGAATGTAGGATTTTCATTGTTGGAAAAAGTATCAAGAGTGATATCGGGGGAAAGTGTAAATGTTCCAGTAAGTATTGATGTTTCTATTGTACCTAATTTAAAATTTGCGCCTCTCACATCAGTTTCGGTTGAAAGAAGTTTTTCTGCTTTCAAAATGATTCTCAGTGACAAAAGGCAAAGGTTAACTGTGGAGAATTTAGAAAAAATTCTGGTGGTGTACTGTGCAGATAATTATAATAAAGTCTGAGCATGGAACTGAATTTCAATAACTTAAAATGAGTAATCTTGATATCAATAATCATTATTTCATTAGTTTCAATATATTAAATTTGTGCAGCTCTGTTTATAAATATAATATAGTATTCTTTTTAAATGTTTAAACATACTTTTTTGTGCGTATTTTAGTGTATAACTAAAAATTTCAGTGAAAGAAATAAGTATGATACCTTGATGTGCCTAAAATGCCTATTTTCATTAAAATAGAGCCTAATTTTACAAATGTTGAGCTTATTTTAGGCGCCTAAAACTGCAATTTTTAGTGCCTAAAAATCCGATGTCTAGTAATGAGGTACGTCACAGACCTTATATTTTTATATTCTCATCATTCACATCTTGGCCTCCTCAACTTTCAAACCCACCGTCCGCTACTGTTACACACTTAAGTGTTCAACACACTCCTTCATACATATCACAGTTACAGGTATTACAGCAACATGAACTTAATAAATTACAAGTAATAAATGAAAACAACAATGTTGCAAATAAAACAATAATAAATATGAACATTTCCAACTGCATTTCTCGTGCATATTATCCGTCTTCCGCCTTTAAGGGGACACTATACTGAAATTTCTCCAAGTTCCTTAGTTTTAAGAGTGCACAATAGTGAAATCAATAACTACCAAGCTTATGAAGCTAGCTAGATCCGCCAAATTTCGATCACTGGTAAATTAATAGTGACAAATGTACAACATTTCATCCATATATGATAAGTGGTTTGTATTTTATTAAAATATTGAATCGCTTTATATAAAGAGTCTCTTGCACTACAATTTATATTATTCTTAGTCATATTCACTTATATGTACCCTTACATACATGGGCTCAAAGCTTACTATAGGGTTTTGCTATGAAATTAATCAGTAAATTACTAGAATTTTTTTATTATAAAATAAAATTAAGTTATAAAAAATTCCCAGTAATTTACCCATTCACTGTACAGAAAATTCCAATAGTAATATTTGTTCCAATGTATATAAAGAATCATATAAGTGAATATCAATTAAAAATAATGTAAACTGTGGCGAAAGAGACTTCTTATAATAAAAAGCAATACAATATTTTATTAAGATATTAATAAAATGCAAACCACTTATCATAGAGGGATGAAATTTTGTACATGTGTTATTACTAACCAGATATACTAGTGATAAATATTTTGTGAATTGAGCTTTAAAAATATGGAAGTTAGTAATTTGAATATATAATGTCCCCTTAATAAATTTCTACGGTCTCTGTATTTTCCAATCGAGCCGAACAATACAATCTTGTCTCAAGAATGAATTGAGAACTTTCGCAGATATCTTACGGCATTCTGGTAAATAACAATTAGGATTAAATTCAGAAATGCTTGGTTTGAAAGGGGGGAGATGGTAAAAACTTGATATTGATCCTAATTGGTATGTAGTTTTAATTTGTTTTATGTAGAAATCATTGTTTCAACAACTTAAATTATAGATTAGTTTTAGAAAAACATTTTGAAAAAAAAAATATATATATATATATAAATACAGTCATTCATTGGCACAATGTATGCTCGCTTAGGGTAAAAACATGTTGGAGTTGTTCATCTCGCCACGCATATCGCCGCGCATCTCGCCGTTCAGCGGGAATCAGACTGGTTTGATTTTCAAGATGCAGCTGCCTGAAACTAGCGTTCTGATTGGTCGGTTGTCGCAACGGAACGTCATGATTCTCTCCATCCGTCCTCTCAAGGCATAAGATTGGAAGGAAATTCTTATTTCTTTTTTTTTTTTTTTTAATCTTGCAGTTCTTAATTGCTTATTATATTACAGTATGTTCATTTTTAAAGCCATTATCATTATTATTATTATTATTATTATTATTATTATTATTATTATTATTATTATTATTATTATTCATTTCGTTTTCAGAACAAAAAGTGTTTATACCGACGTCAAACTTTTGCACAATATTTTGAAAGAATATGTGTTTCTTATTGTGATTGACAGTAAAGGATTTTTGCTAATAATACAGTAAGTAATAAGTTAAATTTTGATAATAGTACATTATTATATACTGTATAATTATTAATTACCTGAGAGTCATTACCAACCCCTCTTCAGCACTGATT
This sequence comes from Periplaneta americana, assembly GCF_040183065.1. Taxonomy (NCBI): domain Eukaryota; kingdom Metazoa; phylum Arthropoda; class Insecta; order Blattodea; family Blattidae; genus Periplaneta; species Periplaneta americana. The sequence continues at coordinate 5,808,706 of NC_091133.1, read as the reverse complement.
GGTTGTTTATGTATGTTAGCGTACACTTTTTGGATTTTAGGTTCTATTAGCATCAAGATGTAATTAAACGTTGACTGAGACATTCGTAAAATCTATCTGGAAATGCCTTAAGCTGCTGATATAATTGATAGAATTCACCAAGTTTAGTGCGTTCCTTATTGACTGGATGCACGCTGTATTTTCTTCTGTTGGAAAGTAACCACCACTTCATTGCAGTACTCGTAGATAAATCGCTAAAACTGTCAGAATTTGTAAACATTTTTTAAGTACTAATAGGTACGACCAATAAATGTATTAGTATTTACCACGTTGTGTTCATGGAGAATGTGTACTCATTGTCCGCGTAACGGCGAGAATCATGGCGAGGTGAATTGCTTCACTATGTCCTGCTGAGACGAGATGCGAGATGCACGGCGAGTGAATGGCGAGGTGCGCTACTCGGAGAGGCGAAATGAACAACTACAACATGTTTTTACCCTAGGGTAGTGAATCGTTCCTTTTTGTATTTATAGTCGCTTCTTTCCTTTTTTCTTATTTCTTTCACCTTGTGACAGAGAAAACAACTATACGCCTTTTCCAGTTCTCTGTAAACAGTTCTGAACGCAACAGCACTGCATATTTTTGCACTTATATTACATTATTTCCCTATGCAACTGTATACTGCATAGCGCGCTGGAATAACAATTGGGATTTGTCGGCATTTGCCGGCGCAAAGGATTGCGCTACTCTGGTATATCCACGGACTCTGGGCTGTGCTCGATTACACTAACATCTAGCGCCTGAAAGTGGAACTAACGCCGACGGAGCTAGAACTGGAGACGGAGCGAGTAGAACTGTCGAGTATAGTCGGAGGCACCGATTTTGGCAGATGACCTCGATGACATTTCCAGTAGGCGAGCCAATATTGTTTGCGTAAGCTGCGAGAATGAGATGCGATAACATTCTGAGTCTTTCATATTTTCATAACAGCAGCTCATATCAATTATCCTTATTATGAAACACACCACGGTACAGTCCTATTCAAAGAATACCTTTAATAAATGTAAATGACTTCCGTTCGCAATGATTTTACAATACGTCTCCTACATTTTCTAAATTAAATTAATTCTTAATTAAAAGGAAAATTCTACCCTTACCAGATCAATATACAAGATTTGTCCAGTAATAATCTAGGGATCGTCTACTGGTGGTGCGACAATTCAAGTTAATAAAATTACGATTCTTCTTAATAATCAAAATATAATTTGTTTAATTGGGCAAAATTGCATGCTGCGGAAGTTAGATTTATATAAGAGTATAATAAATAGGACTGTAATGGATATTACAAGGGCAATAATTTCTTCACACGCACATTGTGAATAGAACAGAGAAGAAAGCATTTTAAAATATTCGAAATCGCACAAAATATCGGAGAAACCAATTTTCCGTGCACGAATTGCACCAATTGAAAAATATAATTACCATTCACAATTAATATTGTATTTTATGGATTCTAAATAGTTGTTTATTAATCTAGAGGTATTGGCTGATGACTATATTAAATTCCAGCACAACATTCATTCAGAATATGTAGAAATTACACTTTGGATTTTACTAAATGTATAGGCCTACTATCAAAAGGTGTTACATATCCCCTTAAATACTGTACATGTGTTACCTGTGCGATATCCGATGTTTAATTTTTTTAAATATAATTCATAGTAGTGAAACTGCCATCAAAAATTGTATTATTCGTAATTTTCGTCTCGAAAACCCCTAAGATATCTAATTTAATTTTTCACCCATTTTTGTCCCACTCCACCACTTTTGGGACAAAGTCGGACTAAATAATACCTTATTCGTATTCTGTGATCGCAAAGATCCCCAGATATCGACTTTCATCGAGATCGGATGACATGAGATTTCTCACTCCCTTCTGCCTTTTCATCAGTACCTTAGGATATGATATTTAAAAAATCTAAGAATGTTTAACCAATATTATAGAGAGTAACCTTCATTTTAAATTTTACGTCTCTAGTTAAATATAGTTTAGTGAATTTTTTAAATCGTCGACTTCTTTCTCTCTCCTCTCTGCTCGGAAGAAAAAAAAAAAAGTTATTTCAAGGGAGTAGCCTACAAGAAATTGAATTTTTTTACTTTCCTTATACAATTTAGAAACAATTCTGAGAGATGAGATGAATAGTCTAACCCAATTTTATGAGTGAATATTTGTTTTAAATTTAAAGGCTGCACGTCTGCTGGTTAAACAAAATAAATCGGTATAATTATTTTGATCATTACTGCCTCCCATTTTCCATCCCTTAATGTTCGTATTTCGTAAAACTCAGTCTCATCTATTGACTAAGGATTAACATATTTCCATATACATATATATTTCCATATATATAACAAGATTATATTTCCAATTCGTAAATATTCTGGTCACGCGACATAATCATATACTTTGTCTTTTCGGGATTTACTACCAAACCTATCGCTTTATTTGCTTCAAGTAAAATTTCCGTGTTTTCCCTAATCGCTTGTGGAGTTTTTCCTAATATATTCACGTCATCCGCATAGAAAAAAAGCTGATGTAACCCGTTCAATTCCAAACCCTCTCTGTTATCCTGAACTTTCCTAATGGCATATTCTAGAGCGAAGTTAAAAAGTAAAGGTGATAGTGCATCTCCTTGTTTTAGCCCGCAGTGAATTGGAAAAGCATCAGATAGAAACTGGCCTATACGGACTCTGCTGAGTTTCATTGAGACACATTTTAATTAATCGAACAAGTTTCTTGGGAATACCAAAGACACATATAGACTACTGTAATATTTGTTTAGTTTTTGGAGGTGTCTGTCCAGAGTGCACAAATCCTCGGGCGTGCATGTTTACTCTTATGTCCTACCCATTCCACTGCGACAGAGATAACAGCCGATCTTGCAGCGGTGAGAACTCGCTCTCCAGTTCACATTAAGAAAATCCATCTGCCAAAATCCCTGGCGCGACCTATAACTCTGTTCTAACGATTTAATGTGCTAGCAGCGGAGCACCGAAGTTACTCGGTTAACGGTAGCCGTTACCGGTCAGTTCAAACAGAGTTCACGTGCCTCACTTAGGTATAGCAGACGACGATGTAAGGACTATTGTATTTAAATATTTCCTGCTGCAGGACAAATTATTCCCAACAGGATATCATCCTTATCCCCAAGGCGGGCTGAAACCCTAATATTTTTGAAGAGGAATTCATACTACAGTATATATGACCTGTCAAGTGGGCCTAGTGAACATTGACAGTATTATGCAAATCTAGTCTTTCAGGTGAAGCTCCCTGTAAAGCAGATTTGAATAATTTCAAGGGAAAAATTGTTCCGGGGCCGGGTATCGATCCCGGGACCTCTGGTTGAACGTACCAGCGCTCTACCACTGAGCTACCCGGGAACTCCACCCGACACCGTCTCAACTTTTCCCTTTATATCCACACAACTCGCGTGGGCTGACGAAACGCCAGAGACCCACAACGAGTGCACACAGTCTCTGTGTGACTTGGAATTGTGGTTTTCTGTTAACGAACATAGTAACGTATATATTATGCAAATCTAGTCTTTCAGGTGAAGCTCCCTGTAAAGCAGATTTGAATAATTTCAAGGGAAAAATTGTTCCGGGGCCGGGTATCGATCCCGGGTAGCTCAGTGGTAGAGCGCTGGTACGTTCAACCAGAGGTCCCGGGATCGATACCCGGCCCCGGAACAATTTTTCCCTTGAAATTATTCATTGACAGTATTATTATTATTATTATTATTATTATTATTATTATTATTATTATTATTATTATTATTATTATTATTATTATTGAAGTGCAGAATAACAGAGAAGGTTTGCAATTGAACGGGTTACATCAGGTCCTTGTTTTCGCGGATGACGCGTTATGTTAGGAGAAAATCCACAAACTGTTATGGAAAATGTGGGAATTTTACTTGAAGCAAGTAAAGGGATAGGCTTGGAAGAAATAAAGAAAAGACAAAGTATAATAATTATGTCTCGAGACCAGAATATTGTACGAAATAGAAATATAAAAATTGGAAATTTATCCTTTGCAGAATAAATATGGGAAATGCCTGTTATTATTCGGTTGAGAAACTTTTATCATCCAGTCTGCTCTCAAAAGAAGCTAAAGTTAGAATTTATTCAAACAATTATATTACCGGTTTTTCTGTATGTTTGTGAAACTTGGATTCTCACTTTGAAAGAGGAACAGAGGTTTGAGAATAAGGTGCTTAGGAAAATATTTGGGGCTAAGAGGGATGAAGTTACAGGAGAATGGAGAAAGTTACATAACGCAGAACTGCATGCATATTATTCTTCACCTGACATAATTAGGAACATTAAATCCAGACGTTTGAGATGGGCAGGGCATGTAGCATGTATGGGCGAATCCAGAAATGCATATAGAGTGTTAGTCGGGAGGCCAGAGAAAATAAGACCTTTGTGGAGGCCGAGACGTAATATTAAAATGGATTTGAGGGAGGTGGAATATTATTGTAGAGAGTGGATTAATCTTGTTCATGATAGGGACCGATGGCAGACTTATGTGAGCGCGGCAATGAACCTTCGGGTTCCTTAAAAGCCATAAGTATTAATAATAATAATAATAATAATAACATTATTATTATTATTATTATTATACTAGAGTGTTTGATTAATATTGAAAGACGAGTAGGCCTATGTTAAAGAAGAAAGTGCATTATATTTTCTGCAAATTAAGCTTTCAGGAAGTATTCCCTGTAAAGTTAATTTGAATAATTTCGAGGGAAAAATTGTTCCGGGGCCGGGTATCGAACCCGGGACCTTTGGTTAAACGTACCAACGCTCTCCCACTGGGCTACCCGAGAACTCTACCCGACACCGATCCAATTTTTCCCTCTATATCCACAGACCTCAAAGTGGGCTGACAACCGTCAAGCAACCAACATTTGAGTGCACACTGACTCTGTGTGACTTTAAATTGTTGTTTTCTGTTACGTACAGTGACGTGTATTATGCAAATTAAGCTTGCTTGACGGTTGTCAGCCCACTTTGAGGTCTGTGGATATAGAGGGAAAAATTGGATCGGTGTCGGGTAGAGTTCCCGGGTAGCTCAGTGGGAGAGCGTTGGTACGTTTAATCAAATGTCCCGGGTTCGATACCCGGCCCCGGAACAATTTTTCCCTCGAAATTATTCATTATATTTTCTATTCGTGTTTATTGGATTTATGTTACCTCATGAGTTATCATTTTATTTGTATTTATTTCTATGATTTATTTTACCTAATTACAGTAGAACCTCTATTATCCGTGGTAAACAAGGGGATGGGCTGAACGGTTAATCGAAAAATCGGATAATCCGTACCATAAAATATTTTCGTAAATTTAGTAAATAATACTTTCACTTTCGTATTTTTCCGCCATGATCTTGTATTTAACACGCTGGGTAGAGGATCATAAGTTCACTAATTTAAGTCAGGTTGTCAACAAAGAGTTTTAAGGGGCAAGGAAATTCATTGTAATGGCTATAGGAATAGTGGAGGTCTCGTGTTGAAGACTTACATATTTTATACACTTATCCTTAATTTATATTAAATTGCACACAGTTGTAACTCTCGTATTCTGATGCAAGACGAACCATAGTTTCTCTTTCCCCAAACCAATTAATGATTTACACATTTTTCTATACTTAGTTGCTCAAAATTCGTATGAAATTAATGGTGCGAAGTTACCTAGAGTAGAATCATTTAAGAATTTGGGTATTTATTTTACACACAACTTATGTTTTAAAATGCACTTAAATCATGTGGTAATTGTTTCATGTGGAAAATTAGGATTTATAATCAGAAATACAAAAGAATTAAAAATATAAATACTATTGACACTCTATATAAAACTCTAGTTAGAAATAAGCTAGAGTAAACGTCTGTAATATGGTCACCTCAGTTCCAGTCCCATCAGATGCAAATAGAAAGGATACAGAAAAGATTTTTACGTTATTTATATTAAAAAAAAAACATCACGTGTCGTCTTATGACAAGCAAATTTCATATAATCAGTTTCTTTTTTAATTTAATTATAAAACTTTAAAATCTCGACGATTAATAAATAGCCAAATTTTACTCTATAAGACTGTTAACGGTATATTGAATAACTGTGATTTTCTTAAATTCCTTCAGTTCAATGTAAAAAGAACACAATTACGTCATAGGCAACCTTATGTTATTCCTATTCCTAGAACTGTTTTCTTCAAGAACTCTCCATTGTTATGTGTAATACTTACAACTCTCTGTCCTTAAACTGTGATTCTCAATTGGATTTCAGTTTAACAATTGAAAAATTTCATACAATATTAAAAATAATTGTATTTCCTTAGATATTTAAATTATGAAGAAGTGTATTATAATGTTTTTACTCTAGTTTTTAAATAATTTTGCATCATTGTATTGACATTTGGCACTATATTAACTGTAATATTATATTCTAGCATCTATTACCATTATGTATTTTCTTTCTTTCTTTTGTGTTGTTTGCTTTGTTGTTTTTTTCTCTTATTATGTATTTTGTATATATGTATATCTATGTAAGCCACCTGTAATTGGAAGCCTGCTTCTGTTGGTGGTGGATTTAAAATAAAATAACGCGATTTATTTTCATATCCGAGAAAAAATAATTCATATAAGCTATAAGTTATAGGATCTATGAAGTACAACTCGAACAGTAGACTGCACTGTGTAAGAGTAAATGTCTTTAGTAACACTCTCTAGAAAAAAATGTCCTAATGAGTGAGTCAGAACTTTCTACGCACTGGTGGAATAAGCGAGAGCGCGCTGGATATGGAGAATGGAGTAGTACTACTGGCTGGGCTAGTGAAGTAAACGAGAGCGCGCTGGATACGGAGGATGATCGTTGTTTAGTCAACTGTCCGAAGAGAGGTTTGAACTAGAGTCGGGCAAACAGCCTCTTACTCCCGCTCGTTCTCGCAGGCGATACTAGCTGGCCGATAACGCCAGTTCCGAGAATCGTATTCTCGAGATCGCCACTCTCGGGCACGAGGAATACCGGGTCCCGGCCTGTTATCGCACGGCCGACTTATCGTTATGAAATGTGTACACTGACTGCCGGCTTAATTACTGCTCATCACAACAATTCGTGACTCTTATTGAAATGTTAATGTTTATAAAGTGTGTAGGCTACACAATAACATATATGATGACGACATTCTTGTAGAATTCGCATTATGTTAGTTAACTGTTGTCTTTCTCGGGAGACAATATTGCAGCATTTTCAGTATTTGCCTAAGCTCTTCAATAACAAGCTGTGATTGGATCTATAACGTGTTTTCTTGTTATCAGTATTTCGTTCACATTGTTTTTATTCATTCAATAGTGTTTTTGAATACCGCAATAATTGTAATGGATATCACAAGAGTGTATATTTACAATAGTAAGTAAAAGCTAGTCCGCCTCCTTGGTCTGATCAAGATGGAACGGGTTCGATTCTCGGTCGTGAAGTCAGGGGTATTTAATTCGGACCTCTTCACGGGGACTGGTTGTCTGTCCATTGTCCAAGTGTGTGTGACGTCTCGCAGTGGCCCCCGAATACTCCGACCCAGTAAAGGGGGAAGTCTTGCAGTGTGTGCATGTGTTCAATAGAGTTGTGGGTCTAGGTACAATAAGCCTCAGGCTACGGTTCCGAAATTAGTAAAAATAAAAGCTAATTAAACAGTAGGTACTGGACAACAAATTACATGAACGATTTCACAATAAGAGTACATATTATAAAACAAAATGATATAATTTGAGTTAGTATGATTGACAATAATAATTAATATGGCAATATAATATGTTAGAACGCATAATAGAGTAATTAGGTATTCGAATTTCATCATTATGAAATAAAATGACATAAAAATAAATTGAAGTAGTATAATATTGGCAATAAAAATTAATTATAGGACGCATAGTAGACAAGCAAAGTATTCCAATTTTTTTCACATGAAATAAAACGTTACAAAATGAAATAAAGTGAGATAGTATAACTGGCAATTTAAAATCATTTTACATTTTATAGTCATATTAATAATATTATAAATTTGTCCTATAAAAGTTTAGATTTTGTTATGAGAAATTCTTGTAAATTCAAAATGAAAACTATAATAATTTTGTATAATTCCATTGTTCGATCTAAATTAAAATATGCTGCTGTTATCTGGAACCCAGTTACTAACAAATATATTCTGTTACTAGAAAAAATTCAAAATAAATTTCTAAAATGGTTATATTACAGACTTTATAATGATTAGCCTACCTATGAGAGTTATGCTACAATGCTTCACCATTTCCATTTTACTAGTTTGCAAATTCGACGAAATTGTCAATCTTTAAACTTTCTTTATAAAATTATTAACAATAAGTTGGACTGTGTCGGTTTATTTTATTATATAACATTATATGTACCTAAGCTTAAAACGAAATTTCGAAATTTGTTTTAATACCAAGGACAAATACTGAATCCCACAAAAATTCCCCAGTTTTCCAAATGTTACAGTTATACAATAAATTACATCCTCATCCTAATGTTGATATTTTCAATATGAATTTCTCTAGATACAGAATTATTTGTTATCATATTTTACAGAATATTGTTGTTAGTTAATTTGAAGCTACTTTCACACCTTATTTCAATTTCTCTTTTTTTCTTTCCCTTTTTTCTATTATGTTTCAGTTTTTCATAAGTGTATGTTTCCTTTTCCTTGTTTATGTTTTATCAATTAATTTGTTAGTCGTGAACATTGTAATTGGGCTTTGCCTGTTATGTTCATCAACAAATGAAGAAATAAATAAATAAATAAATAAATAAATAATAGGAATTTAAATGTTAGAACTCATAAAAGACAAATTATGGTTTCAAATTATGTCATTACAAAATTAAATATTACAAAATTAAATAATTTGAGATAGTATAATGGCAATTTAAAATCATTAATAATAGAAATATAAATGTTCGAACTCATAAAAGACAAATTATGGTTTCAAATTATGACATTACAAAATTAAATACTACAAAATGAAATAATTTGATATAGTATTTGAGATGGTAAATCAATAATAATAGGAATATAAATGTTAGAACTCATAAAAGACAAATTAAGGTTTCAAATTATGTCATTACAAAATTAAATACTACAAAATGAGATAATTTGAGATGGTAATTTTAAATATTTAAGATTTAAAAAAGTGTACTATTATAAATACAGTAAAACCAACCCCATGACATGCCAAATAGGTCTAGAGGATGGCGAGAGGTTAAGGCTTCCACCTTTACAGACACTCGGCATTTAATGGCAGTAAGGGTGTCAGTCCTACGTGCTCGCCGCCTTTACCTCCCAATGAAATATGTCTCTGGTACGCCTACTCATTTCTGTTAGAGATTGAGTAGACCTCAGAACCATAGTGCGGCTGGAAGGATTAGATCAGTGGAAAAATCCATGACCCCATCGGGAATCGAAACCGCGACCTTTCGGCTTGAGCGTTACGCCTTAACAGCGACGCTACCGTGCGTTTCTTTACATACAGTAAATACTAGTATTTAATTCACGAATTTATAGTATTACCGTGGATTAGTATTAATTTGTCAAAATGAAATATTATAACTAAAGAACAACTTCCTTAACTTCCTTAAAAATTCATACCTAAAAATTTATCGAACATGCACTTGTTTTGTCATTTACAATCTTTCCCACTAATTTGTAGGTTCCATCCGCTAATTTACTCCTCACGGTTTCTTTTGTATTAGACTGCATTGTATTTAGCAAGCGCAACTCATCACCACGTAGGCCTATAGCATACTGGGTTAATGAGTGATCTCTACAGAGTCTACACTTCATAAATAGCTTGAGATATCGATGACATTTGCTCTTCAGCATATCGTCCAATCTGCGAAAAAATGTGACGGCTGTTATCATCTCGCATCCAAGTTGACCCGTTTTAACCCAAGTAACCATAACACAGATACCTGTCTCCATACGTCCTTATTCCCTGAAGGTTATACAGTTTGTGTTGAAATCGAAGTGAGATGTACTATGTTATACTTGAGCTTCATTTTGTGTTTGATTGATTGATTTCACAAGGGCTGGATCCGGGATGGATCCTTACACTTAGACCAGTTAGGCCCATTGTACTCCCTATATGCGATGATTGCCTAACAATAAGTCCGAAAGATGGCCCGGGTGGCATCAGTGTATCGACACTGACAAGCATGCCATCCTTCTTGTACCTTGCAGGCAAGGTCCCATAATCTACCAACAAGCCCAAACCCGGGGCCCGGAGCTTCAAGCTCTTACAACCTCGGTAAGCATCGGAAATCCGCTCTACTCCGGATATCATTCCAGCCTCTTTTTGACTATTATAGATGATAAGTGAAATGAGAGAGGGTGGAGTGTATTGGTGGGATGAAAGAAACGAGAGTAACCCGAGGAAAACCATTTGCAAGTCTATTTTATCCACCACAAATTCCATCTAGACATGACCGGGATGTGAACCCGAAACGCCTAGATCAGTGGTATTCACTAGCAATTATTGAAGAGCCAACATTGAGAAATGGTTATTTTCCGAGAGCCACAATGCATTTCATAGTATTGAAGCTTAACAAAATACGTTGATTTATTATTATTATTATTATGAGTTATTTAATAATAATAATAATAATAATAATAATAATAATAATAGTATGTGATTGGTGTTTCTGAAAATTAAGGGCGAACTTTGCTACTCTTCTGCAAAATCACATCAATAGTACGAGAAGGTTAAATTGTTATTTAATCTGTTTTTAATTTCCAAATTTTGAAAATAAAGTGTCACATAGGCCTACAGCTGAAAGACACTCCTTTAACAATCTCCGCACCTGTAAATGGCTTAATTCCTGCTACGTGATACGATACTTTGGTTATAGTTCGTTTTTATGTGCAGTGGAATACATTGATTTCTGTTCAGATATGAGACATTTTTAATATTTTCAGCCTTCTGTTCTCGGATGAGAATATTTTGGACACTTCTTATCAAATTTTGAATGCATGCTATTGTAATATATATTAAGATAAACACTTTTACAACCCATTATTATATCAAGACATAATAAGTACATGGGACATCATGACTCTATCCTTTTATAAAGAAAACAAATAGCTACCTGAAAATCTTCATTGGCAGTAATGATGCAGGGTAATCAAAGTTTTCTCCAGTTGCACATTATTATATATATATATATATATATATATATATATATATATATATATATATATATATAATAATAATAATTAAATTAATAGTAATAGTAATAGGCCTATTAGTTCAGGGGCCGCAATAAATGTTTCTGAGAGCCGCAAGCGGGCCGCGGATCGCGTAATGAGTACCACTGGCCTAGATGGAAGGCCAGCCTCATGTTATACATTCTATATTAAAATACCATTTAATACCATCCGTACAATAACGGGTTTCCATGCGTTGAAGAGTTCGGTACAAATTTTACGGAACAAACGTTTGAGTCATGAGTCATGTGCCAACAGCTTCTTTGGTTAACTCGCCGTTATTCGAGAACCAGTAAAGATTTTGAGTGGCCATCACTTTTAAAAGTAATTTCCATCCGTTCTCAACATTTCTCTCGCTTTGACCCCCATCTAACGTGAAAAACAAAAAAGTTTTCCGCTTATCAGAGGTGAAGTTGCAAATGTCTATTCTGAACAGATCAATCTCCATCGAAGTTAATATTTTTTTTCTCACTTTCCAGAAAAGATTTTCAGTTCGATTTTTTTTCTATGCTTTCCTTAGACATTGAGCTATCAATCCAAAAAATTACAGCGCGATTGATTAAGTATTATAGGAGCTACGACATGATATATATTTAAAGGATCGGGAAATGTATAAGCCAATGCTTCCTATAGAAGCACGGCCGAGCGATATCGCTTGCTTATCAGTACTACAGTCCCGTCTAGACCTCCGAGACTGTCGGGAGTGATCTAGTATCGGTAATCTCGGGACCAAGAGAATCTCGTGTTCTGTATCAATGAGTCATTTGGCTACGTTCGGTACGCGCGCACTGGGCGAGACTGTGGAGATTACGCAACCGAGAACGGGCGATAATATGGGGCAGTCTGCCTGATAGAGACCTGCATCTAGAGATGGCCGATATTTCACAAACCGATATTTTGTCACAGGTATTTTTTTTGTCACAGATAAATCTGTGATTGATGACGCGAAATATCTGTGACAAAATATCGCTATCGAAATCTTCTCCGTATTCAGTACTCTGTGACTGATATTTTCTCCTCTACGTCTTAGGTTTGCGCGTGCGCATGATACAATAACAGCAATCTGACGGTAGTTTCTCCATCTTATTATAAATGATGTAGTTATTACACGATTTAAATAATAACACCGTTGGTTACCAGTGTTTAATCTTGTGTAAAATCCTGTCTGAACAACTGTTTTGTTTTCTAATTATTTTCCAATGTTTTCCCGAATACTTATGTTTCATTAATTTTTATTCTATGACTCAATATTATAATGTTAATGCACGATTTAAAATAATTTATCCATTATATTATATACAATAAAAAGGATCAAGTTTTAAAACGATTAGGATAATCATATAACCTCAATTTCTCCATACCCAACTACATTTAAACATGATCAACTGGTTCACTATCTATAATATAACCCCTTGGTACATGAGGTTAACTTTTGACATGTTACTGTTCAGTTAGGTAAGTATTTATTTGTTAATGGTACATATACATAATTTCTTTGTTGGATTTTCCCATATAAATCACTGATGAGTGGTGTGTATAGAGAAATCGTATTCATATTTCACTGCTCTTCAATATTTCCTGCTAATTTTTATCGGTGTGACAAAATATCGGTGTAATTCATGCTACGTATCGATATAAAATATCGGTGTGACAAAATCACCGATAAAAGTCACAGATATTTAATTGTCACAGTCACAGTTGTCACAGATATTTGAAAATATCGTTTAAGCTCATCTCTACCTGCATCAGAGCGAGCGCGGGATATCGTTATCAGTCCAGGAAGGCACTGACGGAATGAATAGCGATCATCTACGAATATTTCCGATAAATCACGAAGTAAAGAAACACACCGAGCGATCGGGTCTGAGGACGAGCGCTCGGTGTTCATGAGTGCTCTTCCTGTAGCAGTAGGTGAATTGTAGGCTTGTCTGATAGTACGTTTCATCAAAACGAATGTTGAAGATGATTCAATAGTATCGACGTCGATCTCAAGCAGAGGCTCGGACACCGTCTCTGTTGATGGTAAAAGGTTACAAGACACGATGTCAAAAGTATATGCCGAAAATAAAGTTAAATCAGCAGAGTCAGAGTAGTGGAAAAAAAGGGAAAGCAGTTACTAGCTCTGCTTGGACTAAATTCGGAGAAGTAAGGGATAAGATTACCTTAAAGTACATAAGATTGTCCACATCTGTGGAGTAACGGTCAGCGCGAAACCAGGTGGCCCGGGTTCGAATCCTGGTCTGGGCAAGTTACCTGGTTGACGTTTTTTTCCGGGGTTTTCCCTCAACCCAATACGAGCAAATGCTGGGTAACTTTCGGTGCTGGACCCTGGACTCATTTCACTGGCATCACCTTCATTTGATTCAGACGCTAAATAACCTAAGCGTCGTAAAATAACCTACTAAAATAAAAAATAAAAATATTCCCAAGTTAGTATGAGTCAAGTTCATACTACGTCCGAGATGAAACAAAATATATCGCTACTAATTTATTATTTGCATTTCATACATCGATAGACATTTTTAGTTACCACGTATTAAATGTAATTTGTCTGTTTTATATACGTTTTATAGTAATATAACCAAACATTTAATTTGCATTTACAGTAATTATCACGATTAATTGTTAAACTAAGTAGGAACGAAATATATTTATACAGAAAATCATTTCAGGCTATTTCAATCTAAACAAAGAAAAATGTGTAATTAATTAAATTTCCACTAAATATATAATTGTTGAGAAGAATCAAATGATTTCTATAATGATTATTCCATTGTAGGATTAAATCATTCGAATGCATGGATGAATTGTTCAATAAAATTTCAGTATGATGATTACTCTTTCTATACGTAGGTCTAACCTGAGAGCAGCGCTCTTTTTTCTTATCGCCATGTAGGTCAGGTGTTTAATTTAATGAAGATCAGGGTCAGATACTGGGGCTGTTAGAAGAGTTGGTACGCAACACCCACACAGAACATTCGAAGCTTATCATTCTATTGTTGCGTCATATGATTCTGAACTCGAAGCTCTTATCATTATCATAAAATGGAACATATTCTGTTATGCGAGTACATATTTTGTATAACTTAATACGGCTTGTTGTGGTGGTAAGCAAAGCCAATGAATAATCGAGTGATATTGTGAATATTTCTATTATTTCGAATGGTTTTGATAATCAAATAATTCGAATGAATTCATTCTATTTTTACCAGTACTATACTACGTAGTACTGTAGCATACTGCCTCGCTTACAGTGGTTGAAGCGAGCGCTCGTTCTGACAGGGGAGCGATCCCCCGGGCGAGCTCGAGCGAGCGGAGGCCAAACCCGAGCTCGAGCGATTACACACGAAGAGCATTCGGTAAAACCGATCTCAGATATCGTTAAGCATCGCTCTCTTGCAGGTCTCTGTGCCTGATTCTAGTTTGAACCTCACAAGTGATACCAATAGGGCATCACTTATCAGGCAGCTAGGCCAGGAAATAATAGGGTGCGACGGATCCTAAATATGGCAATAATAAATAAATAATATTTAAATTCCAAAACACTTACCTACTCTACAGAAGATGTTAAAAATGTCGTCCATTTTCTTGAAGACATAGGTCTACCCGCTTCACCTTATTTTCAAAAACCTTGATCAAAGTTTCCTGACTCACTGAATTGAAAAATTCTGTTATTGCATATCTTAATTCATCGATCGTGATAGGATTGTTCTGGTACACTTTAAATTTAGCTTCTCCCCAAAAGAAATAATCAGGGGGCGTTAGATCGCGGGATCTCGGTGGCCACAATCCTTGTGAAATTATTCTTTCACCGAAAACCTTTCTAATAATTGCATGGATCTTGTTAAAAGAAACAGCTATTTAATTCGATTTCATTTAATTGCCCAATAAAAGGAAACAGTATATCTGAGCAATAAACTTCAGAGTTTACTTTGTCGCTAAAAAAAATTGGTCCTATAATGCGTGCTCGTGAAATGGTACACCATACCCCAATTTTCTGGGAGTGCAATGGCGTTTCACGTATTGCATAAGGGTTCTCGTAGGACCAGATCCGTGTATTCTGGGAATTTACGTAACCTGAAAGATGAAGCCAAGCTTCGTCTGTAAAGAATGTCCTGTCTAACACGTCAACACCAATGCAGTGGCGTGCGGTGACCATTCAGACAGCCGAAGCACTGAATATTATAATTGTTAGGTAAACAATAGTAAATCAAGGGGCTTGCCTTGATAAAATCACAACTGATAATAATTTAAAAGAACATATATTAAAATAATTAGACCTAATATCAATTTAAATTTCTTAAAGCTACCATTAAACAACATTTAATATAAAATAACAAGCTTCTGGCTTTAAACTCACCCTTGGAACTTCTCACAGCAAGATCAACGGAACTGAAATTCAATCCTCCTCTCCTAGGAAGCAAATTTGGTAACCACCTCATCAAAGAACTCTTTCTTCTTCCTGAGTTCTCCTAGTAGGCTCGCTTCAATTGAAATATTTCCAAGATGAGATAGTCTCTCTTCTCCAGTAGAATTTCGAGATAGCTTTTGATTCTCTTCAGCGTTGAAAACGACCTTCCTACTGAAGACGTACTCACAGGAATTGTACACAATAATGTCACTAACACATTAAACTGCTGAAAACTTTTTTTCAGCATTGAACTAGTACTCAATAGTCTTGCAAGTTCACTCATGGTTTTATTTCTAAACTCTTCACTGCTGTACACTACAATCAGCTCATTTTTCAATCGAATGATGTCGAAAAATTTTCCATATGTATCTATGAGACACTGAAAGCAACTTTCTGGGCATTGGTTAGAATATTTTTCATAGTTTTGAGGCGACAATAAATTTAAAAATTTCAGTTTAGAATAATCTTGAAATCTTAAATCGAAGTGGTTATCAATATTATCAAACACTTCGCAATAGATGCGTTTATAGTTGATATTTTTTCTCTTCGAAGACTCACCTAATTGAGACGCGGTTTCTCGGAAAACCCCTTTATAATCGTCACGTAATGCGGCTATGGAACGGCGAGTTTCTTGTATTTTCTGTTGAAAGTACAGAATATCATTTGCTTGGTTCTGTAGGATGTTGTACAATACATCGGTGAATGTAAATATTTTGTCAAACGTATTTAAGAGAAAAACAAATTTGAAATCTTTCAAAGTGTCAAAAAGCCATTAATTGGTGCTAAAATATCTGACTCAATTTCTTGAGAGTGTTCCAGCATAGCACAAAACACATTACAAAGTTGAATTCTGTTCCTGCATACAGTGTTTACCAGTCTTGATGAATAATTCCATCGCGTTGGACAGACGTGTGAAAGACGATGTTGCAAAAATTGATCCAAAAAGTTAGCACGTTTCGGCGACCTTGAAAAAAAAGCTGCAAGTCCATTAAGCGTACTAAAAATATTTTACACTCAGGTATTTGGCTGGTGCTTTGAGACAAAACGAGGTTCAGTGCATGGGCATAACAGTGAAAAAATAGGGCTTCTGGGTGTGTGACTTTGATTAATGCTTGTACTCCATTTAAATTTCCCGCCATCGTCGCTGCACCGTCATACGTTTGTGCAATCAATTTTTCATTACATCCGAATTCTGATAAGAAGTGCTGGATAAGTTCTGCTTGGGCACGTTTGTCACTACTTATATCACAGAACCCCAAGAATCTTTCCTTTATCTCTCCTTCATGCACATAACGCAGGACAATGGAAAACTGTGCTTTATTTGCCACATCTGAAGTTTCGCCAACCATGACGGCTACAAAAGGAACATCAGTAATTTCCTGCTTTATAGCTGATAAAACGGTTGAACCTACAGCTTGGATTAGGTCATTTTGGATTCGATTAGAAATTCCTTTAAACACAGTAGAGGTTTCTAAATGCTCCGCTAAAAGAGGATCATATTCTACAGTATACTTCAGCAATTCCACATAATTGCCCCGATTAACAGAATTTTCTGTTTCATCATGGCTTCGAAAGGCCAACTCTTGTTTTCCCAGAAAACACACTGCATTAATAAGCCTTTTAAGGATGTCCCTGTTCCGTTTTACCTTTTGATTGTGTAGAGATATTTAATTTTTAAGCTAGTGATCAAGTGCAGTTTCTATTCTATTTTCCCCAAAAGCAGCTATAGCTACAGACGATCGTAGGTGGTTAACAGACAGCCCGTGCTCGGCTATAGATTTTACTAAATTTCCCAAATGCGTGTACCCAGTTCTGGTCCAACTGGTATTTCTATCCTTTCCAAACAACAGACAGTACCAGCAAAACACCGCATTTAGCTCAGCGCTGCCGGCTAACCAGTCACATTTGCTATAATAATGATAATAATAATAATAATAATAATAATAATAATAATAATAATAATTTATTTAATGTGACAGGATTATGGCCATAAGGCCTTCTCTTCCATCCTACCAGATAGCACATATAAATACAAAAAAGAAATACAAACACTGATGAAAATGATACAAATTAAGTTAAAGCCCTATAGAGGGTCAACAGAGTCAAAAGTACGGTACATTATAGTGCTCTCATCGAGCTAATACAACAAAAAGAAAGAAAACAGAGATAGCAATGATGATACTGATAACTGACAATAATAATAATAATAATAATAATAGTATATATTTTGATGTACCGAAGTACATATGATATTTCCATGCAGATATTCTGCGTCATCATATGATGAAAGAGTGATGGAACGGAGAAAAATTCTCTCCGGCGCCGGGATTTGAACCCGGGTTTTCAGCTCTACGTGCTGATGCTTTATCCACTAAGCCACACCGGATACAACCCCGACGCCGGTTAGAATCGTCTCAGGTTAAGCTCCATCATATGATGACGCAGAATATCTGCATGGAAATATCATATGTACTTCGGTATACATCAAAATATATATGATATGCGTAATAAATCACTTTGTGATTTAAGACGGCGCCTATACCGTCGGATCCCGGCCAACCAGTCACTCATTCGAGTGCACCTCAACACATGTATGGACTTCGGTCCTGCGTTCATAGACATCTATGACGTAGTGCAGAGGGCGGCCACTAGAGGGAACCCAAGAGATGGAGCTTAATCTGAGACGATTCTAACCGGCGTCGGGGTTGTATCCGGCGTGGCTTAGTGGATAAAGCATCAGCACGTAGAGCTGAAAACCCGGGTTCAAATCCCGGCGCCGGAGAGAATTTTTCTCCGTTCCATCACTCTTTCATCAAATAATAGTAGTAGTAATAATAATAATAATAATAATAAATACATTACATATTAATTTTCAATTTTACAACAGCATAGTTACAATATTTACTATATGTCATGGGTTAAGGTGAAGTTGCGCAACATGACATGTGTTCAACAAGCAATTCCACGAACTAGAATGTGATTTTTTAATTTAAATTTGAATTTTGATATTGTCCGACAGTCTCTGACGTGGTCAGGGAGAGAATTCCAGAGGCGTGGAATAGATATGCTGAAAGATGATGAGTAGAAGGATGTTCTGTGCAGAGGAATAGAGAGAAGGTACATGTTCCGGGTTCGAGGTAGTGAAAGGTAAACAAAACGAGATGCCAGGTAAGAGGGTGTGGAGGTGTGGATGATTTTAAATAGTAATAAGAGAGAGTTGAAGAATCTTCTTTCTTTAAGTGGACTCCAAGACAACAATTCTAGTGACGGTGTTACATGATCGAATTTTCTAATGTTACAAACGAAACGAACGCAGATATTGTGAACACGCTGTAGTCTATGGGCAAGATCAGTATTTAGATTCGAGAATAAAGAATCGCAATAATCGAAGTGGGGCATCACTAAAGTTTGGATCAGGTTCTTTTTAAGGCTGAGAGGTAGGTCACTTGACTTTGAAAATTTAAATATGAATCTAAATATACCCCTAAATTTTTTACTGTCTTACTATATGTAATTGTAGTATTATTTATTTTTGTATTTGATACAGTGGCTAGATCTATTTTGTTTAATGCTCGTTGGTGGCCCATTATTATAGCTTGTGATTTGTCTGGGTTTAGTCTGAGTCCAAATTTTTGCGCCCATTGAGCTACAGATGCTAGATCTTCATTAATTCTGGTCACAGAGTCATTGATTGTACAAGCTATACATATTAGACTGAAAATGTCTAGTAAAATTACTGGTCTTTTGAACCAAGTTCGGTAGTTCTGGTGTTGGCCGTCCATTTTTCATTATCTCATTTTTTTCTTGGAAAGAATGAGCGGAAAAGGGCTTCAACACAAGCTCTTTTATAATACATGTAGACGTTGTTCTATATTATATAATTTATTGTATTATTAGTTACTACCTGGTACCTTCACAAACTAATACATTTTCACACACAATCGACAAACATGTACAATGAAGAAAACATAACTGTTACTGATACACTTTACACTCTCTATGTACAACTTCTCACATGCGACTCGAAATTACGGAGAATGCTTCTGAGCACGACGGTCTGAACAACACTACAAAAAAATAGGGGCGAAGTGTGGCATCTTACTGCTGTAAAAGAAAGCAACACACAGGTATAGTCGGTGACTCAGGAGAAGATGAGCACGGAAGGGAAGAGAAGAAAGGGTGGTAAACAGATACCGTTACGACAACAGTGCAATACTTGTACTACTAGTAGACGGAAATAATGTTTCCACTCACTAGTAGTACAAGTATCGCACTGTTGTAATGTAATCTATTATCCACTCTTTCCCCTCACTCCGTGCTAGTTTTCTTCTGAGTCACCGACAGTACTCGTCTCCATGCTCTTGCAGGCATTCTCTTAAGGTTCGTTCCAACAACAGTCAGGAACCGTCCGTAACTATCGTGAGCCTGCGCAGTACAGAAAAAGCGTTCCAACACAATCCGAACCAGTCCTGAACCGGAAACATGTACTGCAGTCGGGCGTTCCAACAAGCTTTTGACACGGGTTCGGAACGGTCAGAAATAGTCCGCGGATTGAGGCATGTACGGAAGAGTACGCCAGACGCGCATGCGCATAAACTCACCAACGTCTCCTGGATACTGAAGAAAGACATGATCGACTGTTCACATCAATGAGGTTAAAGATGAAAAGTGACAGTGCAGAAGAATAATAAAACTGGAGACTTAATTTAAATTTTCGCCAAAAAGAAAGGGAATGGAAATTATTTGGGTATTGAAATAGTTAATTACAATTTCAACATGCAGCTTTGATTAAAAGTATAATAAATAACGTATATACATTAAAAATTAAAAAATAACTATTTTAGATGAGAGCCCCCCAGTACACGACATTGAATTAGCGGAATTCTTGCCTTCCATACTTTTTGTCATCTTTTTATAGAAAATGATCGAAATTCTATTTTCTTCAATTAGAATTAGCTACGAAACGATAATAATAATAATAATAATAATAATAATAATAATAATAATAATAATAATAATAATAATAATAATAATAAGCATCCCGTTCTTAGCAAAGATGATCACAGTTATAGCTTCTCTGGATTTAGTACATAACGATCCGCGAAAGCGTTCCAACAGCGTCCAGTCAGTTTCAATCCCATAGCAGATGCCCAACTAGCGCATGCGCATAAGATGGTACAGGAACCGTACATGAACTGATCCATGAACCGCTTGTTGGAACGAACCTTTAGTTGACACGCGTAACAGTGACGTCACAACCCATGCTCGCTTCGGATTGTGGGATGCAGACGCACATGAGCGTATTCCGAATCTCACCGGTGAGCAATCCGATGGCATCACGGTGTTCCGAATTCCACCGATGACGTCATTGATGCTCCACCGGTGTCGCACCGGTGCCATCAACTTGCAGAGGTGGTGGCAGTCTCCATCAGCCGCCATCAGTGAATCTGATTGGTTCTTGTATAGGGCGGGAATTAGCAGACGAATGACATCGTGCACTGTTGTGTCATGGCGGTGTGTTCTGCTGTGTTGTTTGTAATGAGCACAACGTAAAAACAATATGTTGATGGCTTATGAGCGAACATGTCAACGGACCAGTTATTACTACCGGTTCAAGAAATAAGTTGTTTATGCTCTCTTTTCTTTGAACGAGATGGGAGTACGAAAATTTCGCAAAATTTTGCTAGTGTAGCACAGACAACAACTTGTACAGTCGCCATGACAGCCATCGATCCTTCCAGCAGTTTTGTTCTTTATTTCGCTGCAACGTGACGTCATTGATGCCACCGGACCGGTGAGATTCGGAATACGCTGTCATATGAATAATTTCGGGGGAAAAATTGTTCCGGAGCCGGGTATCGAACCCGGGACCTTTGATTTAACGTACCAACGCTCTACCAATGAGCTACCCGGGAACTCTAACCGACACTGTTCGTTAACAGAAAACCACAATTTAAGTCACACAGAGTTAGTGTGCACTCGAAGTTGGTTGCTTGACGGTTGTCAGCCCACTTTGAGGTTTGTGGATATAGAGGGAAAAATTGGATCGGTGTCGGTTAGAGTTCCCGGGTAGCTCATTGGTAGAGCGTTGGTACGTTAAACCAAAGGTCCCGGGTTCGATACCCGGCTCCGGAACAATTTTTCCCTCGAAATTATTCAAATCAACTTTACAGGGAGTTATACCTGAAATCTTGATTTGCATACGCTGTCATAGTCCGTGGCCTTCATCAGAGGTGCGCGCGCAATTCCTTCGCTGTTCAGCCGAAGTAGAAGTGACAATGCTTCTGTTCGCTCACAATGCTCATACCAATAATGTAACGTATTAAGCTCTAAGTTCTATACGTTTTGAAGAAATCTGACGATTTTATATAGATATTATTGAATAATCGTGTAATTATAATGACATAATATATTGTTACCGAAGCAGTGCTTCAGTAGCTTACCCTGAATGCACGCCATTGAGTCCAATGGCGACGAATGAATCTCTGAAACCAAACATAATAATTTAGTCTTTTCTCATCTGTGGGTTTTAGTTCATGCACGACGGATACCTTGTACGGCCGTAAGCCTAGCTCTTCCTTTAATGCTCTACGTTCACTGGAATAAAATATGTCAGTTTGCTGTGCCAATTTTCTAACTGATTTGTTAGGCTTTTTAGCATTCGATCAGAAATAACTAACAGTTTTTCTTCCGTTAAAACTGTGGGCCTCCCACACCGTGGAGCAACTTGCACGGAGCCTGTCTAGCGAAGTTTAACCAGGTCGCGCACTGTATCCCGATGAGGTAAATTAGAGTTTGGGAAACTTCTATTTCACTTTTTCAGTGTATTTGTCACCTCGAAACACATATTCAACTATAAAAGCTCGTTCTTCAACTGAAAACATTTCACGGAAAGTATGCACTTGCTGGCTGCAATAAATTGACTGAAGGGTCGTTGTGTCTATAACCTTGGAGAGAACGCGCCGGTATTGTTTGCGTGGCTACCCCCTAAGACAAGGGAGAAATACCAACCTACAACAGAATATAAGTGTGTCTGCCACTGCGGAGAAAGTTCTGACTCTCTCTGCATAACCCTCGGTCTATATCTGCTTTGGAAAAACGTACTCTATACCTGGGGTCTTTTTTGACCCCGGATAGATTTCTTTCAACTAACTTGAAAATAGGAGGTTGTAAGGATTATTATTGGATAATTTATATATTTTGGTGTTTATTCAAGAGTTTATGGGCGTACATTTTTAGTAAAGTTGTTTTATTACTGTTAAAAAATATTAATAAAAATTTAACAGCACATAATTCTCACAAATGCATTGCACTGTTGTTTTGTTGTTGTTAATAACACTTTAGAATGCCATAAGTCTAATAATAATAAAATACAATGACTAATAATTACTACACCATAAATTACCTCATATTAGAATGTCATTATACAGGTTGTTTTTATATACATACATTTGTAACATGTTCCGCGCCGTGGCGTCATTTTCTAAGGCATTCTGCCTAGTACTCGTGTTACGAAATGCGCGCTGGTTCCATTCCCCATGGTGGAAGAAATTTTCTCATGAAATTTCGGCCAGTGTATGGAAGCGGTGCCCACCCAGCATTGTGATGCACTTGGGGATCTACGATAGGTAGCGAAAATCCGGTTTCGCAAATCAGCTGTAATGACTGGGGGGATCATTGTACTAACCACACGATACGTCCATTGTGGTTGGATGATCGTCCACCTCTGCTTCGGCATGTGGACCTGAGGCCAGCAGCCCGCAGATCGGTCTTGGGCCTTCATGGGCTGTAGCGCCATGGATTTACTTTACTTTACATCTTT
This sequence comes from Periplaneta americana, assembly GCF_040183065.1. Classification (NCBI taxonomy): domain Eukaryota; kingdom Metazoa; phylum Arthropoda; class Insecta; order Blattodea; family Blattidae; genus Periplaneta; species Periplaneta americana. The sequence continues at coordinate 5,785,165 of NC_091133.1, read as the reverse complement.
AGGGATCTCTTTTCGATTGGCTCGAAGTGTTCCCACTAGTGTTAGGTTGTTCTGTAGCAGTTCTTGTCCTAATTCAAAACTTGTGAAAAGAATAGTCAATAGCAACATTCCTTCCACTTCTTCTCACATAATCCAAAATATCGTTTACAGCACCTTTTCCTTGACTTAGCTCTCTTTCCTCTGCAGACTTTCATTTATCAAAAAGTTTGTCTCACGATCCACGGCAGCCCATACCTTTATTCCATGTTTCCTTGGCTTGGAAGAAATGTAAACTTTGATTGGACATCGTCTCTGAATATGTTCATCTACTGTAGTGTACGGTTCAGGAATATAAGACGACATACACCCATCAACAAATATTTCAGAAACTACACGTATGACTTCTGCTTTTGACCCTCATGCAGCTTTCCTTTCTTCCTTGTCAGTTTGTCGTCGAAACGGAGACACATCAAAATACTTGAAAATCGCGAATAACTCATTGTAGCTCGGAAAATATGCAAACCATATTCTTTGGACCAAAATTCATCAAGTAGTTTCCCCCTTGCTGTGTGCACCCCCTGCTGTTATGAGAAGACCCAAGAAAGCCTGTAGTTTTGTTGAATCCGGCTTACTCCAGTGTTGAAGGGAAATGTATTTATCTTTCACATCTTCATCACGATTGTTAGTATGCATTGATATTCTATTCAACATTTGATCAGTTATAAAAAGAGAGAGACAATCCGATCTAATTTGCAAGTAGACTATAACCTAACATGTTGAGGAATATTAGCTGTTTGGTCCACTACATTTCTGGAAGGTTGCTTACGCGGTGGTGATGGCTGAGTAGCATAGTTCAGTTGTCCATTTCTTTATGTAAGTAAATGTGTCATAATGCATTGACGTTATCATCTGCATCAATAGAATCAATATCTATTTCGTCTTCAACTTGAATATCTTCCTGTCACATCTACTTCCGCAACACCGCCGTCGCTTTCGAATATGAAATCATTGTCACATTCACTATCACTGTGGTCTGCGTCTTTTAGAGCATGAATAAAGCTATAACCTTTCTGAAAATCAATATTATAAATTATTATTTATAATAAAGAGAGAGACAAACCGACATACTTCATCAGAAATCTACTGCAAACTGAAAACAACTAAAAATTTTCAAATATCTCACAACAGTGCATCCCAGTTCAAGAAATATCAATATTTGATCTGTATTTGTCCCATTTTTGTCATAAAATACACCAAGAGCGAGACCAAGTAATAAATTCATTATAAAAAATTAGTATAGCGTACTCTATACCTGGGGTCTTTTCTGACCCCATGTGATAAAAATGAAAAAAATTGTTATACCGCTTATACTAGGATCATGACAATGTAACATAATTGTAGCCAAATGTTTACAAATAGCATATTTGGAACATGGGAGAGTTATGTCAACATTTTACATATGCATTTGTAAAAAATAAAGGAGTGGGGTCACAAAAGACCCCAGGTATAGACCGAGGGCTGTATAATGTGCAGTACCTACTTCATGTATTTCTGTAGCAAAAGAGAGACAGAGAGAGAAGAAAGGAGGAGGCAAGAGAAACGGGCGTCGGAAACTGCACACCAAAATTTGCTACTTGGATTTCGGTAACATACAGGTACGAAAAGAAAAGCAATCGATGATGTTAATAGTAAGCCATAAAACATTTCATGCTGTTTGTCAAATCTTGTCTACTGTACAGAAAACCTGAAAGTGAGTGACATATCTCGAATAAAAGATAACTTATACAGATCGCGGAGAAAACTTCAGCCTGTTCTACCTAAATCGCAACCTGAAGTTCATGACAGACATACTCTTTTAAACTTTATTACTAACCGAGGCGAAGATTTCGTTCTTTTCAATGACAAAGACAGTGGAATAATTGTGTTTAACTGACCTATCTATTTATGTGGACTTGATACAATATAGATGGTGGAACTTTTCGTTATTGACTTCAGTTTTCATACGAAATGTTTACAATTCACGCCGTAAAGAATGATCAATATGTCCCTTTGATTTTTTTGTAGTTTACCTAATGAAAGTGTTCAAACGTATGAAAAGCTATTGCAGGTAATTATAAATAAATGTGCAGCGTGCAACATGAGCTTCACTCCATCTAATGTAATATAGACTTTGAACTAGCTATACATGCTACAGTGGTGAAAACTTGGGAATGCGTTACTATTATATTTAGATTGCCGCTTCCATCTTGCGCAAGCATGGTGGCGTAAAATACAGTGTGACAGACGAAGGAGTACAAAGAGGACAGTGAGATAGGACAGTGGCTCAGGATGGTTTTTGGAATAATGTATTTGAATCCAGAGGAAGTCGGGGATTTCTTCGCTATGGAACTGGCTGAGGTAAAACCGATACATACTTACTTACTTACTGGCTTTTAAGGAACCCGGAGGTTCATTGCCGCCCTCACATAAGCCCGCCATTGGTCCCTATCCTGAGCAAAATTAATCCATTCTCTATCATCATATCCCACCTCCCTCAAATCCATTTTAATATTATTTTCCCATCTACGTCTCGGCCTCCCTAAAGGTCTCTTTCCCTCCGGCCTCCCAACTAACACTCTATATGCATTTCTGGATTCGCCCATACGTGCTACATACCCTGCCCATCTCAAACGTCTGGATTTAATGTTCCTAATTATGTCAGGTGAAGAATAAAATGCGTGCAGTTCTATGTTGTGTAACTTTCTCCATTCTCCTGTAACTTCATCCCTCTTAGCTCCAAATATTTTCCTAAGAATCTTATTCTCAAACACCCGTAGTCTCTGTTCCTCTCTCAAAGTGAGAGTCCAAGTTTCACAACCATAAAGAACAACCGGTAATATAACTGTTTTATAAATTCTAACTTTCAGATTTTTCGACAGCAGACTGGGTGATAAAAGTTTCTCAACCGAATAACAGGCATTTCCCATATTTATTCTGTGTTTAATTTCTTCCCGAGTATCATTTATATTTGTTACTGTTGCTCCCAGATATTTGAACTTCTCCACCTCTTCAAAAGATAAATTTCCAATTTTTATATTTCCATTTCGTACAATATTCTGGTCACGAGCCGATAGATACAAGACTTGAGAAATTTGCAGATTATTTACTAGAAACGTGCATCTCCGAAGTTGCAGTTTTCCCTTCCACTGTACAGGCAGCCATGGCTGCATCGCCCTCTCGCACAACATATGGCTGTGAATCATTTCACAAACATTTTAATGTCAGTTATTACAGCAGTCATCCTCACTGTATAAATTCGTGGACATACAAACTGATACTTATATTAAACTGCAAAGCAATGAAGGAAGGAAGTAAGCGAAGTTTCAATGTAAGTCAGCCAAATACAAGCGGTGTGCACTTTCCGGATCAAAGTGTGCAGTTTACACTTACCCAAGAGAAAGACAGTCGGATAACCCATCACTCGGTTAATAGAGTGGCAGATAATCGGGATTCTACTGTACTTTAATTTATCAATAATATTACTCTTCACCAAAGAGAACATGGTTGAATGGAAGGCTATTCATGTTACAAAATAAATAAGCATTATGTTCTTCAGTTCAAGGTTCCACGTTTTATTGATTATTTTATCCACTTTCCGTAATAGTAAATAATTCTGTGTGTTATTATTAAGGGCTTTAGGCAGCGCTATATGGAGCCCGTTTCTTTCTATCTTCTTTTTCCTTTCGTCTGTGATATATAACAACACTAAAGGTTAAATAGGCCTTTCATATAAAATAACTCCGCAAATACCTGTAATCACGCAAATATAATTTGCAACCGCCATTTTGTAATGAAGAGAAGCATTTTTTTCTCGTCAATTGACAAAGCGAAACGCTTTACTACAAAGCTTTTAAAACACGCTTCGTTTCACTTTCAAATTAGGTTCTAAAATCGACTTAATCTATCCAAATTTTAAATCTGCCGCCACAAATTTGTACTTTGTACTGTACTCGGATCAATCGTGTACTGACGTCACAGTACCTGCGGCGAACCGAATCGCTCCGTCCCCAGCCCTAGACGGAGCGCATGAACACAGAAAAACCTGAAGTTCCATGATGTCAGTGAGACCTCAATATTTTGTTTTATACCGTATTTGTTTACTCGTTCTTGCATAATTGCTTAATTTGTCCACTTCATTAAAATATTCAAATATTTAAATTTTTTTCTTTAAATATTAACGCATTTATATTATACTGTATATCTTTATTACACAACTTCTAACACTGTATCACTTCGGAATATGTATGGTAAGACTTTCCTGTGTTAAATTTCAACGTAGGTACCTCGTTTACATGTTTCGACCTATTTATGGGTCATCTTCAGAACTGGTTCTTGTTGGTCTTGGCGTCACTTGTTCTGTTTCCTGTGAGGGTGTGTTCCTGTGGTATAGTGTAAAGTCAAAGAGTGTGTGTGTTTTGAAGTTGTGTTGTGTGTTGAGGATTTCGTTGGGGTGTGTTTTTGTGTGTCTGTATATTTCATATTGTTCTAATGTGTTTAGTTTCTGGCTTTTTGGTTGGATGTGTAGTATTTCCATGTCTGTGTTGATGTCTCTGTGAGTGTGGTTAGCATTTGTGATGTGTTATGCATAATGGAGGCGTTTTGTAATTTTGTCATGGCTGTGATGTGTTCTTTGTAACATGTTTGAAACGATCTGCCTGTTTGTCCTATGTAGAAGTTGTTGCAGGTGTTACATTTGAGTTTGTATACGCCTGTGTGGTTGTATTTGTTTGTGTTGTTTGTGTGTTGAAATGTTTTTGTGGAGTGTTGTGTGTTCTGTATGCGATGTTGTAATTTAATTTCTTGAATGAGGTTGCAATTTTATGTGTTTTTTTTTTTTGTTTTCTTATGTTAGTGTGATGTATTTTTTGTGTTCTTATGTTTGTGAAGAAGAAGAAGAAGAAGAAAGTTAGCTTCCCTTATGAAAAGGTTGCCAGATGTGACAAAGCGTATTACATATAATTTGGAAACACACCTAAAAGGTAAAATGATATGCATTTGAAACGATGAGGGAATCGATTATAAAAAATGTCAGAAAAATTTACACTTAAGTAGCGTTTGTGCTCATATACAGTTATTCTTATGTTTTTTGTGATTATGTTTTGTCTTACGTATTATATTGTCTATTACGTTAGGGTTGTATCCGTTTTCTTGTCCTATGTATTTCATTGTCATAGGACAGACAGGCAGATCGTTTCAAGCACGTTACAAAGAACACATCACAGCCATAACAAAATTACAAAACACCTCCACATATGTAGAAAACATCACAAACGCTAACCACACTCACAGAGACATCAACACAGACATGGAAATACTACACATCCAACCAAAAAGCCAGAAACTAAACACATTAGAACAATATGAAATATACAGACACACAAAAACACACCACAACGAAATCCTCAACACACAACTCAACTTCAAAACACACACACTCTTTGACTCTACACTATACTACAGGAACACACCCTCACAGGAAACAGAACAAGTGCGCCAAGACCAACAACGACCAGTTCTGAAGATGACCCATAAATAGGTCGAAACATGTGAACGAGGTACGTTGAAATTTAACATAGGAAAGTCTTACCATACATATTCCGCATTTATATTTCTAAAAAACTTCTTAGTCAAATATAGTCTGATACAGGTAGCAAAACTTCAGAGTGATACCGGGAAAACCCTGGACTCAATTTATCTAGATCAGGGACTTAACTCACATAAGGTTCGGAAATTGACCACGACCCGTGGGAAGAACTGTTTTCTTAACTGCACAGTCCCAACATTAAGGTTCAGCTCCTAATTATTACGAAAACACAGCCAATATAGTATAGAATGAAGTTTCAGCTACAAAATTAATAAAAGAAGAGGAAGAAGATCGCTAAGCCAAAAAAATTGAAATTAATATTCTCAGAAAAAGTAAAGATTTGTGATTTGTATACTGATAAAAATCAAGTAACATGAAAGAAATGAATAACTGCATCATAAAATATACGTTATATGAATTTCTTTAGAAAACTTAAAAATACGCTTTAAACATAAAATAATATGAAAATGACAATATTTAAATCCCCTTGCGGCCGGTTGACTGCGTTTAACATCAGGTCGAAAGTTCTCAACCCAAGCACTATCAATTTTTTCTTACTACCTTACCTACATTCGCTGCCTACAACTTCTACTCACTGATGCTAGTTCCATTTTTTCAATCTCTATGGAATTCGCGTTCATCTGTCAACGTAACAACGCCCAAACAACGCAGTCTTCAGCAATGAAAATTACGTATTGGACCGCCGTTATGATATTTGGTTTCATTTAAAGCAAGCAAAGATAGCGGTTTATGGAGAGTATGTGTATTCCAGAGCTTGGTTCGATTCTCAGGGGACAACTAGGAGGTAAGCTTTCTAAGTTAAATTACGATTCCTGTTTGAAAACTGCAACAGTAACTAGGGAATGAAAACATTTACGTTTTGTAGTGTCAATCGCGAATCTGGGAATAAATGTGTATATTAAGGGCTGATAAGTAAGCCTCGACTGGACAGATATATTTAAAAATACTACCGAACGCGCGAGATGCAATTTAAAAATGGTGACAATGAGGTTTTTGGTTTTAATACATTAGTACATTGTTTTATGACTATCTTATCAATAAATGCAAAATCGTATAATGCAGCGTTTCTGAAAGTTTGGAATTCTGTGAATCTTAAATTGTATTTAAATAGTATTTTAAATTTGGAGAATAGTAAATTATATAATTATAAATATACATTATAATTTAAAAGGTAATGCAAGTGATATACGCATTTGATTAACAATATTCATGTACATTTATTTTAACGTAATATGATATCGATACTTAACTTAATTTCAATTAAATTGCATATTTGAAATTTTGATTTTAATTAGTACACTTAAGTGTTTTACCGTTTTTAAATGTTTTTTTTAAATATTGACAACAATCTATACTTCTATATTATGTAAAATTCTTCACTGCAATTTTAATGCAATGTATTTTTTCAAAATATATCTCTAATTATCAATGTCTAAAGATGCAATACTGAATGGCAAAAACGTTAACAATTTTACAATATAATGTAAATTTATAATTGTATAATTTATACTACCGGTCAAACGTTTTCGTTCACCTATCACAAGTATGGATTTGTGGTTAAAACAAGGATTTCGTTTTGAATAGTCCAACATATCATAATGCTAATACTTATTTTGTTGGTCTATTTAGTTTTTCCGAAGTGTTCGCATATTGAAATAAAGTATATAGTTGTTTTCATAGCTGATCAAAAACTTTTGACCGGTAGTATACATTAAAATAAGTCATATGATTAAATATCAATCTTTTTGAAAACCCGAGCGTCTCTAACTAATCCCACTGTATTAAAATTTACATATTCCGAATCTCCATAAAATGTTACGTATGAATTCGTAGAAAATGGGAGTATAAGGGTACAGTGCATCAGTTATTCATAGATTTCAAAAAGGCACATGACTCGGTTAAGAGAGAAGTTTTATATGACATTTTTATTGAATTTGGTATTCCCAAGAAACTAGTTCCATTAATTAAAATGTGTCTCAGTGAAACATACTGTACAGCAGAGTTCGTATAGGTCAGTTTCTGTCAGATGCGTTTCCAATTCACTGTGGGCTAAAGCAAGGGGATGCACTATCACCTTTACTTTTTAACTTTGCTCTAGAGTATGCCATTAGGAAAGTCCAGGATAATAGAGAGGGTTTGTAATTGAACGGGTTACACCAGCTGCTTGTTTATGCGGATGACGTGAATATGTTGGGAAAAACCCACAAACGATTAGGGAAAACACGGGAATTTTACTTGAAGCAAGTAAAGAGATAAGTTTGGAAGTAAATCAAGAAAAGACAAAGTATAATAATTATGTCTCGAGACCAGAATATTGTACGAAATGGAAATATAAAAATTGGAGATTTACGTCATTCGTTGTGTTCATTTTGAATGGAAATTAATAGTGGCTTTCAAGGTTCCTTACTTAAATAATATAAATTTATGTTTCCGTAGGTGATGATAGGAGGCAAGTTTTCGAAAATCTAAAGCAGGTTAGGTGCAAAGAAATCTCAAAGACACTACCGACAGGAAATCTAACATAATTGTAAACCTTAAAACGAGATAACGCATTATAAATACAATTAATTTATTACCGGTACAATTCTTTTCGAAAATTACAGTGCCGCCACAGGCAGAGAAGGTAAACAACTCTACGCGGAAGTCGATCATCCCCAATAGAAGTGGAGTGAGGCTGACGTCATATTTCCCCTACTTACGGGTTCTGCAGGCCTGTCATTCTAGGTAAGCTTTTGGTAGCGACTAAAATCGTGATTGTGTACCTTAGAGTTTAAAATATCAACACTCATATGCTAAAATGACTGCATTTTATAAATGAAATCAATAGATAAATATTTGGAAACTCCAGTATACTTGTCCGGAAATAGGAACCACTGGACATACATCCTTGACCACGGCTCCTATTTCCGGACATTGAGATTCTAACATTTTAGGTGTTTATTGTTATAGATAGAATTAACAAGAAATTAAGGAACAGATGCATTATAGGTACCCCCAGTTATATATCTCATAAAAAAGTTTAACGGAAGTAGCAGTTCGATAAATGAAACTACCGCCATTCAACTCTCGGTACCTATTGCTTGAATAATATTGCGAAACAAAGTTTGTTTGCATGTCACCATGGCGGGGATTTCAAACGCTACAAACATAATTTGGAAATATCAAAGTGAAATTGAGAAAAAAACTTCCTACAGGGTTAAATTGCATGGCAAAGAATTGTAATTATGGAGTTATTACTCGAAATTTTTTAATTTTCGTGTGTTCAAACAAAGATATGTTGTATTCGTTTTTATGTGATTTATAATAGTGGATTAGGGCTCGCTCTGCCGAGCGGTATGTTTAGACCACGGAATAGAAAAAGCATCCCTCCCCCCAAAAAAAAGCAGCAAGGTAGTAAAGACATGGTAGTATAAATAGGGAAGGAAGAAAAACATCGCTGATTTCTTGTTCAAACATGTACATCGAAAGCTGTTAGTAAATTTTATCTACCTTCCAACATCCAAAAATGATTAGTAAGACAATTGATTCGGGGGCTTCGCCCCCAACCTCCCTCTTTGTATGGTTAGGAGGGTATTTTTGGAATTGTAAGCCTCTATGTAAAAAAGAGCGATAGAAAAACAAAAGTATTAATTTGGGGCTACGCCCCCAACCCCTCTATTTGTTTCATTAGGAAACTATTTTTAGATATATAAGCTTCTAACTAATTAGGCCTATGTAAAAAAGCGACAGATAAATAAAAATATTAATTGGGGGCTTCGCCCCCAGCACCTTTTTTGTTTTATTAGGAAACTATTATTAGAATGTAAGCTTCTAACTAATTAGGTATATGCAAAAAAGCGACAGAAAAACGAAAGTATTAATTAGGGACTTTGCCCCAACCCCTCTATTTGTTTTATTACTTACTTACTGGCTTTTAAGGATCCCGGAAGTTCATTGCCGTCCTCACATAAGCCCGCCATTGGTCCCTATCCTGAGCAAGACTAATCCAGTCTCTATCATCATAGCCCACCTCCCTCAAATCCACTTTAATGTTATCTTCCCATCTACGTCTCGGCCTCCTCAGATGTCTTTTTCCCTCCGGCATCCCAACTAACATTCTTTGCTGTGGTCATGCCAGAGAATCATTCCCATTCCGAGGTTTATTTGAAGGTTTCGTAACTATCTGTTTTTTACGATGATGGGTTGTTAGCCCTTAGCCCAACCCCCACGCTGGAAAACCACCCCTCATCGGCTGTCAACGATTGCTTAGTCAATATATTCACAGCTACCCTCCATATCTGGAGGCCGTCTCCGCGATATTTGTTTTATTAGGAAACTAATTTTAGATTCCTAAGCATCTAGCTTATTAGGCCTATGTAAAAAAAAGCGGAAAAAAATATAAGTATTAATTAGGGGGCTTCGCCCCGCCCTATCTATTTGTTCTATTAGGAAACTATTTTTATAATTGTAAGCCTCTAGTTAATTAGGCCTATGTAAAAAGCGAAAGAAAATAAAAGTAGTAATTGGGGGCTTCGCCCCAACCTCTCTATTTATTTTATTACGAAATTATTTTTACAATTGTAAGCCTGTAGCTAATTAGGCCTATGTAAAAAGCGATAGAAAATAAAAGTATTAATTGGGGGCTTCGCCCCAACCTCTCTATTTGTTTTATTAGGAAATTATTTCTAGAATTGTAACCTCTAGCTAATTAGGCCTATGTAGAAAGCGATAGAAAATAAAAGTATTCATTGGGGGGCTTCGCCCCAACTTCTCCATTTGTTTTATTAGGACACTATTTTTAGAATTGTAAGACTCAAGCTAATTAGGCCTACGCAAAAAGCGATAGAAAATAATAGTATTAATTGAGGGGCTTCGCCCCAACTTCTCAATTTGATTTATTAGGAAACTATTTTTAGAATTGTTAGACTCCAGCTAATTAGGCCCACGTAAAAAGCGATAGAAAATAAAAGTATTCATTGGGGGGCTTCGCCCCCACTTCTCCATTTGTTTTATTAGGAAACTATTTTTAAAATTGTATGCCTCTAGCTAATTAGGCCTATGTAAAAAGCTATAGAAAATAAAAGTATTAATTTGGAGGCTACGCCCCAACCTCTTTATTAGTTTTATTAGGAAACTATTTTCAGAATTGTAAGCCTGTAGCTAATTAGGCCTATTTAAAAAGCGAAATAAAAATAAAAGAATTAATTGGGGGGCTTCGCCCCAACCTCTCTATTTTTTTATTAGGAAACTCTTTTCAGAATTGTAACCTCTTGCTAATTAGGCCTATGTAAAAAGCGATAGAAAATAAAAGTATTAATTGGGGGGCTTCGCCCCAACTTCTCCATATGTTTTATTTAGGAAATTTTTTTTAGAATTGTAAGACTCCAGCTAATTAGGCCTATGTAAAAAGCGATAGAGAATAAAAGTATTAATTGGGGGGCTTCGCCCCAACTTCTCCATTTGTTTTATTAGGAAACTATTTTTAGAATTGTAAGCCTCTAGCTAATTAAGCCTATGTAAAAAACGAAATAAAAATAAAAGTATTAATTGGGGGCTTCGCCCCAACCTATTTGTTTTTATTAGGAAACTATTTTTTGAAATGTAAGACTCTAGCTAATTAGGCCTATGTAAAGAGCGATAGAAAAATAAAAGTATTAATTGGGGGGCTTCGCCCCAACCTCTCTATTTGTTTTAATAGGAAACTATTTTTAGAATTGTAAGCCTCCAGCTAATTAGGAATATTTAAAAAGCGATAGAAAATAAAAGTATTAATTTGAGGTGCTTCGCCACAACCTCTCTATTTGATTTATTAGGAAACTATTTTTAGAATTGTAAGCCTCTAGCTAATTAGGCGTATGTAAAAAGCGATAGAATTTAAAAGTATTAATTGGAGGGCTTCGCCCCAACTTCTCCATTTGTTTTATTACGAAACTATTTTTAGAATTGTAAGACTCTTGCAAATTAGGCCTACGTAAAAAGCTATAGAACATAAAAGTATTAATTGGGGGGCTTCGCCCCATCTTCTCCATTTGTCTTATTAGGAAACTATTTTTAGAAGGGTAAGACTCTAGCTAATTAGGCACACTTAAAAAGCGATAGAAAATAAAAGTATTCATTGGGAGGCTTCGCTCCAACTTCTCCATTTGTTTTACTAGGAAACTATTTTTAGAATTGTATGCCTCTAGCTAATTAGGCCTATGTAAAAAGCGATAGAAAACAAAAGTATTAAATAGGGTGCTTCGCCCCAACCTCTCTATTTGTTTTATTAGGAAATTATTTTCAGAATTGTAAGCCTGCAGCTAATTAGGCCTATGTAAAAAGCGATATAAAAATGAAAGAATTAATTGGGGGCTTCGCTCCAACATCTCTATTTGTTTTATTAGGAAACTATTTTCAGAATTGTAAGCCTCTAGTTATTTAGGCCTATGTAAAAAAGCGATAGAAAATAAAAGTATTAAATGGGGGGCTTCGCCCCAAATTCTCCATTTGTTTTGTTAGGAAACTATTTCTAGAAGTGTAAGCCTCTAGCTAATTAGGCATATTTAAAAAGCGATAGAAAATAAAAGTATTAACTTTCGGGCTTCGCCCCAACCACTATATTTGTTTTATTAGGAAACTCTTTTAGAATTGTAAGGCTGTAGCTAATTAGGCCTATGTAAAAAGCGAAATAATAACAAAAGTATTATTTGGGGGCTTCGCCCCAACCTATTTGTTTTTATTAGGAAACTATTTTTAGAAATGTAAGAACCTAGCAAATTAGGCCTATGTAAATAGCGATAGAAAAATAAAAGTATTAATAGGGGGGCTTCACCCCAACCTCTCTATTTGTTTTAATAGGAAACTATTTTTAGAATGGTAAGCCTCCAGCTAATTAGGCGTATGTAAAAAGCGATTGAAAATAAAAGTATTAATTGGGGGGCTTCGCCACAACCTCTCTTTTTGCTTTATTAGGAAACTATTTTTAGAATTGTAAGCCTCTAGCTAATTAGGCCTATGTAAAAAGCGTTTGAAAAGAAAAGTATTAATTGGGGGGCTTCGCCCCACCCTCTCTATTTGTTTTATTAGCAAACTATTTTTAGAATTGTAAGCCTCTAGCTAATTAGGCCTATGTAAAAAGCGATAGAGAATGAAAGTGTTACTTGGGGGGCTTCGCCCCAACCTCTCTATTTGTTTTATTAGCACAATATTTTTAGAATTGTAAGCCTCTAGCTAATTAGGACTATATAAAAAGCGATACAGAATAAAAGTATTTATTGGGGGGCTTCGCCCCAACCTCTCTACTTGTTTTATTAGGAAACTATGTTAAGAATTGTAAGCCTCTACCTAATTAGGCCTATGTAAAAAGCGATAGTAAATAAAAGTATTAATTGGGGGCATCGCCCCAACCCGTCTCTTTGCTCTATTAGGAAACTATTTTTAGAATTGTAACCTCTACCTAATTAGGCCTACGTAAAAAGCAATAGAAAATAAAAGTATTAACTTGGGGGCTTCGCCCCAACCTCTCTATTTGTTTCATTAGAAAACTATTTTTAGAATTGTAAGCCTCTAGCTAATTAGGCCTATGTAAAAAGCAATAGATAATAAAAGTATTAATTGGGGGGCTTCGCCCCAACCTCTCTATTTATTTTATTAGTTAACTATTTTTAGATTAGTAAGCCTCTAGCTAATCAGTCCTATGTAAAAAGCGATAGAAAGTGAAAGTATTTATTGGGGGGCTTCGCCCCAACTTCTCTACTTGTTTTATTAGGAAACTATTTGAAGAATTGTAAGCCTCTACCTAATTAGGCCTATGTAAAAAGCGATAGAAAAATAAAAGTATTAATTGTGGGACTTCGCCCCAACCTCTCTATTTGTTTTATTAGGAAACTATTTTCAGAATTTTAAGCCTGTAGCTAATTAGGCCTATGTAGAAAGCGAAATAAAAATAAAAGAATTAATTGGAGGGCTTCGCCCCAACCTCTCTATGTGTTTTATTAGGAAACTATTTTCAGAATTGTAAGCCTCTAGCTCATTAGGCCTATGTAAAAAGCGATAGAAAATAAAAGAATTAATTGGGGGGCTTCGCCCCATCTTCTCCATTTGTTTTATTAGGAGACTATTTTTATAATTGTAAGACTCTAGCTAATTAGGCGTATGTAAGAAGCGATAGAAAATAAAAGTATTAATTGGGGGCTACGCCCCAACCTGTTTGATTTATTAGGAAACAATTTTTAGAATTGCAAGCCTCTAGCTAATTAGGCCTATGTAAAAAGCGATTGAAAAGGGAAGTATTAATTGGGGGGCTTCGCCCCAGCCTCTCTGTTTGTTTTATTAGCACACTATTTTTAGAATTGTAAGCCTCTAGCTAATTAGGCCTGTGTAAAAAGCGATAGAGAATAAAAGTATTAATTGGCGGGCTTCGCCCCAACCTGTCTATTTGTTTTATTAGGAAATTATTTTAGAATTGAAGACATTATTTCAAAAACAGCCCTTGTCAAAAATGTCGATTTTTCAGGAGAAGGAAAAAACAACCCCCAGCCCATGTAAATTATATCATGGAAATAAAAAAAGGAAAACTCTTTCTTCACGATATAAGAATCAGATATATGTTAAACACATATAAGTTCTTTCATATTAGAGACCTATAATCAATTATTGAATGTGGGAGCGTGTGACATGGGCTGTTTTTGTATTAAAATAATACAAAAGAAGATGGTAATAATATTAATTCAATATTTAATATTGTATTATAAAATCAGTAAATTGTGAGGAAATCACAACACGTATTAATAACTTTTTTTTCTCCACTGCTGTTATTGGACCCTTCAATATCTACAACATATGTATTGGTAGTTTCCGTTTCTGAAACAGGTTGGAGACTTTCAAAGAACCGGAGACTTTCTGGAGATAATAGTCCATACAGTTTTTTAAGGTCCTCTAATTTTTATTGTTTGATCTTCAAGGGTTCATTGTAAAGAGTGACAAACGTTAGTTCTTGAGGTATTGATACCCTTTTATGGATATCCACAGATCTCCATGGCCCCGAATATCTGTCCCTTAATCCTATATGTGGGGAGTCTCTGTCAATCCTATACATTCTCAGTTGCTTTAGCTTCAGTTGACATCTAGAAGACTGAGCAAAATAGGGCTCCACTGTAGCCTTGATGATGTTGAGAAGATCTGGTATATGAACTCTCTTCACTTCAAAAGGTTTTGGATGAACTCTGCAGCTAGTTATTATATCATCCCACTGATTTGCAGTTTGAACAAAACCAGTTCGTTTTTTCTTTGCAATTAACAAAAAGTCCTGATCGTTTGACAAAAATAGTGGCCCCTTATGGGGAACAAGTACATAACTCGTTTGAACATTCGAAAACAGTGTACTTGCATGTACAAGAAGTACACCATAACAAAATGTTGTAGGTGACCAAAGAGCAAAGACATAACTTTATTTTGTCTCTTCTTACCAACAGTTTCATGATAGGTAAACAGTGTTGCCTCATCATTTGACAAATCATGTACTCCAAAACAATAATGCCAAAGCTGGCGAGAGTAATAGATTACATTGGATCTTAGATATGGGACAGGCAAATTCTGCATGTAATCGAAAGTCAATACTGTAGCTATGCCTCTACGAGCTCTTTCTTTGTATGATCGTTTCATGTCATAGAAAGCCTCTGTTTGAAATATGTATTTGTTTCTGGTCATGTGTTTGACATTTTTCATCATTGCTTCCACAAGCTTCTATCTGTTGGGTCAGGGTATCACATAAGGTTCAGGTATCAGATCTAGGTAGTCCGAAGGAAATATTACATTTTTCTGCAAAACTATACCAGTAGATAGGTAAGGATACTTGAATGTGATCATGTGATGTACCTCCATAAACAGATTGCGCATTTATTTAATTGAAAGTGTTTCTAGCAGGTACAATTATGAGGATTTATCCGTATAAAATAATGATACTGCCGGGGTTTGAAAGATAATCGATGCTTAATCAGCGTTTCAATTTTCTTCGGAACCGCCTTGGGGCGATTAGTGTGTTTATCTCTGGAGTCAATAGGAGATTTCTGATAGTTCAGCAATTATGCCTGTACAGTACGAAGACGCCCTCTTGTTATCTCATGCAAACTCATAGACGTATTGCGACAAACAGGCACATCTTTGGATATACCATCTGAACTTATTCTCACCTTATAATGCAAGCTGCTACATCTTTCCCTACGTGATTAGTATTTTATTTTCCCTCTGCATTAATTTTCTAAATAAAATCTCCCTTTCTGCATTTCGTTTTCTTTTCTGAAAATTTAATCCACTTCCATCATTACTAGCCATGATGTACAGTAGTGGCAAAAAATAACCGGACCGAATCTTGTAGCTCATTTCAGATCCTTGTTCACTCCAAAGCACGATAGACTGGTAACTAAGATTTTCGTGGTTCGAATCCTGCCTGGGAAGGAAACTTTATTTGTTCCTTATTTCGATTGGAGCGATATTTTACTGCTTAATTAACTTATTCCCAAAACATGAATTTTACTAGCAATCGAAAACTATTCTAAATAAATTTGAATAAGGAACAAAAAAAAATTTCCATCCCGGGCCGAATTCGAACCACGAAGGTCTTAGTTATCAGTCTACCGTTTTCTGGAGTGAACAAGGCTATGAAATCAGTTACAAGGATCGGTCCGGTTTTTTTTTTTTTTTTGCCAATACTGTACAAGAGACTAAAATGGAATGCTCAATGACTTCATTGTTGTAATATGAAATATTTTAATATTTATTCAATGTAACACAAGCTGCAATAATTATTATATAATGCAAAATATACTTAATCAATTAAGTGCTGAAAACATTTAACAAAAGAACAACCCATGTCAGCTGACAAGGGCAATTTTTGTACGAAAGCAGAATGACATGGGCTGTTTTTGTAGAATCGGTGTTTTTTCTTTTGGCTACTGTACCTCACACACATAGTTTTTGGCTTTTAAACACATTACAGATTGTCCCAAAATGCGCCTTCACGTGATGGTGCTCTTAACTCATTTTCGTTAAAAATTTACAAGGGCTGTTTTTGTAATAATGTCTTCAATTGTAAGCCTCTAGCTAATTAGGCCTATGTAAAAAGCGATGGAAAATAAAAATATTAATTGGGGGGCTTCGCCCCAACCTCTCTATTTGTTTTATTAGGAAACTATTTAGAATTGTAAGCCTCTAGCTAATTAGGCCTATGTATAAAGCGATAGAGTATAAAAGAATTAATTGGGGGGCTTCGCCCCAACCTCCCTATTTTTTTAATAGGACACTATTTTAGAATTGTAAGCCTCTAGCTAATTAGGCCTATGTAAAAAGCGACAGATAATAAAAGTATTAATTGGGGGGCTTCGCCCCAACCTCTCTATATGTTTTATTAAGAAACTATTTTAGAATTGTAAGCCTCTAGCTAATTAGGCCTATGTAAAAAGCGATAGAGAATAAAAGTATTAATTGAGGGGCTTCGCCCCAAACTCCCTATTTGATTTATTAAGAAACTATTTTAGAATTGTAAGCCTCTAGATAATTAGGCCTGTGTAGAAAGCGATATAAAAATAAAAGTTTTAATTGAGGGCTTCACCCCAACCTCTCTATTTGTTTTATTAGGAAATTATTTTAGAATTGTAAGCCTATAGCTAATTAGGCCTATGTAAAAGCGATAGAGAATAAAAGTATTAATTGGGGGGATTGACCCCAACCTCCTTATTTGTTTTATTAGGAAACTATTTTAGAATTGTAAGCCTCTAGCTAATTAGGCCTATGTAAAAAGCGATAAATAATAAAAGTATTAATTGGGGGGCTTCGCCTCAACCTCCCTATTAGTTTTATTAAGAAACTATTTGAGAATTGTAAGCAACTAGCTAATTAGGCCTATGTAAAAAGCGATAGAGAATAAAAGTATTAATTGGGGGGCTTCGCCCCAACCTCTCTATTTGTTTTATTATGAAACTATTTTAGAATTGTAAGCCTCTAGCTAATTAGGCCTATGTAAAAAGCGATAGAGAATAAAAGTAGTAATTGGGGTGCTTCGCCCTAAACTCTCTATTTGTTTTATTAGGAAACTATTTGAGAATTATAAGCCTCTAGCTAATTAGGTCTATGTAAAAAGCGATAGAGAATAAAGGTATTAATTGGGGGGCTTCGCCCCAACCTCTCTATTTGTTTTATTAGGAAACTATTTTCGAATTGTAAGCATCTAGCTAATTAGGCCTATGTAAAAAGCGATAGAGAATAAAAGTATTAATTGGGGGGCTTCGCCCCAAACTCTCTATTTGTACTATTAGGAAACTATTTTAGAATTGTAAGCCTCTAGCTAATTAGGCCTATGTAAAAAGCGATATAAAAATAAAAGTATGAATTGAGGGCTTCGCGTCAAACTCTCAATTTGTTTCATTAGGAAACTATTTTTAGATTTGTAAGCCTCTAGCTAATTAGGCATATGTAAAAGGAGATAGGAAAATAAAGCATTAATTGAGGGCTTCGAAGCAACCTCCCTATTTGTTTCATTAGGAAACTGTTTTTTGAATTGTAAGCCTCTACCTAATTAGGCCTATGTAAAAAAAATGCAGAATAAAAGTATTAATTGGGGGGCTTCGCCCCAACCTCTATTTCTTTTATTAGGAAACTATTTTAGAATTGTAAGACTCTAGCTAATTAGGCCTATGTAAAAAGCGATAGAGAATAAAATTTTAATTGGGGGGCTTCGCCCCAACCTCTCTGTTTGTTTTATTAGGAAACTATTTTTAGAATTGTAAGAGTCTAGCTAATTAGTCCTATGGAAAAAGCGATAGAGAATAAAAGTATTAATTGGGGGGCTTCGCCCCAACCTCTCTATTTGTTTTATTAGGAAACAATTTTTAGAATTGTAAACCTCTAGATAATTAGGCCTATGTAAAAAGCGATAGAGAATAAAAGTATTTATTAGGGGGCTTCACCCCAACCCCTCTATTTGTTTAATTAGGAATTTTTTTTAGATTTGTAAGAATCTAGTTTATTAGGCCGATATAAAAAAGCGAAAAAAAATAAAATTATTAATTGGGGGCTACGCCCCACCTCTCTATTTGATTTATTAAGACACTATTTTTAGAATTGTAAGCCTCTAGCTAATTAGGCATATATGAAAAGATATATATAAATTAAGGTATTAATTGGGTGTCTCGCCCCAACATCTCTATTTGTTTTATTAGGAAATTATTTTTAGAATTGTTAGCCTCTAGCTAATTAGGCCTATGTAAAAAGCGATCGAAAATAAAAGTATTACTTGGGGGGCTCCGCCCCAACCTCCCTATTTGTTTGATTAGCAAAATATTTTTGGAATTGTAAGCCTCTAGCTAAATAGGCCTGTGTAAAAACCGATATAAAAGTAAAGGTATTAATTGGGGGGCTTCACCCCAACCTCTCTATTTGTTTTATTAGGAAACTATTTTTAGAATTGTAAGCCTCTAGCTAATTAGGCCTAAGTAAAAAGCGATGGAAAATAAAAGTATTAATTAGGGGGCTTCGCCCCAATCTTTCTGTTTGTTTTATTAGGAAACTATTTTAGAATTGTAAGCCTCTAGCTAATTAGGAATATATAAAAAGTGATAGAGAATAAAATAAATAATTGGGGGGCTTCGCCCCAACCTCTCTATTTGTTTTATTAGGAAATTATTTTGGAATTTTAAGCCTCTAGCTAATTAGGCCTATGTAAAAAGCGATAGAGAATATGAGTATTAATAGGGGGGCTTCACCCCAAACCTCTTTATTTGTTTTATTGGGAAACTATTTTAGAATTGTAAGCCTGTAGCTAATTAGGCCTATGTAAAAAGCGATAAAATATAAAGGAATTAATTGCGGGGGCCTCGCCCCAACCTCTCTATTTGTTTTATTAAGAAACTATTTTTAGAATTGTAAGTCTGTAGCTAATTAGGCCTATGTAAAAAGCGATATAAAATTTGAAGTATTAATTGACGGCTTCGCCCCAACCTCTCTATTTGTTTTATAAGGAAATTATTTTTAGAATTATTGTAAACCAGTAGCTAAAGAGGCCTGTGTAAAAAGCGATATAAAAATAAAAGTATTATTTGGGGGCTTCGTCCCAACCTCTCTATTTGTTTTATTAGGAAACTATTTTAGAATTTTAAGCCTCTAGCTAATTAGGCCTATGTAAAAAGCGATAGAGAATAAAAGTATTAATTGGGGGGATTCGCCCCAACATCTCTATTTATTAGGAAACTATTTTAGAATTGTAAGCCTGTAGCTAATTAGGCCTATGTAAAAAGCGACAGAGAATAAAAGTAGTAATTGGGGGGTTCGCCCCAACCTCTCTATTTATTAGTAAACTATTTTAGAATTGTAAGCCTGTAGCTAATTAGGCCTATGTAAAAAGCGATAGACAATAAAAGTAGTAATTGGGGGCTTCGCCCCAACATCTCTGTTTGTTTTATTAGGAAACTGTTTTAGAATTATAAGGCTCTAGCAAATTAGGCCTATGTAAGAAGCAATAGAAAATAAAAGTATTAATTTGGGGGCTTCGCCCCAACCTGTCTATTTGTTTTATTAGGAAATTATTTTAGAATTGTAAGCCTCTAGCTAATTAGGCCTATGTAAAACGCGATAGAGAATAAAAGTATTAATTGGGGGGCTTCGTCCCAACCTCTCTATTTGTTTTATTACGAAACTGTTTTAGAACTGTGTGCCTCTAGCTAATTAGGC
Organism: Periplaneta americana; assembly: GCF_040183065.1. NCBI lineage: Eukaryota > Metazoa > Arthropoda > Insecta > Blattodea > Blattidae > Periplaneta > Periplaneta americana. The sequence continues at coordinate 5,764,863 of NC_091133.1, read as the reverse complement.
CTATGTAAAATGCGAAGGGTAATCTGAGTATTATTTGTGGGGCCTCGCCCCAACCTCTCAATTTTTTAAATAGGAAACTATTTTAGAATTGGCAACTTCTAGCTAATTAGGCCTATGTGAAAAGCGATAGAGAATAAAAGAATTAATTTGGGGGCTTGGCCCCAACCTCTCTATTTGTTTTATTAGGAAATTATTTTAGAATTTTAAGCATCTAGCTAATTAGGCCTATGTAAACAGCGATAGAGCATAAAAGTATTAATTGGGGGGCTTCGCCCCAACATCTCTATTTGTTTTATTAGGAAACTATTTTAGAATTGTAAGCCTCTAGCTAATTAGGACTATGAATAAAAGCGATAGAGAATAAAAGTATTTATTAGGGGGCTTCACCCCAACCCCTCTATTTGTTTAATTAGGAAACTTTTTTTAGATTTGTAAGAATCTAGTTTATTAGGCCGATATAAAAAAGCGAAAAAAAATAAAATTATTAATTGGGGGCTACGCCCCACATCGCTATTTGATTTATTAAGACACTATTTTTAGAATTGTAAGCCTCTAGCTAATTAGGCCTATATGAAAAGATATATAAAAATGAAGGTATTAATTGGGTGTCTCGCCCCAACATCTCTATTTGTTTTATTAGGAAACTATTTTTAGAATTGTAAGCCTTTAGCTAATTAGACCTATGTAAAAAGCGATCGAAAATAAAAGTATTAATTGGGGGGCTCCGCCCCAACCTCTCTATTTGTTTCATTAGCAAAATATTTTTGGAATTGTAAGCCTCTAGCTAATTAGGCCTACGTAAAAACCGATATAAAAGTAAAGGTATTAATTGGGGGGCTTCATCCCAACCTCTCTATTTGTTTTATTAGGCAACTATTTTTAGAATTGTAAGCCTCTAGCTAATTAGGCCTTTGTGTAAAGCGATAGAAAAATAAAAGTATTATTATGGGGGGGCTTTGCCCCAACCTCTCTATTTGTTTTATTAGGAAACTATTTTTAGAATTGTATGCCTCTAGCTAATTAGGCCTATGTAAAAAGCGATAGAAAAATAAAAAGTGTTAATTGGGGGGCTTCGCCCCAACCTCTCTATTTGTTTTATTAGGAAACTTTTTTTAGAATTGTAAGCCTCTAGCTAATTAGGTCTACGTAAAAAGCGATAGAAAAATAAAAGTATTAATAGGGGGGCTTCGTCCCAACCTCTCTACTTGTTTTATTAGGAAACTATTTTTAGAATTGTAAGACTCTAGCTAATTAGTGCTATGTAAAAAGCGATAGAGAATAAAAGTATTAATTGGGGGGGCTCACCCCAACCTCTATTTGGTTTATTAGGAAACTAGTTTTAGAATTGTAAACCTCTAGCTAATTAGGCCTATGGAAAAAAGCGATATAAAAGTAAAAGTATTAATAGGGGTGTTCGATCCAAACCCATTCCACTTGTATGATAAGGAAACCATTTTTGGAATTGCAGATCTCTCACTAAATTTGTGAAAAATGTAACTAGAAAACAAAAGAATAGTAATTGAGGGCTTTTGATTCCCTCCAGCAACTTAAATGTATGATGCGGAAAAGCTCTGACATCTGAACCATGTTCAGCATGAAATAAATATAAAAAACAGATTATTATTTATATTTAGCAAGTTATTTATTTTGGTCTAGAGAGAATTGATTTTTATTAAATATGTTTATTAATGAGGTATTTATAATGCAAATTTTCTTGATTCACATAAAGAATGGTAACTAAACAAGTTAGAGTAGGGTAAGGCAATACTTATCATTGAAATAAAAAGAAAAAGGATTAAAAAATTAATTTCGAACGTCCGAGGGAAAATATTTGCGTAAAAAGCTGTAATGAATAATGAATACGTTTTGAGAAGACGTGGCATTACGTATTAATCAAATTATAAAAAAAAATAATTAAATTTAATATGTTGCCTATATTAGAATAACAATCGATAATATACTATTTCCAGATAAGAATATTTTTATTTTATTTTATTTTAAATCCACCACCAACAGAAGCAGGCTTCCAATTGCAGGTGGCTTACATAGATATATACACAAAATACATAATAAGAGGAAAAAACAACAAAACAAACAACACAAGCGAAAGAAAGAAAATACATAATGGTAATAGATGCTAGAATATAATATTACAGTTAATATAGTGCCAAATGTCAATATAGTGATGTAAAATTATTTTAAAACTAGAGTAAAACATTATAATACACTTCTTCATAATTTAAATAACTAAGGTAATACAATTCTTTTTAATATTGTATGAAATTTTTCAATTGTTAAACTGAAATCCAATTGAGAATCACAGTTCAAAGACAGAGAGTTGAGTTATGAGCATTACACATAACAAACAATGGAGAATTATTGAAGAAAACAGTTCTAGGAATGGGAATAATAAAAGGTTGCCTATGACGTAATTGTGTTCTTTTTACATTGAACTGAAGGAATTTAAGAAATCACAGTTATTCAATATACCGTTAACAGTCTTATAGAGTAAAATTTGGCTATTTATTAATCGTCGAGATTATAAAGTTTTATAATTATATTCAAAAAGGAACTGATTATATGAAATTTGCTTGTCATAAGACGACACGTGATGTTTTTTTAAAATATAAATAACGTAAAAATCTTTTCTGTATCCTTTCTATTTGCATCTGATGGGACTGGAACTGAGGTGACCATATTTCAGACGCATACTTTAGTTTACTTCTAACTAGAGTTTTATATAGAGTATCAATAGTATTTATATTTTTTAATTCTTTTATATTTCTGATTATAAATCCTAATTTTCTATATGCATCAATTACCACGTGATTTAAGTGCATTTTAAAACATAAGTTGTGTGTAAAATAAATACCCAAATCCTTAAATGATTCTACTCTAGATAACTTCACACCATTAATTTCATACGAATTTTGAGCAACTGTCTTACTCGATATTAAATAGGCTAGGGGTACCTATAATCCAACTAAGCCGAAATTAACAGCAGATATTGCAAAAATAATTGTATCAAATTTGGTTCTTATTTGCCAAACATTTCCGGCATTTGAACTGTTTTTTACCAACAAATCCAACACAAACTTCATGAAACCTTGTTGATCATATTCCGTATTGAATTCATGTTCCATTCTTCCAGATGCTTCGCTGTAGTAGTTAAGACCACAGAAACTGCACACAGAATCTTTCTCCTGAATATTGTTGGCGTTTCCTGCAAGTACATTTCGTGCACAAAGTATTTTTCTTGGTGCCTGCTGAAGTATCTAGCATTGCGTCTGGAGTTGCGTTTGTTCCCATTTTTCTTGCCATTAAATTATTTCTGTACTCTGGTGTGGTCAGCACAGCAGCCTTCTGGGTTAGTCTTTGTTTCTTGGGAGGTATATCCAGCTGAGGGATGGGAATTACTGTCAAAAAGGTGCTCTTTTTTGGTTTAAACCTAACCCTTCTAAGCAAACTGTGAGGTGTTTGTGCTGTTGGTGAGGCTTCACTACTGTGAAATGATGTAGATGGCGCCCCTACAGGCGAGGCTGCGCAGAAGTTCAGACGCTTAGATTGGGGACCAGAGGTCTGCACCGGACGTTTTCTCTCGAGCGCCAAGTAGGTCATAGCATAATCCGATAGGTAGCGCACATGCATGATGGGTAAAATTGTCACGAGCCATAAATCCTCGAACGGTATAAGCCGAGCGTTAGACATTCGTTCTTGTCACAGTGATGAACTGTGTAGTAACATCATAGATGTTTATCATTTCAAAACTTTGCAGTGTTTAACTAACCTCTCCATACTACAACTACAAAATTTGCTTTAAAATGTAATATAAATGTTGTAGGTAAATTTCCCCCCCCCCCCACACACACAGGAGTGATTTTGTTTTTGCCACATCTGATAGATGTCATTGGATGTAAATGTAATTGTTATAAACGGAGACCACAATCACGATAATGCAAGAAGTGTATCAAGTTTTCTAATAATAATAATAATAATAATAATAATAATAATTAGTGTATCAATCTTTGCGTCTGTAACAGTTGTGCAACATGATTATTAATTTTATTATATTTTCTGTGACGTTATCTCTGTACTAATATTGTTATTAATCTACTGCTATATCAATAATATTTTGTAAAACATTTCTACAGTATATATGCGGAACACTATGTATGGACCTATTATAATATATATATATATATATATTTGGTAAATCATATATTGAATAATTATTAATTAATAATAATAACTGTATACCGAAGTTTTTCATACTATTTTACTTACAACTTGATGTTCCTGTTTTGGTACGTTTCATTGACTGTTCCATTAAACGTTTGTCATAAACGCAGAAAATAAAGCCTTATTTTTACCGTGTGAGCAAAACATATGTGTAACTTATCTGTCGCCTTCATACAAGATAGGACATGTCGGTGAGATGATCTTGTACTGTGCTTCTATTTATTACGAGCGTATCACGACCGATCGTATCTCACTCGAGGCTGCGACACTCGACCGAGTTCAAGCGAGCGATTTAACTCCAATGCAGCACTCTGGTCTGCTTATTCCGCTCTCGTGTATTCCTCCATTTCACTAGGACTGATCGACTGGACACTGCAACTTGTACACATACACTGCTGTCTATAGATGTGCATATCAGGACCGACCATGTCCGTTACACATTACGCTATCTGCATTGCTTTAGTGTAGTTTCCTGTCCCCATCCCTCAGACAGCGCACTGAAAAAATACTGTAAGTAGAGTATTTTTAGTAGGTTATTTTATGACGCTTTATCAACAGCTTAGGTTATTTAGCGTCTGAATGAGATGAAGGTTATAATGCCGGTGAAATGAGTTCGGGGTCAAACACCGAAAGTTACCCAGCATTTTCTCATATTGGGTTGAGGGAAAACCTCAACCAGGTAACTTGCCCCGACCGGAAATCGAACCCGGGCCACCTGGTTTCGTGGCTAGACGCGCTAACCGTTACTCCACAGGTGTGGACTACTGTAAGTAGGCAACGTAAACAACGTCAGATCAATACAATTCATTTCCGGACCAGGGTTCCTTATCTCAAATTGATACATGTGCCCTTCGCCATCATCCCTAAAAGTTTGTAACACCACCTCGGAAACACTCTGTATAGTTCAGTCGATCCAGAAAATTTGTAAAACATGATGGGGTGTAATGTGGGCCGCCTCCTCGTGGTACACCCTGGATAACGCTAAATGGCCTACGAAGACAGCTCATGATTTCAGGTATTATTATTATTATTTTTATTATTATTATTATTACTATTATTATTATTATTATTATTATTATTATTATTATTATTATTTATAAATGACACTCGGGAGGAAATTAAACGCAGAATAAATATGGGAAATGCGTGTTATTATTCGGTTGAGAAGCTCTTACCATCCTGTCTGCTGTCCAAAAATCTGAAAGTTAGAATTTATAAAATAGTTATATTACCGGTTCTTCTGTATGGTTGTGAAACTTGGACTCTCACTCTGAGAGAGGGACATAGGTTAAGGGTGTTTGAGAATAAGGTACTTAGGAAAATATTTGGGGCTAAGCGGGATGAAGTTACAGGAGAATGGAGAAAGTTACACAACGCAGAACTGCACGCATTTTATTCTTCACCTGACATAATTAGGAACATTAAATCCAGACGTTTGAGATGGGCAGGGCATGTAGCACGTATGGGCGAATCCAGAAATGCATATAGAGTGTTAGTTGGGAGACCGGAGGGAAAAAGACCTTTAGGGAGGCCGAGACGTAGATGGGAGGATAATATTAAAATGGATTTGAGGGAGGTGGGATATGATGATAGAGACTGGATTAATCTTGCACAGGATAGGGACCGATGGCGGGCTTATGTGAGGGCGGCAATGAACCTTCGGGTTCCTTAAAAGTCATTTGTAAGTAAGTATTATTATTATTATTATTATTATTATTATTATTATTATTATTATAGTAGTAGATACATTAGTGTAGATGTGACCATACAAATAAAAAATGCATATTAACCATAAATATTATTAATGACCACAGCAATAGCTGTATTGTTTAACATTTTTCATAATTTGCGATCTACCTCTACGAACAACATTTAATGACACTGCAGGAAAAAGGCAATGAAAACATACAGCTGCAGTTGCAATTACCGCGTTCTTTATTTGGGCCATCAAGTTGCTATTTATTTCGTCCACAGGATGACGCTCTACGAACTGCAGGATCATTTACAATTCAGAGGTCGTCAGCACTCGCTGAAATGGGTAAAGAGTAAGCAGTGTTTCGTAATATGCTCCGTCGTGCAGCAGGAAGAAAGAGAGAGCATACCCGCCAGCAGCCACGGATGCACAGCAGTGCAATGTTTTATCCACAGGTAAGAGACGCTAGCTCGAGTATGCACCAGCGAATATGGATTACAAAGAATGGACACTGAGCGAATTATTCTGTTTTGTTTCTCTGTGCACCGGCGTTTAGTTCCACTTTCAAGCGCTAGAGGTTAGTGTAATCAAGCACTAAGGAGAATAGAGTTGAGACACAGGATCCAAACATCGCCTACCTTATTGCATAATCCAGTAACGCTTTGCTTCAAATAAATTCAAATTAACAGCTTTTGCTTATTTTTCAGTGACAAACTAGTTGTAATAATATTTTTTTTATGTTTTATATTATAAAATAATATAATACATTATAAAATTATGTATCAAATTCGTTTAATATTTGTATACAATATAATATAGGTATATGGTTTTACTTCTCATAGGAGATTTGTTTTTTTCATTTTCAGCACTATCAAATCATTACATATTTTAATTGTTGTTGGGGTCAACGTCTCAACTCTCATTATAGTTTTAGTTCGAACTTAGGTTTAAGATACAAATTAGATTTATTTTAAATGTTATTTTAAGTGATCGTGTTTCATTTAATTTAGGATATTTCCTATTATTATTATTATTATTATTATTATTATTATTATTATTATTATTATTATTATTATTATTATTATTATTATTATATATTCACTGCCATTTCTATCATTTATTCTCATCATCATTTCTTCTGTTTTGTTTTGTTTCTTGTGCTGAACTGTAATTGGCCTTGTGCTGTTGTTTTGCACGTTAATACTCTAAATAAATTATTATTATTATTATTATTATTATTATTATTATTATTATTATTATTATTATAAATTATTGTTAGTATTAATTATTAGTGTTATTATTATTTGTATTTTTAATTAATAAGTTCATTATTGTCATTATTGAGTGTAATTAGTAACCACTGCCACCGGGTATATACCCATTGCAGTGTGAATAAATAAATAAATACATACATACATACATACATACATCACTTCATGTGAAGTGGAGAGAAGTTTCTCCCAATTTAAGAACATTCTTACAGACAACAGGAATCAGTTCTCATTACAACATTTGGAGGAATATTTAGTTATTCACTGCCATAATGGCATTGCTATAGAAACTAGTGTATAATGCTACGCTATGGTCGTGTTAGCCGTTAAGAATTAGAAATTGTTAGTGCCTTTTTAAATTCCTATTTTAGAATTTTGAGTGCCTATTTTTCCTGCCTATTTCAACTGTTTTTAGTGCCTAAAAATCCGCAGCTTAATAATAATTAACAATGTTTGTTCTTGTACAGGGACATCATTTTATTTTTACTAAAATTTTTAGTATTAACCTGTCTATACCTTTAGAGAACCGGAAACACCGCTTGCTCCCCCCTCCAAGACTGGAGTTCGATGATACTGGCGTAAAACACAAATCACTCTACTAGGTATAGGAAGGAAGAAAAGTAGTTCATCCATTTACGTAAACTAGGAAATATCGCGATTTTGAGTTTGATAATTTTCATTAGGTTTTTCTTTAATCAAAGTACAGTACTGTATTAAGAATAAGTGTTTTTACTCACGAAGTGAGTTATCCATGCGAACGTATTCATTATGCAGTGTATATTATACTGTCTACAGCACATTAGCGTACAATATAGAGAAAGAAGTTAAATTGAAAAATAATCATAATATGAATATTTAAACACAATTTTGAAAATGGTGGCCGTTCATTTCGATACAAGTTTCAGTTCTTTTGTGCATATTATCGCACTATAGACTATTGCATCTAATTCCAATTGCCAGTTTCGTCCTTCGTACTAGTAACTCATGTTGAAGTAATTCTGTACCTACTCTACGTACTGTGAATTCAATCTTCACTTCTGCCCGACCCGAAAATATAAAATTACTCAGACATGCTATCTACTGTCCATCCAAGTGGTTATGCCGCAGAATTGTAGAAAGGGAGGAAATCACGTGACAGTTAATTACTTAACGAGGCCCTTTTATTTAAGTTAAATTAAACAGCTGTATAATATTACGTAAACGTCCAATTCCAAAGAGAAATTAATGTTTTCAGAAAAGAGCTAAGACAGCCCAGCTTTTACAGAGGGGCGAGCTGAAGCAGTTGGGGGAAATCGGGATGCGACGTAGGCAAACGGACAGTACCTGTGCGAAAATATGATTCAATATTGAAAGCTCTTTCGTCACTGGAAAACGCGAACATATTTCTGGAACGTACTATACTCAGTAACTCAGTACTGCTTACTATCTGCGGTCTTGGTTCTGTGTGGAGTTGGAACTTCCTTAGTAGAAGGGGTGGGAGTGAAGTACATTCAAAAACTCAGTACAATAAAAATTGAAGTAAAAATAAAATGATGTCCCTGTACAATCTTACCACGTCCTAATGGCGATTGTGTGGGCTTACGTCTATGACTATTGTTATTATCCGTTTCCAGAGGACGCCACATTATAAATACAATCACAATATATGGAACACAAAAGCCACAATATACACCTACGGTCTTCTGCCTTGTTCTGAGCTAGCTGTAACTTGCGGGCTCGTCTGACACCGAATACTACAGTATAAGAAATGTTCTCGGAGCATTGACAGTGCTGGCATATCAACAACCAGCAAGAGCGCTGCAAGACTGAAACAAAACAGCTGATGCCTCTCGCTCAAGGCACGGTGCAAGAGGTTCTCATTTGAGCGAACGTACTTTTTTTTTTAAGTACAGGTACGCTAACAATTTGTGAGTGAATAATGGACAATGATTATTATCGTTAAACATAAACTATCTATTATCACAGCCTACTATACACAGTCGCGAAGCTCAATATGTACTAAAAATACAAACATGGGTAGTTGCCCACCACTAGGATTGCTACTATCGCCTCATCATCACAGATCTGTCTCCTAGTAGACGACAAAATATGTTACACTTTCGTTGTGTTCTTTTGGAAATATTAACACCTTCCTTCCATTATTGAAATATTAAATGCATAAAGTTAATTTATTATTTTAATGAACTATATTTTGAGAAGAATAACTCCGTACGTAGATGAAATTGTTGGCGATCATCAGTGCGGTTTTCGGCGTAATAGATCGATTATTGATCAAATTTTTTGTATTCGACAGATAATGGAGAAAAAATGGGAGTATAAGGGTACATTACATCAGTTATTCATAGATTTCAAAAAGGCATATGACTCTGTTAAGAGGGAAGTATTATATGATATTCTTATTGAATTTGGTAATCCCAAGAAACTAGTTCGATTAATTAAAATGTGTCTCTGTGAAACGTACAGCATAGTTCGTATAGGTCAGTTTCTATCTGATGCTTTTCCAATTCACTGCGGGCTAAAGCTGGGAGATGCACTATCACCTTTACTTTTTAACTTCGCTCTAGAATATGCCATTAGGAAAGTTCAGGATAACACAGAGGGTTTGGAATTGAACGGGTTACATCAGCTTCTTGTCTATGCGGATGACGTGAATATGTTAGGAGAAAATACACAAACCATTAGGGAAAACACGGAAATTTTACTTGAAGCAAGTAGAGCGATCGGTTTGGAAGTAAATGCCGAAAAGAATAAGTATATGATTATGTCTCGTGACCAGAATATTGTACGAAATGGAAATATAAAAATTGGAGATTTATCCTTCGAAGAGGTGGAAAAATTCAAATATCTTGGAGCAACAGTAACAAATATAAATGACACTCGGGAGGAAATTAAACGCAGAATAAATATGGGAAATGCGTGTTATTATTCGGTTGAGAAGCTCTTATCATCCAGTCTGCTGTCCAAAAATCTGAAAGTTAGAATTTATAAAACAGTTATATTACCGGTTGTTGTGTATGGTTGTGAAAATTGGACTCTCACTCTGAGAGAGGAACATAGGTTAAGGGTGTTTGAGAATAAGGTTTCTTAGGAAAATATTTGGGGCTAAGAGGGATGAAGTTACAGTAGAATGGAGAAAGTTACACAACACAGAACTGCACGCATTGTATTATTCACCTGACATAATTAGGAACATTAAATCCAGACGTTTGAGATGGGCAGGGCATGTAGCACGTATGGGCGAATCCAGAAATGCATATAGAGTGTTAGTTGGGAGACCGGAGGGAAAAAGACCTTTAGGAAGGCCGAGACGTAGATGGGAGGATAATATTATAATGGATTTGAGGGAGGTGGGGTATGATGATAGAGACTGGATTAATCTTGCACAGGATAGGGACCGCTGGCGGGCTTATGTGAGGGCGGCAACGAACCTTCGGGTTCCTTAAAAGCCATTTGTAAGTAAGTAAGTAATGAACTATATTTAATTCCACCATAAACTCGAAGATACCTGCAAGAAATAGGTTAATATTATTTTTGTTTGTGCAAAACGAACTGAAATTTACTCTAATCGCTTCACTCATTCAAGATTATAGCGATAATTAACTATGAAACCAATACATATTAATTTGCATTTCCCTTTACAACAATAATAATGGAAATATGAATTAATGGAGTAACTTACGTGTACCGGTACTTGTAGTGTAGGCTTACGTAGTTAACAAGGTAGGATGAGGTTAAGCAATAATTATCACACGAGAATTGGAAATAAAATGTGATCAATAAATTTTATTGCAACAGACTTTTTCTGCGTCTCTAGTAAAGTAACAAATAAAAATAACAATAAAATTAACAGCTATAATTGAAAACATCCTTAGAAAAAAAAAGTAGGCGTAAGCAATAATAATCCCACCAGAATTGAAAATAAAACGTGATCAATAAATTTCATTAAAACAAACTTAATTTTTCTACGTCTCTAGTAAAATATTATTATTCCAATTATTGTATTTTAGCCAATTAAAATTTTCATTACAACCAATAACGAATATTTCACAAGCATCAATGTGAAATACGCAACGAGCTAGCACTCGACGGAAATACAACACAGTCCAAAGTCGACCGTGGACAGTCTATTGTTTCTAGTTGCTAACCGCTTGGAGCGTTTTATCACGAGATTTGCAAAAAATCACCTCAAGCTTCGCGACTGTATATAGTAGACTGTGCTATTATCAGGGTTCGCTCGGTTGTAGGTACAACACTGGACATTCAAGAAGCCCCTTCACGTAGGTACGGTGGTATAACACTTCATTAAAATATTAAAATAAAGAGTTGTTTAGTCAACTGACCCAAGACAAGTCTGAACCTCACAAATGATACCAACAAGGTACCACTTATGAGGCAACTAGGCCAGAAGATGAGATAGGGTGGCCAGTTACTTTCCTCCTCCATTGCATGCCGGCAGGGCCGCCTACAGAGTTTATGGGCCCATATGCAATACTGTACTTGGACCCCCGTTCAAAAAAGTAACAATTACAGGTTACCAGTTATTCTAACCATAATAATTATTTGCAAAATAAATAAAAGATAACCCCATACACAGATACGAACCTAAAATATAGGCTACACTTTTATTACATTGAAAACTTTTAGCAAAACTTCATATTAGCACAATATATTATATTCATAAAACATTATTCCTAAACACCTGTAATTTCTAACTTGCAATCCAACATCAACAAACAACTCTCCTTGATTTCATTGATGCAAAATCATCAATTATATCATCAAAATTTAAAGACCTAGCAAGATCTCTCTCCAGACTAAGGAGGCCAAGGTTATTCAGTCGTTCTTGACACATTGTTGATCTGAATACATTTTTTATTTCCTTCATTTTGCTGAAGGATTTTTCAGAATCACAACTGTCACATGAATTGTATAGAATATTGTAATGGCTATGCAAATATTTGGAAATAAACGTCCAGTTTTAATTCCCTCAGACTATTTAGGAGATTCATAGGTTTCATTGGGGTTGGCCGTAAATTAGAGGCATGAATCGATTTTAAATATCTCGGCTCATCATTGATCTCTTTGTTAATATCGTCATAATATTTTTCACGCAGTCTAGCACCCATATCGTCGTTCCAATGGTAAAGTTGCGAAACTGCAAAATCACAATTTTACAGTATGGGCAAAAAACACTTTTAATTGCATATTAAAAATCAGGTTTTATAGCTATTGAGTTGAAACCAACGCAAGTCAAACTATTTTTCCGTCCTCTTTATAATGATATCACTTAGTGTAACCAATTATGAGAGCTTACGCCCTAAAAAGCAGATTCGCAACTTTATTAATGTGACAGACGATACCTGTAGGCCTACAGTACATGTAATAGTAAATTTGCGAATCTGTCTTAAGACTGTTATATTTATTATTACTGCTATGAAAAACATAAAAGGCTTTAATTCCAATACACATTTCACTTAAAATTAGTGACCTATAATAATAATAATAATAGCTTTACTTTTAACCAAAACAATAACATAATATTATTACAAGTGCAAAAAATAGTTTTATGTGGCATGAAAATGTCTTAAGCTATAGTGGAAAACACGATCACTCGTCACTGTCGGATTCTTCCAACGCATCAGGTACAGGCAAGACATCACGGGCATCAGACGATGATGGTAAATTTGCATAGAAGGCATGATAATTTCTTGGAATGAGCAAATCTGTGCATAATTTTATCAGATCCCTTTTCTTCGCAGCAGAGATTTTGAATCTGCTGGAGTATAGATGTACAGACTGTGATGATTGTGGACGGCCCCTTCTCCTCACAAGTGCCAATTCTTGAAAATTCTGAGCTGTGTAGTCGGTTTTTATGAAGACTGTATCTTTTTTCTCCTTTCGATACTGTAGCCAAACTGCATCACGGAAATTCACTTTTTCTCTTGCATTTGAGGAATTACGCCACTGAAAAATTCTTTGGTGCTACTGAAGTCTTCAAAGTCGTCATGCAGAAGGATTGACACTTCGTAAGGTCGTAGATTTGCGCGAGCTGTTCTCATCACTTCCGCCCATCCATCTGGAGTATAAATAGGGATAGCTTTTGACTTCTGCTTAATTTTTGAATGAGTGGAGTCAAATTCCATTTGGCTGTGGCCAGGTTCAAAAAATGCATGGTCAATAAGCTGTATGGTTGAATGATTTCTTAGAACATGAAGAGACATGCTAGCAAAAGTGGCATTTTTCTGCTGCCCAGCACAGCTATCAGACATCATCCTAACATGTTGTATTCCACGTTTAGCCATCAAGTATTTGTAAATACAAGTGGAGACTTCTATACTTCCCCGTTTTCCCTCTCTCTCATCCCAAGTAAAACAGTTCACGTCTGATGTCCAAGATTGTATGTGGTGAGATTGTAGACAGCAAGTTTTCTCACATAGAAAAATGGTCCAGCTGCTCCTTTGGGAGTGTTGAGAACCGCTTGTAAATCAAAGTTGAATGAAATTACTTTAGAATAATTTTTGGCAGCTTCCTTGTCTTATTTCCTGTGTACACGAGCAGCTTCTTTGCGTTCCAAATGCTTCAAATAAGGTGTTTCGTCATAATTTTGCCCTGTCCAGATATAATTTCTTTGTGTGCGACACATCGCTTGCATAGATCTTTCTTTGGCTTATGAAAACCCAGCTCGTATTCTCGAAAAATTTGCCGGTACTTTTCCGTTCCAACTGGTTTCTTTCCAGCTTCGTCACACTTTGCTTTGTACATGCTGTACATAGTTGATACGTTGAGCGAAGAATCTGATGCCTTGCGACAGTAATGTGGCTCCATGGATGGGAAGGACAGAATATGAGTTCTAACCAACTGTTCATCATCATTCTTAAGTTGTTGAGGAGGTGGCTTTCTCCCTCTTTTATCCTTTTGCAGAACCCCTGATGGTGAAAGTATGTTGAATGCACCTCTTACAAGACCTTCAGTTATATTCAATATTGCCAGAAAAAATTCCCTACAAACAGCTTTATTTTCGCCATCGAAATTAAAAGTATAAACTTTAGTGCTCTTCCTCCTTGAGGGTCCACCAGTAGTCTTTCTTGCTGTCTTATTAAGTCTAACGTTTTCCAAAGAAACTGACGCTGTTGTTCCAGGTTTTCTAACTCACGGAATTCTTCGTAAATCTGCTCTCTTTTCTCTTGCGTAATAATGATAGAGCATTGGTGATTCGGACGGTTTAAACAAGGAGGATGCTTCATTGGTCTAGCAGGTACCGTTTTTCCCTTCGACGTTAAATATTCTTCTCCCTTGAGTCTCTTCAGTCGCTGTGCATTTCGTTTCCACTTACTGGGGTCAGAAATTTGCTTCCTCTTTGCTGGCGAATGTTGAGATGCTGCTGAAGGTTTATTTCCGTTGAGAATTCTTGCATTGTTGCAATTGCCAGCTCTGGAGGGTTGATCTGTAAGGACATCATTTTCATGTACTCTGGTTGAAAAGAGACAATTGGTTTGAAGAGACTGGATATCAGGCACATTACATTCGTATGAGTCTGAAGTTTCAAATGACATTGGTATATAATCATCACAGCCATCACCGCTAAAATCACTCGGTTCCTTGGCTGTTTCCTTAATGGCTCTATTGGCTAAGGTGCATAACGAGACCGTGCTCGAATATCCTTTTCTTCACTCGCCATAACATACTCCTCTTTATACTCACTTTCAGGATTGTTATTTAAAACTTCAAAAGCTAACTTTACAAGTCTGCGTCCACGACTATCAGAAGATTCCTTGGGATTCATAGTCGTAGGCCTAAAGGCTGGTCCACAATAAACCGAGAACGAGAACGGAAATATTGTTAAAATAAATGTATTTAAATGTGAGCATTCACAATTAACTATTGTGAATGCTCATATTTAAATACATTTATTTTAACATTATTTCCGTTCTCGTTCTCGTTGTCGTTTCCGTTCCCGTTTATTGTGAATTAGCCTTAACTGTTCACCTATAACAGAAACGGGAACAACAAAAGGTTGCTTTAAGAACTAACATATATATATATATATATAATTTATTTCAAGAAATAGTCTGCCCAGGCATCCTGGGTTGCCAAAAACACAGAATAACACACATATAAGAATAGTAATGATTACAGTAAGATAGATGAGCCAAATTTAAATGTGAACTAGGAGCTTAAGTTTAAAAAATAATAAATTTGTACATATATTTGTAACAATCACACACTAACGAATAGAAAAGGGAGGGGGGTATTATGATATTCCTTATAAATGATTTTTCAGAATTGCCACAGACCCTTTAATGGTTGAAGTAATTATTTTTGGAATGATGTCATGGATTCCAAATGTTTTGATAGTGTTTACAGTTGATCGTGGGATGGTGCCCCTCGCTCCGATCATTAAACCATGTACTTCCCAGGTGCCTTCCATCTGATATTTTTCTCGAAAATACGGAATAGTAGGCTCATAAATTTGTTGTTTTTCTTTGTTGACCTCGGATGGTTGGGTCTGGCTCATCTCAAATCTAACAGTTGGGTCCAGTATAAAGCCTTTACTATTAGTCTTGTCTAGAGCCACGATGTCCGCTCTTCTAATTCCGCCGCCTTCAGACGCAACGCAGTGCACCTCTTCATGGACCTCGAAGGATTTGTTTCTAAGGGCTTGTGCTATTAGTTTTCGGATGTTATGATGGCGTGAATTTCTCAGGAGTTCTCCATGCTGACAGGATCCTAGGACGTGTGCTAAGGTTTCAATCTCGTTGCAGTATCTGCAACGGAAACCGTCCAAGGATCTCCCATGAAGACTTCTCACTGGTGCTACGTTAGCATTCATCTTAATTGCGTCCCGCCATTCAGAGGAAGATAGACCCTCCTTAGAAAAAATCCATTTATTTCCGGGAGTATATTCTTGAAATAAAATAACACCTTTTCCTTTATGTAGAAGCGCACACCATTTGTCGTACTCTTGTTTCCTAAGATTTTGTCGTAGTTTATGGACATTGATGTTACTTATATCCAGATCTTCAGGTGGAATTTTTAACTTCCTGGAACATACTTTCTTTTCTGCTGCTATGTTCCTTGTAGAAACGACAAGAGGATTCGAGGTTCTCAATAATGTGTTGCAAATATTGAGATGCTGTAAATATGCTTCCCATTGAGCTTTGAAAAGGCTGAGACCCTTATATTTACGTTCGGTGTACAACATCGCGTCGGGCGTGTCTCCTGGCAAACATAAAATTTCCTTCACCGAACTTTTAATTAACTTATCCACATCTTCGAGAAACCGGTCAGAAAGCTGGTGAAGGGGAGCATTTTGAAGAGGATAAACAAGTATAGGCCAAATATACATATTTAAAACATTGAGTTTTTGTTCTGGTTTCAGAAGATAAGTAGATGTTAAAGCTTGGATCTTATTATTTAAATTATTGATTACTTTGGCAATGTCAAACTTAATTTCATCAGAAAAATTAATCCCAAGGTATTTGATTCGTTCATCTCCATCAATACTATTAACAATTGATCCTCCAAGATTCAATGTCGTACTACTTAATTTTCCTTTCTCGATAACGATGGTTTGAGTTTTAGATTCATTTAGACTTAATCCGATCTGCTGTAATGACCGTTTTGTCATGGTAAATATTTCAGATGCAGCAATTGTACTTTTAGCGACAAGTGCAATATCATCCGCAAATCCTAATGTTACTACATTATTTAGATCCGATACAAGGTCATATCCAAATTCTTCAGCCACACTAGGCTCGGATAATTCATCAAAAATGTGGTCTATGCTGAGATTAAAAAACATTGGGGAAAGAGGAGCGCCTTGCATAACCCCTTGTTTAAACGGTATGGGTTTTGTTTTATGGATTCCAACCTCTATCTGGGTTTCATTTCCACACTGTAAATTTATAATTAAATCCTGTAATTTTTGGGGAAGGGCAGAATTGTGAATGACAGATTCCAAATGCCGATGTCCAACAGTATCATAAGCTTTATGCACATCAAGAAACAAGATGGTGACATCTTTTTTTTCGATTTTGGCCTTACGAAGAACTGAATTTAATATAGAGGCATTAATCTGTGCACCAGCAGTAGATACAAATCCTCGTTGGTTTTCATTAAATTCTACGTATTGTTGCATTCTTGAACAAAGACACCTCTCCAAAACTCTTCGAATTACTGAACAAATGGTTATAGGTCGATAATTATTTGGGTCCTTTTTTTCTCCACCTTTATATATAAGAACAGTTCTAGCTTTCCGAAAAAAATTAGGTACCCAATTGTGTGATAACATTTTAGTTCCTATTAATGCTAAAATTACTGCAACTTTTTCACATTTAATAGTTCGCATCAATATTTTATCTGGTCCTGCAGAAGTGTCAATCGAAATACCTTGCATAGCTTTAAGAATTTCTTCCTTACTAACAGTATCCAGAAATTTGTTGTTAATATCATCTTTGTCAACTTCAGTAATATGGTTCGGATAATTATCCAAGTGATGGTGGTTTACATTATTAAATTTATTATTAAACGTAGTTTCAATCTCATTTACCGGAATACTTGAAGGACATTTCTTTGGTTCAAATATTCGACGAACTGCTTTCTTTCTTTGGTTATAATATAGGAATTGTGTCACCTGGTAATTGTATTTTTCTAGTCTGACTTGCTTTTCTCGTTTGGATTTCCTTTGCGGATTTGTGGTTTCAGTATAGTGTCTATTATTATTTTTGAAGTCACAACGTCTGCGTGCTAGATAATACCGCGTGGCGGGGTGTTTGGGGCCTGGGAGAAAATGATGAGCAGTACCAAGAAAATCTTTGAAATCTTCCGTATATTTTTGAAAGTTTTCCTCGTCCATATTACCCTGAAAAATTTGAATCCACTCATCCAAATTTTGTTGAAACCCATGAACATCATTTTTGTCTGAAACATTCTCACTCTCGAGATTAGGGAGTAGTATCTCCGGTATATCAAGGGAAACATTCTGATTATTAGAATTATAACTAGAACATAGATTAGTACGAAATTCTTCCGGATGAGCTTTAGCAATATGCTGCTTAACACCTTTGAAAAATTTATTACAATGAGGACAGATGTTAAGTGCAGTTGACCGTATACCATGAGCCACTTTCATGTGCTTATGAATACCCCTTTTATCATACAACTTTTTGCAATAAATACATCCAATTTTATTTTGTCGTAATGATGAATCATTATCATCAGGTTGATTAGTAGCATTAATATGTGTAGAAATATCGTAAGGATTTTCTGCTGCTGCTGGGGTAATATTCAGCGAAGAATCTTCTGATGTGTGACATCTCGAAATGTGGGTATTGATGCCTCGATGAGTAAAAGATTTATCACATAAAGTACAAGTGACAGAAGAAGTGTTAGTAAAATCAAATGGAGTAGACAGAGGGATGTTGGTTGACATCACTGATAAATTAAACTAAAACGCGTAAATAAACTACACAAAAACGAAATAAAACGAATTAATGTTTGTAAAATCAACAAGCCTATAAAGTCACTAGAAAACACACACTATTATTAAATTACCGGGCTGAACATAATGAATACTCGAGATGATATCACATAGTAACGAATCACATTATAAAACTTCACCTGTCGGATAATTCAACACCTAATACAAGTGCGCCGAGGTACAATTTACTACCGTAACATAACCTAAAATTCGGCAACTCTTAAAAAACCAGTCCTGTTATTAGCATTCACAACTACCGCGGCGATATAAAACTTCGAATGACAATAACATAAAAATTAATAATGCAATTGTTGCCTATGAAGTCACTAATCAAAATAATTAAACATATCTTAGAGAATGTACTGATCGTTTCATTCCAGAAAATACGGTAGTTAGTTACGTAAGGTAGTTTGAAAGACATGGGTTCCTTATGTATTTACTTTCTGTCTCAAAGAACAAATATAAATAGATTTCTTGCTCTAATTAGTGCAAAAGATGTGAACTGGATGCCTTCCCTAATTAGAAAAAAGTACTATCGTGTTACACACTACTATCAACCTGCTTGAATTAAAATGTCTCTGATACGAGTAATTCGCAAATTTACTGTGGTCAGTCTCCGTAATAATCCGGCGAAAGCTTCTGTGGTAAAGATGCGAAACTGACTATTCATAAATACGAGACTCTACGGACAGCACCGGCTCTCGGCTGGCGCATGCGCACCAATGCTGTGGGAAGTAGGTCTTTGGTATTAGGTTTGCATATAGCGAAATAAATTTAGTGATACTTAAAGTTAAATCTATTTTGCAATGGCAAATAAAATAATTCTTGGTACTAACAGTATCTAAGTGTTTATGTTTACTGTAATCGAACTTACGTCATATATACCGTAAATGTTAAAATAGAAATCATGGTCATTAAAGGCATATTAGAATGTGCTTATTTTCTAAAATAACAAAATACAGCACGTACCTTGGAATGACGCCGTAGTTTTCAAAGCCGGATTTAAAATGTTTATGTAAAAGACCTAATCATTCGCAACACGATTTCTTAGTCTATAGTTTTGTGGTGATATGGTACGGTGCGTGATAAAATGCAATAGCCCTATTAACCCATTACTGCATAAAGTTATTAATGACTTGAAAAATGCGTTTCTGAGTTTAAGTTTGCTAGTTGATGACTTAACAATACTTTCTTACCATTTTTAACTTTATTTACTTTCTGGGATAAAAATTAAGGACCGTCCCATAAATAGGACGCTATGCATAGTGGTCAGTGATGCTGTAGCTGAATAGAATAACCCCTTTTTGTAATTCAAATAGTATTTATGTATTTATTATGTAGCATATACATATTAGAATCAGTGGTTCAACTACCCTTCTCACACAAGCCTACGCATTGTACATCACTATTATCTGTGGTAAGGGTAGAAACATTTAGAGTGGAGTCCAATTTGACACTTGCTGCAGATGAACTTTGCTTTCCCTGTACAATTAGCACACCTTCGCTGAGTTTCATTTTCAACTGGCCAGTGGTGTTGACCATCAAATCTTATGTCTCCTGATGGAATGGAAAAATTTTTGCTTAGTGGGAACTCACCCCATGCCTTTTCAGTGCTGTAAAAGCCAGGAGACAGCAAAAGTTGAGGAGCGGTTCTGAAGAGTTTTGAGGCTTCATTTTTCTGTACGGAAACGTAGCATTTACTATGGCAATGTCAAGAAAATAAGCGAAGATGGACTACCACTCTGTTGTTGCCGCTGCCACTGTTGCTAACATTGGTACTGTCAACGCTGGTGCTGCTGTTGCTGCTGCTAGCGCTGGTGCTGATGGTGGTGATTGTAAAAAAATCCGTAGCGCTTCAGCCCATGAAGGGCCAAAACCGACCAGCCGGCTGCTGGTCTCACGTCCACATGCCGAAACAGAGGTGGACAATCATCCAACCAGAATGGCGGTATCGTGTGGTTAGCACGATGATTCCTTCCCCAGCCGTTATAGCTGATTTCCGAAACCGCATTTTCGCTACCTATCGTAGCTCCACAAGTTCATGATGATGCTGGGTGGGCACCGGTCCCATACACTGGCCGAAATTTCATGAACAATTTTCTTCCCCCTTGAGGACCCGAACTAGCGCGCATTCCGTAACGCGAGTCCGAGGCAGGATGTCTTAGACCACGATGCCACGGCGCGGCACGTTGGTGGTTATAGTAGTAATAATAGTACTTGTAGTTGTAGTAGTACGATGGCCTTCTAGCCTGGATTTACCTTCCCTATCTTGGAAATTTTCATATATTAGCTTCCTTCTTTTCGGACGGCAATAACTTGTGCGAGAAAGCTCAGCTTCATTTTTGTCTAATGTACTTTCAAAATCATTTGTTGCAGCTTTTATGTTTAAAGACTCTGGCATACTTTCATCAACAATGTCATCTTCATCAACATCATTACATATATATATATATATATATATATATATATTTTTTTGTAATTCCGCTTTACTAAGTAGCATTTTGCTGCCAAGATTATTCAAATTAGCCTCATGCTCGTCGTCCGATTTATCACTGTCTTTATCTGTATCATGGAAAACTTGTGGAGGGATCACATACATATATTAGACTCTCACTATTATTATTTTGATTTTCCATTGTCCCCAGAATTTCACTCACGGTTAGACTGGAAATAAAACAATGTAATGGAAACCTATACATATTATAAAGAATACTACAGGAGTGCACACGGCATGGCGTCCTATTTTTAGGATGACACTATATTTCACCCAACGAGTTAGATACTATAGAGAGGCTAAAGACCTCTGATAAGCGCTCCCTGCGGAGGCCAACAGTACTATGGATCGTTCCCTAAAAAACATGGCGTCTATAGTACCGCCAGCCTCCGCAAGGAGTCCTTATCAAAGGTACATTGTAACGAGTTGGTACATGTATTATATTTTTCAGATACATCAATATTTAATTTAAACATTTCGCTATAGGTTTTGTAAAAAGCTGATTTATAAATGAAAAAGTAATAATTAAGACTTTAAAATTTCCAAAAATGTCTCATTCCCTCGGATTTAAATGAAATGTACCGTAAATCATAATATTCGTTGCTGGATAATTAAACCCTCTCAATACAGGTACCATTGCCGCAGAGAATTATAAGATAAGACGGACTGAGCATAAGCGAAATATCTGTATTAATAAGTTTGTACCATGAAGAGTTTAGTATTTATTGTGTTTATATGGCCTACTCCAACTTTCTTTTTATTAATGCGTTAGGGATCTTTTTGTTACCAAAGAGGAAAGTTAGCACTTGCATCACACACAATTTGTCATTATTGTTCAAAATAATGTAAGAACAGTTTTATTCTGCAAAAGCCTCTGCTTAGTTGCGAGACACGTGTGAGATCAATGCTTGTTTCAAATTATATTAGACTACACGATGTCTCCATCACGCGACAATATTTGTTTCAAACTATATTAGACTACACGATGTCTCCATCACGCGAAAAGTGTAGCTAGCTGTGGCTCCTGTTGTTTCTTATAACAATGTTAATCGTAAGTATCTTATCGTTTCAATAAATGTGGTGAGTTATGATCATGAGTAACTTTCTATTAGTGCCATTCTTTAATTATTATGTTGCATGCTAAGAGGTTATTTGTAGTTTTAATAATTTCAGTTTTCAAAAGTTCTCTGTGTTAATTCCAATTTCAAATGAATTTTTCTCAATAACTTAATTACTGGATATTTTTTTTTAATTTCGCCACTACCTTTCCTATATTTTACTCCTTGTTAGTTACATACGTCGTCTCTCTTGAAATCACCTGGTGAGCACTAAATTACATGATTTCATATTAGGTTAGACTAGCTGTAAGGTAATTAAATTTGTGACGAAGTCAAAAAATTATTTATTTTTCTTCTGCCGATTAAATTCATCCGTCTTTAGGTGCTTTGCTTTGGTTGCATTGAGTATAGCTTCTCATTTAATATCTGGGCTATATTTCGTGAAACTAATAAAACATAGGCCTACAGCTGTTATAAAACGTAAAGTTTTGTGTCTATTTTACTTTTTACTTATTAGCATAGTCTTAATATGTAACTCAATTCACAATAATACTAACTTCATCACAGTCATTTCCTACAACATCCGAGCCACGCCCCTTTGTTTTGACTAACCGAAACATGGCGGACCAATGTTCAATTGTCTTCAACTTTCTGAGATCTTTGTCCTCTCTATAGTATATAACTCGTTGATTTCACCTTGTATCTAGCAACATATAAGAAAATTTTATTGTTGTTATATACCACATGAAAACTGAAGTATTCAACTCATTATGTGAAAATAAAAATCAGACTTGTGTGTCACCATTACAGAGTAACTAACAATGAACTTACCCGCTGTGCGTCACAAAATACTATTATCCTGCCATCTTGTAAAAAATTAGCTGGTATGAACAAATGTTCGCGCGGAATTCAAACACTGCAACACCATAATACAATGTAATAATTTGCCTTCTAAACAATGCTTCCAACTGTACTAAACAAGAAAAAGTCCCATAGAAATCTGTCTATTACGCATGTCCTATTTTTAGGACGCTATGCAGTAATGGGTTAAGCTTATACAACACGTGCGTCCATACAGAAGCTCACTTATATCCACACGCATATCTATATCATTTTTTAAATTGTAATTATGTTCAATGTATCAGATAATAAAAATTCACTAGTCTAGAGCCTATTACCTATAGGCCCTAATACATAATATGTACAGTAGAAGTTCACTCCTTGTCACACACGTACAAAACACTTTATTCTAAGTTCACTGACGACATTGTTGTTTTAACGGCAAGTTTCTGTACTTCCTGTTCTGAAGGTGTCTTGAAAGGCTTTTTTGCGGTCTTATGTTTTTTCTTTGAAATGAAACGGATTTGCTGATCAATATTTCTGTTTGGGTTGCATTTAGATGGTTGTGGCAAGGCTGATTTCACAGAATTCTGCTTAGCTGCATTAATGATCGGGGCTACACCTTTTATAGCTTTCCTGAGTATATTTACTTCCTCTATTGAATTTAATTTCACCAAAATATAATTAAATTCTCCTGAACTTCAGCCTTCAGTTTTTCTACATCACTTGTTGTAAATGAACTGCTTCCCACTTCATTTAATATGGCATTTTTTCGGCAAAATTTGGATCTTCTTCAATTATCAGCACATCTGAATCTTTGATTGCATCTGATGGCCCACAAGTAGTACCCAGTGACCGACAAACTAAGTGTATGTGCTTACACATGTTCCACTTAATGCTTGCGTCAATACATGTGCAACTAAACTTATGAATGCAAGCACAGCAGTGTTCACATATAAGAGAACATTGACAATTGGGTCAACAAGATTCACAGTGTACAACTGAGGAACCTGAGATGATGACGAGGCAACAGTCCAGCTATTGTCACCATTTTCAAGTACCAGGTCAGAACTCATCTCCATGGATTTATTATGGAGGGATCGAAGGTTTTTCAATTTGGAAGTTACTTTCCCTTTTTCACAAATGATTAGGCGGTCATATAATTTTGTTTTAATTAATTGCATGATAGCATGTATTGCTTTGTCCATTTTTTTTTTACTGTTTTGCCTTTCAAGAAGAGATGCTTCAGGGTTTTGTGCATAGATTCCAAATGCATATTTGTGTTAATACCAGCGTTTAGCCGGTAACAGTAAGCCCAAAAATTACAACACTTTACATAATTTTGCTGAAAATAAAATGAAAAATCTTTTGTTAGTTCGTCCTCATACAGTTGTTGCATACTCGCATCTAACATACGATGAAATGCAGTTTCGTCGGTCTCTTGTAAAAGGGTCCTTAACAAATCGTATGTTTGTTTCTGCTTTTCTGAATCTTTAATTTTGGAAAGATTCTTCTGCCAGGCTCTAAGTACATGCCAAGTACAATATAAACGTTTATTTGCATTGCCCATTATGTCTTGCCAAGCGTTATAAAAAGTGTCTGCCATGTCTGACATGAATACAGTGCAGCTTATATTGCCAACTTTTCTTTTCACAGCTTCGAAAAATATCTTCAGACTTGTAGAATCCATTCGATTGGATATAAAAAAGGCACAAGGGAATCCTTGCCTTAGATTGTCAAGAACAAGCAAAGTTGTCTTTTCGAAGCCGTAAGCATTCGTGCCATGAGTACTGTCGGTGCATATGATATCTGACCCGAATTTTTTTAAGTATTTCTTCTTGTGACTCTGTCATTATTCCAAGAATAAAATAATTTTTCAGAAGTTGTGGATATTCGGGTAGAATGACTCCTTGTGGCTTATACATTAAAATGCAACTGTTATCCGACTGTTTTTCTGCCTCTACCCAAGCCTCCACACTGACTGCATCATTGGAGTGTCTAACTGCTTCATTGTTCAAAGAAAATTCTCTCTCGATATTATACAGATCATGTTTTGTTATTAGATGTTTTCGCTTCAGTTCTTCTTTGGTCACAGAAGACCATACATTTGTTAAGATTTCGTCATATAGCACTTTCATTGCAATTTTAGTGGCAATTTCTTTGCGTTCCTCGGAATGTAAATGTAACTGGGCTAACTCATTTTTATGACCCACATGCGTTGCACAATATTCCACAAGTACCCGCCCATTATCATGGAAAATTGTTTTCATCCTTGCAGGACAGTAGCCATCGATTTTTGATGAACCCTGTATTTTCAGCTCTCGTTTTCTGCTATCAGGCGAAACTTTGGGAGTGTAGTACCCAGACCGATGACAATAGAAAGTAGCCGACTTTGATTTACAAGCTAAGACCTTTTCTGCTCTCGTCTTGACAAACAAAGCAACGTCGCGATCTTTAACTGTTCTCTTCCAGCTGTAGAAGTCTAAATGCGTCGGAAACTCTTGTGCTTCTGCTTTCAATGTGATATCATGGGCTTCATGTACGTGATGTTTAAAACTTTCGTGGTCACAAGAATTATGATGGCAGAGAGAACATTTAAATGATTAGGTCACTAATTTTGGAGGCTCTTTTAAGTCGCAGCCGGGATGAATATTAGAAAAGTGTTGCCTTAGGTTGTAACGTTTTCGAAATGTTTTATCACACAAATGGCAGGTTAACTGAGTGGCATTTTGGTAGTACGTTCACAAAATATAAACTCATAAAGTTAACTGCACAAACACCAAAATCAAATCACGATGTACTGCGAAACGAAACATAAAATATGTAATGTCAATAATTTATACTATATTATATAAACAAAAACTGCGTGGAACCATAACAATACGTGAAATAAAACAAATCTCAATTACGCAAAGTTTTCGCCACAAACGCAAGCATAGTAAGCAAACGTAGTAAAACAAAAAAACAGGTAATAAAACTTTCTATTATTTAAAGTACTGTACCGTACCCAAAGTTTTCACCACAAACGCAAGCATACATAATAAAACAAACAAACGTAAAAATACTAAAACTTTCTATTATAACAGAAACACAGCAAAACAAGCACAAAAATACCACTTAGTCAGAATCGGCGCGAAAACACATTTGACTCTTCCCTCCCACACATCAACAAAGCAGAGCGCATGCGCCAAGAGGGGAGCCGGTGCTGTCTGTAGAATCTCGTTTCGCAAATTTACCATGGTTGACGTTCCTTGCTTTCACAGTTTCGTAAAACTGTTATTGGTGATTCCAGGAACAGTTATTTTTATACACTTCCGAAAATTTACCAAATTGTGCCTTGATTAGTAACAATGATGATAATGTTAAAATTCAAATTTCTCAAAAAATGCAGATTCGCAACTTTACCATTGGAACGACGATATTAATATCTTCCAATTTTTTCTGTCTCTCCTTGTACTTCTCAGCTCCCGACTTATGCCTGTATTTATCCATTGTGCAGTTAAACTATAACCGGTAACACTAATGAACAAAAGTTACTAGACAAATGACAACGAAAAGACGAAAGTTTCGACACGAAGCATACAATGTACTGAAAAGGAAATATATTCTGGGACTTCGGTTTGGAAGAGTCCACTAGCATAATTATTGCGGTGGGGGTGCAGTGGTGGTTAAAAAGGACAAGCCAATAAATAATTGAACGTGTTCAGTACAAGCGACTGGAACATAGTTCAGGCAAATGCGGGGCCCTCAAGTGTAGTGTCGGTGAACGTTAATGCGAGAAACCGATATTCTATTATATAAAAGTAAAATATTTACATATGAAGTGGCAATTTGTATTATTAATTCTACTATTGCTGAGTTAATATGTCAAATATATGTAACAAATGTTCTTACAAAATTTTATAGTACCCGTATGTATCTACGAATATTATTATTCATGATAATAAAAAGTACGTTATCAGACTCACTTAATCTGATGGGCCCTTATTGCTCACGGGCCCATATGCACTCGCCCCCTTTGCCCTCCCCCCTTCTCGGCGGCCCTGCATACCGGTTCATCACCGACTAGCTACATATTACACTAATCAGACTTCAGATTTATATAATTGTTTATTTTTCTTTCTCTGACACATATCGTCAAGTGAGATGTATACTGTCTGATAATAATAGATGCATATATCAAACAAAACCTCAATCAGAGGTAATTAAAGTGTATTATTATTATTTAAATTTGTAGCCTATACTAACCTTAAATATAGGCCTACGACTAATTTTTCTCCAGTGTTAACTGTCGTTCGAAATTTAGTGTTCTGTTTCTGTATTTTCTCTATTAGATTGTGAATAAATTCAAATTATTCTTTATTCATTTTATAGTGCATACGAAAATACTGTTCCAGTTGTTTAAACAAGATATGAAATAAATCACCATATTCCTTCCGTTTCAAGCTTTCATACACCCACTTCCGACACTTTCGTTTCTGAATGATGATAGCCGAAGCCACATTTTCGATATCTTCTTCAAACTCTGAAGAACTGCTGGAATTACTAATCCATTCACCTTTCATTTCTGCTATAGAAAAACTGCTGAATAAAGCGCGAGTGAAGTGATTGCAAGTGTGAAGTGGAATAGCGTGGCGATGTGCACACAACACGGCACAGCACGTGCTTTCCAATTTATATGATCTCACAGAAGAAACATGCCCTGGTAAAAGTGTGATTTCACCTTCGTTTCATAGAATCAGGAATAAGACTAAAGTAATTGCGACAATCTACAACAGGCATGCCAGAAATCAGACTCTGAATGTGCAGTTATGTGCGCGGATTGCCGGTCTGTGCAGACTGCATCATTCAAGCGTTGCTCTTACCAGTTCTTAGCTGGAGGGGTGTACAATAATCTATTCTGCGCTTCTAGGGTTGGATTAAATAGGCATTTGGACATTATAAACACACTTAGCACGGTTATTATCAGTGTCTATACTTGACAACTGTAACACAAGAAACTTTAGGCTTACTCAGTTATACTTGACAAAGTAGTGGTTTGTAAAGCGTAATTTATTAAAACGATTTTTATATACAGGGACGTCATTTTATTTTTACTTCAATTTTTATTGTACCTGAGTTTTTGAATGTACTTCACTCCCACCCCTTCTGCTAATGAAGTTCAACAGATTCACACAGATCCAAGACCACATATACAGTCATAGTAGTTTTACGGTCATAGTAAACAGTACGTTCCAAAAATATGTTCGCGTTTTCCAGTGACGAAAGAGCTTTCAATATTGAATCATTTTCGGACAGGTACTGTCGTCCATTTGCCTACGTCGTATCTCGGTTTTCCCCACCGGCTTTTATTCGCCAGCTAGTGGCTGGGCTGTCTTAGCTCTTTTCTGAGAACATTAATTTCTGTTAGGAATTGGACGTCTACGTAATATTATACCCATACAATTGTTTAAAATAATTTAAATAATAGGGCCTTGTTAAGTAATTGTCATGTGATTTCCTCCCTTTCTACGACCCTGCGACATAACCACTTGGACGGACAGTAGATAGCATGTCTGAGTAATTTTATCTTTTCGGATCGGGCAGAAGTGAAGATTGAATTTACAGTATATAAGGTACTCTTTTATAGAGTAGATACAGAGTTATTTCAACATGAGTTACTAGTACGAAGAACGAAACTGGTAATTGGGATTAGGTACAATAGTCTATAGTGCGATAATATGCACATTAGAACTGAAGCCTATATCGAAATTAACGGCCAGCATTTTAAAAAATGCATTTAAATATCCATATTATGATTATTTTTCAATTCAACTTCATTCTCTATGTTGTGCAACCGTCACTTAGGTCGCACTGATTGCTAGCCGGATGGCTACTGCGTTCGTCTCCTGCTCATTCTCGTCAGGATTTCTGACACCACCATCAACAATGGAAAACTACTTTTCGGGAATAACTGGAGATCTCAGGATACTATAGGAAACTACATGGCTACTAAACTAAGTCTGAAATGATTTCGTTATTGTACACTACTTGATTTATTCTATATTTACAACAAAAATATATATACAAGGTTACTTACAGGGTATTTCATCAGATGACGCCATGCCGCTCAGATTCACGCTCTCTGCCAGTCTTCACCAACTAACTAACTCTTCACCTTGGGGTTCTCTGTTCGATTCCACTGTCAGGGGTTCTTCATAATTCTCCCAATAATGCGTGTACATACTTTCAGTATTACTTTCGGTAGGGTGACTGTCGTTATCCTGCTCATCTACTCTACCAGGGCACAACTTTAACCTATTCACATGAACTACCTGTGTTCTACCGTCTCCGTATCGAATGCGGTAATTGACTTCATTTAGTCTTTCTACTATCTCAACGGGGCCTGTCCACGGTTTAGCTAGTTTCTTTGTTACTCCTTTTTCCAACACCGTGCTATGTATGAATACTTTGTCTCCTACTTCGAATGTTTGTAGTCTCACATTTCGCCTCTTGTTGTACTGCCTCGCTTGCGTTGTCTTACTCTGCTTTAGTCGATCTGTAACCACTTTATAGGCCGTCTCTAGCTTCTTGGCTAGGCCAACTACAGGCTCAGATTCTATACTTTCTCTCGGAAATTTTGGGCTGATATCGACTGGGAATGGCAGAGGCATTTCCCTGCCATACATAAGAAAGAAAGGGGAGTAGCCGGTCACTGAGTGGGGTGTACTTCTGTACGCCATTTGTACAATGGCTATCCATTTATCCCAGTCTCTTTGGTCTTTACGCACAAAGTGAGACATCATGGCCGTGAACGTTTGATGACTACATTCAACTAGTCCATTCGCCATGGGATGATACGGACTTGTCTGTATTTTCTTTATGCGTAGCAATTTGCAAACTTCCTTGAACAATGTGGACACAAAATTTCTTCCTTGATCAGTTAATACTTGTTTAGGGGTTCCATGACGAGCAATTATTTTCGTAACAAATTCTCTAGCTACAGTTTCCGCAGATTGGTCAGGTATCGGAATAGCTTCACTCCACTTCGTGAAGGCATCCATGAAAGTCAATAGGTAGACGTTTCCGGAAGTGGTTTTTGGAATGGACCAAGGATGTCCATGCTAACTAATTCAAAGGGTTTCACCACTTCACCGAACTCCTGAAGAGGGGCTACAGGGTGTTTTCCTGTTTTCTTTCGCAACATGACATGCAATTCGCAACATAATTTTCCACATCTGATCTCATACCTGGCCAATAGAAACGTCGACTTAATAAGTCATAGGTCCGCCTTTGACCTTGGTGTACACCAATTGGTGAATCATGATATGTCATTAGTATTGTCCATCTCATCGGTTTAGGTACTATCAAACAAGGTTCACGGTCGTTTTGGATTCGAAACAAAACACCATTGTCATCTAATTTAAACTGATTTGTGTCATTCAACCATTGCGCGTATTGTGGTTCGGCAATCTGCAGATTTCGAACGGAGTGAGGTCCCATCTCGTCGACCTTAACAAAGGGTACAGATGCCTCAAACTAGGAAGCTGCCTGGGGAGGGCAAGTAGTAGAGCTAACGGAGGGGGCCCACCTAGGCTCCGATACCCAGGTATAGTCATATTATCTGAAAAGTTGACCTCTTGACAATGTATTCAATATGTACCCTCCCTATGCAGCCTTCTCAACTGTTATTAGAACTGAGCTGTACCGCTCTAGTCCACAGTGCACAGTAGTAGGAGGACAGTGGTAGGGGAGAAGTGCTCTATGCGCCTGCGCGAACGAGACAGCTTGCTAGTTTGAGGCATCTGTACTTCATGAATTCTAGATAGGGCATCAGCGTTCTGATGTTTCTTTCCTGGTTTGTACTGAACCTGGAAATTAAATTCAGACAATCTGAGAGTCCATCGGAGCAGTCTCGAACTCGGCTCCTTGAGACTCATTAACCAACGAAGAGCTGCATGATCGGTCACTGCGGTGAACTCGTGACCGTATAGGTAACACCTAAAGTACTTTGTAGCCCATACTAGAGCTAATAGCTCACGTTCTGTGGTGGAATAGTTCCTTTCAGATTTCTGTAGTACTCGTGAGGCATATGCAATTGGATATTCTTCTCCTCCTATCTTTTGAGATAAAACAACTCCTAGCGCAGTTCCTGATGCGTCTGTCCCTAGTATAAATGGTTTACTGAAATCGGGATATTTCAGGATCGGTTCACTACACAGTGCTTCTTTTAACGTCCTAAATGCATTTTCCTGTGTTATGGTCCAAACAAATGTAGCGTCCTTTCTTGTGAGATCTGACAAGGGTTTAGCAATTTCAGCAAAGTTAGCAACATGTCTACGGTAATAGCCTGCTAGACCAAGGAATGATCGTATTTGTTTTGCGTTTTTCGGAACTGGAAATGTTTTTACTGCTTGAATTTTCTCTGGGTCGGGACGTACGCCTCTAGAGTCCACTACAAGACCTAAGTACTCGATTTCGGGTACTGTAAAAGTACATTTTAGAGGATGTGCTTTCAGATTCGCGTCTCTTAAACGCTGCAAAATTTCTTTTAATCTCTCTGCGTGTTCCTCTATTGTTGAACTGTAGACAATGACGTCATCAATATAAACAAATGCTGACACGCCTTTTAAGCCTGCTAAGACTCCATCCATTAGTCTTTGAAAAGTACTCGGGGCTCCTACTAGACCAAACGCCATTCGATTGTATTCAAACGTTCCCATCGGTGTACCGAAAGCAGTTTTCTCTTTATCTTTTTCCTCAATCTCGACTTGCCAAAAGCCACTGAATAGATCGATTTTGCTGAAGTACTTAGTACCAGATAAACTTTTGAGTGTTTCTACGATATTAGGGAGTGGCTATGAATCGCCATGGGTAACAGAATTTAAACCTCTAAAATCAGGACAGAATCGCATTTGCTCGCTTCCATCAGGTGATTTCTTTGGGACTAGCACTGTGGGTGTGCTCCACGGGCTGGCAGACGGTCTGATCATGTTCTTATCTAGCATATCCTGTAACATGTCCTTGACTACCTCTTTGTACTTGTGCGGCAACCTATATGGTGTTTTCGGTAGGGCATCTCCTACCTTAATCCTGTGTTTCACCTTACTGGTGCACCCTAATTCATTTTGTATAGGATCCTGGAAAACATCTCTGTATTCGTGAAGAACTTCTCTTATTATTACTTGATCTGTTTCGCTCAAATGGTCTAAGCTGATAGATTCTACAATATTCTCTGAGTTTTCGCTTACTGCACTTACAACTCCACGATGGGGACTTTTCGTCTGTTCTTGTGGTGAGGCATCACTAATTGGGTACTCAATTTCTCCTAATATTCGTCTCTTATGTACTCGTATTTCTTCTCCCGTACAATTTATGACTTTCACGGGGACTAACTGACTCTTACTTGGCTCGATTTCGTTAAGGGTTCTAGCAACATATACACCATTAATTCCGAAGCTCGCCGGCTCGAGAATAATCGGTATTTTGTCTTCAAACGTCTTCGTATTTCTCTTATTGGAACCTACCCCTACCCTGGTGGTATTTCCATTGACTCGTCCTAAGAGCACTACTTCGCTTCTTGGCGATATAATAGCTTCCTTGCTATTTCGAACAATCACGCCTCGGGATTTAGATTTAGGATTTGGGTCTGTCCTAAGACATTTTGGCTTTTCCCTCTCACAGTGTCCTACTTGATGCGACGGACTCAAATTCTGCGTCTGCTGCACTCGAGTCATTGACATATTTTGGGCGGCCGTCCCAACGTCGATAACGTCTATCTTTTCGTGACATGCGGATTCGTTTGTCAAATTTATGACCCAGCCTTCCTTCGTCTTCAACCTTCGGCTTCCTACATCGAGGATACAACTATGTTTCTGTAGAAAATCTAGACCTAGCAATCCACCTACTTCCGGGCCTGCATTTATTGGACACACTATAAAAATATGCGGGATCCTTACCGCATTTGTAAATTCTAATTCAAGATCTTGGGTTCCCTTTACCTCAAGACTCTTCCCGGTAATACTTATCGCCCTTTTATCGGTATCATTAATCGGATTCCGTGCTAGCCCTGGTCGGATGATTGATATGGTATCTACTAACCACTTAATTACCTTCCCGTTTACCCTTGCTATGGCTAGGAGTCCTGCCACGCGTGTACCGGTAACGGGGGGAGTACAAGCGGATGGTTTATTCATTGCCTTGACATTAAGGGGTTTGGAGCCAAGGCATCCCCGTTTCCCTGCTTTGGTCTATCATATCTATTACGAAAACACTCTCTTGCTATATGACCCCTTTTTCTGCAAGAGTAACACACTATATTATCCCTGCGAAATCCATATGCAGCACCTCTATTTCTATTGGTGTATTGGTAGTGACTGTTTCTCTCAGCGTCTCTGCGCTGCTGGTGACGCGGGGTGGAAAGTGACTTTTCCTCACGGCAATCTTCAGTCATGTGCCCGTTGCGCTGACATTTGTGACAGAATTTATGCTCTGCTACTACGAATACATCGCGATGACTTGTTTC
Organism: Periplaneta americana; assembly: GCF_040183065.1. Classification (NCBI taxonomy): domain Eukaryota; kingdom Metazoa; phylum Arthropoda; class Insecta; order Blattodea; family Blattidae; genus Periplaneta; species Periplaneta americana. The sequence goes on along the minus strand of NC_091133.1, from coordinate 5,731,285 downwards.
CTGTCTCGCTTCGTTCGTCGCGGTGACGGCTAACTCTACAGCGTCTTTCATATTCTTCGGCCTTCCTAACCGAACATATTTGCCTATTTCCCCTCTTAACCCTGCTACGTATGCGGCTAACAGTCGACGTACCGCCTCTTCTGTGAGGACGCGTCGTTCTAACGGGTCCCTTGTCTCTTTCAAAGTTTTTAAGCTGAGAGCTTTAACCCTATCCGCAAATGCTTCTGGACTTTGTTTCCTTTTGTGTGGCTGTTTGTAGCTCTACATAATAGAAATTATCAGGCATTTTTCTCCTAAATCTCTCCTCAAACGTGGCTCTAATGTCTGCGAAGTTGGCGCCATCTTGAGTAAGATCCGGCCTACTTTGCAAAAAGTCGAATGCGGGTCCCGCTAATTTAAGTCTCAGTATGTATTTCTTATCTTCGTCACTTAAATTTCCTAATCGCGCAGCGGCGTCAATGTTGTTGAAAAATTCATAAACCGGTAAACTGTCTGGTAAGCCTGTCCATTCTTTCAACGCGGTAGCTGGAGATAGATCTTTAGTTCTCCGCTGTGTTCGCAAAGCCTCTACTTCGCTTTGTAATATAACAATGGCGTTTTCGAGATTGTGCGCCATTTTGTTTTACTAGAGGGAATCAGTCACTAACCGCCACACGCAAATCGTTACGTAGCACAATATTACACACTATACATTATTATTATTATTATTATTATTATTATTATTATTATTATGAATAATTGTCTTTTTTTTTGTATGCCTCATTTATTTTGACCTGCTGTTCACATATTATCATGCTCTTTTCTTTCTTTCTGTACGTTATATATTATGTCTGATTTCTTCTTATTTGTTGTTTATATTTATTATTATTATTATTATTATTATTATTATTATTATTATTATTATTATTATTATTATTATCTTATTCAGTTTTGTGTGTAAAATTGTAGTGTAATTTGTAAATTTGTAGTGTTTTTGTAACGCAGTCTTTACTCCTGGTTGAGTGTTAGAGAAGGCCGTATGGCCTTAACTCTGCCAGGTTAAATAAATTATTATTATTATTATTATTATTATTATTATTATTATTATTATTATTATACATTATAGCACACACTTCTTACAAAATAACTTAACCCTTAAAAGCCTGAATTATTTTTCGTCAAGTTTTTCGTTTATTTCGTTATAGATTAATTAAATGGATGAAATTGAACACAACAATGCTTTTGTTTTCTATTGTTGAAGTGAATATGTGGAATTACAGGTAACGCTAGGTCATTCTGTTGTCAAATCTTAAAGAATGAGTTATTGCCTTATAATGACATCTTTCAAGCAATTTATTGAACTTAAACTGAACTTTAGCATACAAATAATATATTCATCACTCATTCAGTGTTCTGCCCAAGGTCAGATCTTTCACTACAAACCCAGCATTCTCCAATGTTTCCTATCTTCTGCCTTCCTGTTTGTCTTCTCGTATGATCCATATATCTTCATGTCGTCTATCATCTGATATCTTCTTCTGCTCCGAACTCTTCACCATTCACTCCCGTTCACCATTCCTTCCAGTGCATCCGTCAGTAGGCAGTATCTTCTCAGCCAGTGACCCAAACAATTCCTTTTCCTCTTCCTAATCAGCTTCAGCATCATTCTTTCTTCACCCACTCTTTCCAACACGGCTTCATTTCTTATTATCTGTCCACTTAACACGTTCCATTCTTCTCCTTATTCACATTTCAAATGCATCTATTCGTTTCTCTTCACTTCGTCGTAATGTCCACGTTTCTGCCCCACACAATACCACACTCCATACAAATAATACAGAAAATACAAAAATAAGAAAATTACTTTCACAATACCTGAACAAATATACATAATAGAATTTTATTATTGTCGCAATATACTCGTATGAAAAAACACATTTTCGTAACATAACGTTTTACATTAATTTTTGTGTGTGATTTTCACATATTTCGGCAGTAAGGTAAAACATTTCTTATATGACAAAAAACATGGGCTGCAGAGACCTTCGAACATAAAATAGATAGAAGGGGCAAGGCTTGTTGGATAGTGGCACCAGAGTTCGATCAGCTGATGTAGAGCAGAAGCGATATGGGATATAGAAAGGCCAATGTATATCTAGTGGAATATGAATGTTCTGGATTGATTTTGGCACACATAATATTAGAAATAACGATATTTCGTAGGTGGCTACACTTGATGCACATTAATAACCTCACTGCAATGTATTAAAGCGCGATAAAGTTATTTAATGATGTTTATTTCGGAAAACTTCAATGCGTGTACGATTTCCTCACTGCCAGCAATTTATCTTAAAAAAGGAGTAGATTTGTGTGTGTTTATCGAATGCGCATCATTACGCTTACGAATTCAAATACAGAAAAACAAATAGGCCTAGGCTTACTTCAAGTTGCCAAATTACCCTATTCGTTTCGTGTTCCTGTTTCAGTTTTGCAATCGAATCTTCAATACGTCTCAGGTTATTTCAACAAAGTAACTACAGTGTCCTATTAAATTGCAGAAATGATAATGGCATATAATTGCACCCGCTCGTCTCCCCCCCCCCCACCTTGGCTATACGTCTATGGATGAACTGAAAGTTATCTAGATGAAACTAGCGTTGAGGTAGTTCCCGTGATTTTGGAAGTGAAAATCGTTTCATTTAGAAGGAATTTTTTTTGTGGATATGCAGTTGATCGTATATGCAAGGCATAACAAACGCCTAAACTAACCAAACATAACCGTTCTCAGATTCGAATATGCAAGGTGTATAAACTGAGTACAAAGGGAACTACCTCAGTGCTAGTTGAGCCGGAAATTGAATACAGCACCACCAGTTTTCAAAACTATGTCAAAAAATGGTATCGAAGTACTGCTCAATGATCTAGAAAGAGGTGCACGAAGCTTGTGACTGAGGCTTCCACTTCCACTATGGGTAAAAAACATAGATAATTTATAAGGACACGAATTGATTCAAGAGCAGTTTCATCCAGGTTTGAAACAAAACCAGAATACATTGTATAAAAATAAAAAATGTTAGGCCTACACTGTTATTTAAATTGTTTTTATTCCAGTATAAATATCCAATTTATGTAACATAACGTAGAAATATTATATTCCTCTAGTTTTTATATAAATAATTGTGTCATGATTTCATTTGTATACTTCGCACGAAAACGTGACGACCTTCCCTCATCCCCTTCACCAGTTAACTGCTGGCACGCGCAAGGGATAAACCCTTAGCCGAGTTGCCAATTCTTGAAGTCATTGTGATTTGCGAATGTTTTTCAAACTGTGTTCCGTGATACCGCGATTTTCAGCGAGACTATATTATCTTTGTAAATATACCTTAATTTATAATTACTAAAACGAAATTGGTATAAAATGAACAAATTTATTTAAAAAAAAACACTTTGTATTTATATTTTCACTAACATGTTTTGCCGAAATAAACAAAGAACTGCAGAATTATATAATAAGTGTTAAATTCTCATGTTATTCAAGTTCCAGAATTTTATACTTAATTAAGGATGTTGCGCTGGTAAAATTTTCGGAAACTGTGATCATTGAATAGCAATTTATAGTACAAGAGAGTAATATTAGATTTTATCCGCTTCGCCTTGGGTGATAATTTCCACGAGCGCATAAAATCTGTTTACTCTAGTGTGCTATACAATATTTTATTCATTACCGATGAAAATTTAATTTTAAATTGTAGGTTTTTTCTTTGTAATGTGTTGTTGGCGAAGAAGTTCATATATATTCCTTTTAATTAATGCCAATATGTTGGTTGTCATGTAGAGAGTGATTTAAAAACATTTAATTCACTGCTGTAAGTTAGAAAACTTTTATTCACTGCTGTGAATAATGTCATTATTTAGGTTGCTAAGGACGGTGAAATAAAGACCAGTTTAGATACCAGTCATGGATAAATGTATTCCTTTTACATCATTTTTTCATAAGACGAAAATCATATTAAAGCACGAAAGAATAATTTTTTTCTCTGCGAGTTTAGTTGCTGATTCGATGCAAATTTTCTGTAGGCCTAAGGAACGTTATAAGATACGAAATATGATTTAATTAATTAAGGGGGCATGTACACTTCTTATACCTTAAACTTCTGTTATATAAAATATTGGCCTAATATGAAATTTAAATTTCTACACCAACTATTGAAGTTCATTCAGATAAAAACAACCTGTATTATTTTTTTTTAGTTATTTAACGACACTATCAATTACTAGGTTATTTAGTGTCGATGGGATTGGTGATAGCAAAATGGTATTTGGCGAGATGAGGCGAGGATTCGCTATAAATTACCTGACATTCGACTTACTGTTGAGAAAAACCTCGGAAAAACCCCAATCAGATAAATCAGCCAAAGCGGGAACTGAACCCATGACCGATTGCAACTTCCGATCGGTAGTTAACTCAGCCAACTGAGCTACGCCAGAGGCTCTGTATTAGTTCTGAAGTTATGATTTTTAATGTAAAGTGCGGCATTGGCTGTAATAGCTGTTAAGTGGAAAACGGCATGAGCTTTTTTTTCTTCTTCGCAAACTATATTCCTTAATTACCCTTTTCCTGGGTAATTCCGAAAGTGCTGGATAGAATCGAATGACATTTTTTCTGCATTCTTAAACGTAATGTACAAATCAGGCCATAATATTTCCGCAAGTTTATTTGCTGTTGGCGATATCTCTTTCGCGTACTGTTCATATACTGTTCGACGAAGTAAATCACGCATAAAATCGTCTATCATACCGAATTCTGTTTTAATTTGTTTATTTTCTCTTTAGTTGGTGAACAGTAATTCTTAATTTCTATGCCCCATATATATATATATATATATATATATATATATATATATATATTTTTTACCAACTCCGCCGGTTGCGTCCGATGTGTCCTATCAAACTGCCTCAACTTTCGATTACTCTATGCATAGAATTTCTAACGTTAGACACAATATTTTAACACTTGGTTTTCTTAGCTACGCTCCTCTGCAAATAAGATATTCTGTTTTCTTCGACGGTGTTATTTGTTCTTGTGATGGTCCTCGATCTTCAAGTGAATCAGGAGGCCTGGCTGCGGATCATCTGCTCCAACACTCATTAATCATGGCCGGAATAAATTAGACATATTGAAGCGCACAACGGTATAAAACAAGACGTCGACAAATGTCTAAAAAGACACTGAGAACGGGTGAAACCCAACAGGTAGAGGCAATGACTGCTAGATTTGGCAATGCTGGGATCCATTGTATTTCTGCCACGCGGCCAGGGGTTGAGTAGAGCATGGGGGTTTATGAGGGACTACCAATTCCAAGAAGAGAGGCCGTCATGTTTCCGAGTCAAGCATAAGCTTTCATTTTAACACTATCTAGCCTATTATTATTATTATTATTATTATTATTATTATTATTATTATTATTATTATTATTATATATTTAGTTATAAGGTCTATTGTGAGGATTTAATTATAATTTACAAGACATCCAGTTTCATTGTTACCTACGTATAATTACCAAGGGAATTTTAAAACTCTGAAACATAATGGGTTAACATGTTTCGTTACATTTTTTCAAACATTCATTTTATGCTAAAGAGCGAAAAATCATGTTCTCTTTGTATAAGTAGCTACCAGTTTGTGACCTATTCCTTTTTATGGGATTACATAATTATATTTTTTATTAATCTGCGAATTAAAGTATTATATAAAGACACGGTAGGCCTATATTCCAGTTTTACTAGTAAATAAACTTGCCGAACTTACGAATAATTTCTAGAATATAAGGCTCGGTAGAGCCGTCAAGATGTTAATCACAAAATCAAAGCTATATATTTAATATTTCTGTAAGACACAACTTTCTCACACTATTACAGTTTTCATATCAATAAAAGTTACATAACCTATGTTTTCACTCCCCCTAAATAAAGGGTAATTGTCAGACTAAGAAATGCAAAGTACTGTCAAATGTAAAGAAATTACCATGATTAAAATAAAAAAAAACAATAGTGTCCTTTCTTTTGTCAACTCCTTCGTTTCAACCTTACTTAATACATTTTCAGTAAATTCTAACTTCAATTTCCTTACTAAAACGTCAACAGTAAAAGTATCCTATATGCTTATAGCAGGCTTATCTTTAAGTTATTTCATGTTATATTATAAAACAAGCCATTAAAATAAGACACTTGTTCAATTAGGATCTGCCGAAACATATTTTTATCTTAATACATTCTAGGATATGCTGTCATATCCACAATCATTGTAATAAACTGCATATACGTACAGCATACTGTGAAATAGGGATGGACGAAAAATAACGTAGCAGTTACTTTGTAACAGTTACTTAATTGTAACGGTTACAAAAATAACTTAGACACGAAATAACTAGTTACTTGCTGTTACACTGTTACTTTCGTCTGGATTTAACTTCTGCAAAAGAAACTAGTTAAAATTACTTCATTACGTAGTATTGAACCGGTCCACGAGATAGCGCGGCATTACTAATGTGTTTCACCATCTGGTTGCAAAAATATCAACTAAGTCCGTTCCCTAAAGCACAGCACTCAGAGCACGGTTTCGATCAGAGCCGAAAATATGATATTTCATAATGTTACTGTTATTAAATCTGTAAGAAAATGTATTAAAAAGGGCTATTCTCTTAATAAAATATTTCCACCAGAAGTGGAATGTGTATATGCAAGCTAAACCATCACAAAAGTTAGTCATGATGAATAAATCAATGTAGTTTGTTATATATCATAAGCTATTGATGTCTTTCGTAATAATATAAAGTTTTCAAATACTTAAAATAAACTATTATTGAATGATTTGTCGCATTAGGAGCCTACTAATTTCATAGGTGGATCTAGCCTTTCAATATCGCAGGGGGGGGGGGGAGAAAGTTTGAGTTGTTTATATAGGTACCGATAAAACTACTTCAAATAATTTCTTAGACTTTGTCTACACTTCTATAAAGTCGTCATATCTTATCCTTTTATAATGCTTTCATGGGCGTAAGCAATTGGGTAGGTCAGAGCTTTGGCTTCCTAAATCTCAAAAGAAAATTTAAAAAATATATGTTAGCACTGAATAAATACAAAAAGTAAATTGATAACAAGGTACATTTTAGAAAACCTGTCTAATATTAAAATGAAACTATGTGACACAAATCCATACTATTCAGTTACTATCCCCCCCCCCACCGTTCTGAAGTCACCAACATTGTACCATAGCCAGGGATGTGCTCTATAGCTAATTATGATTTCCGAGATTTCGTGGAAAACTTAATAGGAAAAAATGACCCTTTTGTCATTCACTACAGCCAAAGCCAAAATAAATCAGGAATTACATCACCATTAGCAGTGCGGAAGCTGTAAGAGACTTCAGTGTAATGAATGACATTGTCACTGTGAAAGAAGTAGCTTACAATCATCTCCCACTTGTCCAGTTTAATGACAATTAAACTATCGGCAAATCTATGAAATAAGGGACAGGTTCCAGTTTGTGCTATTCTGTTTGAGAAATCATCGCATCGGTGGAGCTATTTTGAAGATCAAGAGTTATTTATTATTATTATTATTATTATTATTATTATTATTATTATTATTATTATTTTGTTCGCGATCCCCCATTAATAGCTATGCGGATACTCAGGTGGCCGCGGACCTCTGGTTGAATATCACTGATCTACGCTATATGCGTATTTATTATAATAAATAAATTCATAATGTACATAATATTTTTTATTTTATTTTATTGGGTTATTTTACGACGCTGTGTCAACATCTAGGTTATTTAGCGTCTGAATGAAATGAAGGTGATAATGCCGGTGAAATGAGTCCGGGATCCAGCACCGAAAGTTACCCAGCATTTGCTCGTATTGGGTTGAGGGAAAATCCCGGAAAAAACCTCAACCAGGTAACTTGCCCTGACCGGGATTCGAACCCGGGCCACCTGGTTTCGCGGCCAGACGCGCTGATGTACATAATATTTGAGGTATAATATGATTCATGATTGTGCTTGTTAAGTAACAGTCGGTTCTGTGGCGTATTGATGATGATGATGATTATTATTATTATTAACTTATTATTATTTTTTTTTTGTTCGCGATCCCCATTAATAGCTATGCGGATACTCAGGTGGCCGCGGACCTCTGGTTGAAAATCACTGATCTACTCTATATGCGTATTTATTATAATAAATAAATTCATAATAAGAATAATATTTGAGGTATAATATGATTCATGATTGTGTTTGTTAAGTAACAGTCGGTTCTGTGGCGTATTGATGATGATGATGATGATTATTATTATTATTATTATTATTATTATTTTGTTCGCGATCCCCCATTAATAGCTGTGCGGATACTCAGGTGGCCGCGGACCTCTGGTTGAAAATCACTGATCTACTCTATATGCGTATTTATTATAATAAATAAATTCATAATAAGAATAATATTTGAGGTATAATATGATTCATGATTGTGTTTGTTAAATAACAGTCGGTTCTGTGGCGTATTGATGATGAGGATGATGATTATTATTATTATTATTATTATTATTATTATTATTATTATTATTATTATTATTATTATTATTTTGTTCGCGATTCCCCACTAATAGCTGTGCGGATACTCAGGTGGCCGCGGACCTCTGGTTGAAAATCACTGATCTAAGCTATATGCGTATTTATTATAATAAATAAACTCATAATGTACATAATATTTTAGGTATAATATGATTCATGATTGTGTTTGTTAAATAACGTCGGTTCTGTGGCGTATTGATGATAGTGATGATGATGATGATGATTATTATTATTATTATTATTATTATTATTATTATTATTATTGTTGTTATTATCATTATTATTATTATGTGTTTGTTACGAGTGTTGAAATCTTCACTACTGTCCTTTCTGTCAATATTTTTACTTTTGAAGTTCAATGAAACCAATATTTTATGGTACAGATTTCTGCTACAAAATAATGTACTTGTCAACGTTTTCAATCATTATGTAAGTTATTTAACATTCAAATATAACTTGTTCGTGGATAACTGCTTCTGTGCCTCTGCTAGTTATTTAACCGTTAAATATAACTTCTGCTATATTGTCTCCGGCAGGAAATTGTAACCGTTACTTATAACCGTTATTTATAACTACTGAACAAAAGTAACGGGGACAGTTATAACAGTTACAAGAAAATAACCGTTTGTCACATCCCTACTGTGTAATGTTTTGCCGAGATCAGCTGATCTGAGAGAGCTGTTATTTTGGTGCCACGTTCCATCGGTAGAGTAGTATTGAACGCCCTCTCTATTTACTTTAATGCTCGAAGGCAGAGACCTACATCAAATTTTGAGAAAGCTGTATGCCAGAAGAGCATTTTCATTAGCACATCCGTGTATCGGAATCACTAATGTTCCATTCCATCGTATCTTATATAATCAAATGTTCTGCGAGTGACGTCCAGAAAGTAAGTTTATCCGGAGCCGTTTACAGAGAGAAAACACAATTTCATGAAAAATTTATTGGAATAGATACAGCAATTGTTGAACTATTTTTACACATATTTCCCACCGGAACTGAGACATTTGTCACACCGTGGTATCAACTTTTGTCCCTCGTAGAAGTCTCCCGCCTGGAATCGGAACCAGTGTGTGACAGCCGTTTGCACCTCTCTGTTGATCCTACGGTATCAAAAAGTCTCAATTCAGGTGGAAATATGTTGAAAAAATAGCTCAACATTTCCTGTATCTGTTCGAATAAATCTTTCCATAAAATTTTATTTTATTTCTGCAAATGGCCCCAGGGAAACTTACTTTTTGGACACGTCTCGTAGCTCCAATGTCGCTGTATTTGGAAGTAGATGGTCACCCCTTGCCTTTTGGGGTGCTCCCGACTTCTTCAAATCTCCCATTTTAATTCTAATTCATTCAATGGTGAGCCAGATCTTCTACTTGGCTGCCAAGCATTTTGTATAGCAAGATCTAACAATCATGTGGAAATGGACTAAAACAGTTTTTAGATAGATAAAGCGAATTTTTTATAAAGAAAACAAAATTTGTCACATCTCTGTCTTTAAAAGTCACTCTCTGGAGAAATCGATTGAACTGTTATAACACACTGTTTTATCCACTTACGTTTCCCTGATGGCACCATTTCCACACATTGCAATGTTGACGGTATCATTCTCTTTCTACCACAGATGACTCTTCAATTTCCTCTTCTTCTACAAAAGAAATATCGTCTGGTCCACCTGTTCTGTCGCTATTAACAAAAATAACCCCAGCTTCAGTACTTAGTTTCCTTCCACTTAGGTTATCGAACATGCACCCTCTACATCTGCAGTCGACCTGGTTGGCGAGTTGGTATAGCGCCCAAGGTTGCGGGTTCGATCCCGGGTAGTGTGCTTAAATGCGACAGGCTCATGTCAGTAGATTTACTGGCATGTAAAAGAACTCCTGCGGGACAAAATTCCGGCACATCCGTCGACGCTGATGTAACCTCTGCAGTTGCGAGCGTCGTTAAATAAAACATAACATTTCTACATCTGCAGAGTTCTCGTCAGATACAAAGTTGGGCTTTGGTGGCTGTATGTAGAATGCTCTAATTTTTCGTTGTCTAATTCCAAAAGTATCTCGTGCACTTTCACGCACCTGTTTGTAACATTCATTTTGTTACTTGTACTTTCTTGCAACTCCATCTTACTGTTAGTAGCAAGAGAGCACAAAGAATGAGTGACAACATATTAGCCTAGCGTTACCATATGGTAACGTAGGAAACAATGTATTATATCCACAACAATGTTACGGATTGTAAACTTGTGCTTGATGTACACGAATACTCAATCAACAATAAGTAAAATAGCACAACAATCATTACAATCAAGTTCGTCAAAGCAGGACGAATAGAAGGAATAGTGTACGCACTCAGCGAGTTTACACGGGTCCGCCGCAACGCGGCGTTTCTATCGCTAGGATCGTGACTTGGAGGAAGTTCACAATTCGTGTTACGCTAAACGTAGTCCTTTTTAAAAGCAAATTTCTACCATTTAACCCGTCTATTCGTAACTTTAGGAATACCTGCATAGTCCCTTATTCATAATTAATAGCCTTCTCTCAGTTAACATTATTATGAACGTTCGTAACAGAAAATACAATGGGATCTGAAACGCTATGAAAGCGATAAGTTCAGTATTTAACAAGTTGCGAATTCAGGGACAGAAAACTGTACAAAATGTTAAATAAAACCAGAGTTGAAAGATATTTTACGCGCTTATAAATTAATTAAATTACTCACCATACGAATGATTAGTTGCCTGCTACCTTCGAGAGCTTGCGAGATGACTTGGCGGATTTACGAGCTTGCAATTCTCTTCGGATTTCCTTTGTCCTGAAGAAGAATCGGCACTTTAAGTAGTGGTAAACCAATTTAGGAATAATATCCATGATGTGTTCTCTGCAACAACCTGCTCCCGAAGACTGGATCAAAAGAGCATCAATAGTATCAAGACAGTCATAGAAGATATCAACCCACATTGCACTCGCTGAGCTAATCTTTTCTTTAATTTTCTTTTCTGTTTGAAGAAGTACGTCGTACACAACTTGGGAGGGATGGGTTAAAAAACTGACGTTCCTACCGGATCCGTAGTCCTTGATTTGGGTGAGAGCTGCACAATGTTAGACACATTACTTTTCTGTCGAAGGGAATGGACACAGAGGGTACACGCAATAAAGTTAGAGGAATGATTTACGACATAACCTGCCACATGATACATTAAAAATCTGTCAATCAACGCGGCAGGAGTGGTATTTACCAACTCGGACACAGCACTTTCCCAGCCTTGACCATGCATTTCTTCACAAAGAATATTTTTTTCTTTTATACAAGTTTCTACAGACTTCTTAACTGCCTTGTTACGTATTAATGTCTTTTGTCACTATTTCTACCGTATCCCGATCTACAACCCGGAGCAAAACAGTACGGCATTTTTGCAATTATTTGTAAACTATCACACAATATTCTTTTGTTACTAGTTAATTCAAAGCACAACAAATTGAAGACTTCTACACAAACCCAAACAACAATGCATACTAACAATCCCTAACAACTTTCACCATTAAACGCGCGAGAAATTGTATTTTCGAGGTGTCTGACCTCAGACAAGCGATGGACTTTAGCGATCGAAGCGCCACTAGTTCTCAGGTCCGCCACCGACAATGAGAGAACATAGGAGTGCGTACACTATTCCTTCTATTCGTCCTGTTCAAAGTAACAAATAAATTATCTTACTTCTTGTTGCTCTCCAAAATTGCTGCTGAGAAAGCAACGTCTAAATCGCGCAGCTGCTCTTGCCCAACTGGCATAATAAATTTGTGATTTCATAATGTAGTAAGAAAGAACCAATCATGTAGCTTGGATTCACAAAGAAAAATTTCAGTTTTATTAATTAAGGACGGGTATGAAGCAAGTTATATTGCTTTCTGCACTGCGTTACCATATGGTTAAAATGGGTTAAAAATGTTAGTAAAAATAAAATGATGTCCCTGTAGTATTTGAAGGAAAAGAATATTGCAGTAATTTCGAAACAATAAAAACGAACACAGTATTTCAGTTTACGTAGTAAGGTACTAATTATTTTAAATAATAGACCATATTTTTTCATTGTTCGTCAAGCATTATTATTTATTGGGACCATTGGTACACAAATGTTAAAGAAAATATACTCCCAATTAATTACATGCAGTAGGACATTGTGAAGTTTTTACACTGAAATAATTTCCTTGCTGTATGTCAATATAAATTAATATTACTTACTTACTTACAAATGGCTTTTAAGGAACCCGAAGGTACATTGCCGCCCTCACATAAGCCCGCCAGCGGTCCCTATCCTGTGCAAGATTAATCCAGTCTCTATCATCATACCCCACCTCTCTCAAATCCATTTTAATATCATCCTCCCATCTACGTCTCGGCCTCCCTAAAGGTCTTTTTCCCTCCGGTCTCCCAACTAACACTCTATATGCATTTCTGGATTCGCCCATACGTGCTACATGCCCTGCCCATCTCAAACGTCTGGATTTTAAGTTCCTAATTATGTTAGGTGAAGAATACAATGCGTGCAGTTCTGTGTTGTGTAACTTTCTCCATTCTCCTGTAACTTCATCCCGCTTAGCCCCAAATATTTTCCTAAGCACCTTATTCTCAAACATCCTTAACCTATGTTCCTCTCTCAGAGTGAGAGTCCAAGTTTCACAACCATACAGAAGAACCGGTAATATAACTGTTTTATAACTTCTAACATTAATGTTAATAAATGATATAAATTAAGCTTAGAATTTAAATTCACATATAGTTTATTTAGAAAACGTTGAGAGCAAGTATCGACAAGTTGGAAGCGTTACTGAAGGAAATTAAAAGTGTAGTTCACAAGCTGTGAAGCGAAGATATTCTATTTATGTCAGGTTTAAATATTTATTAATGTAAATATATTAGCATAATATAGTGACGTAAGACGGAAAATTTGCCATTATATATTTTTCCAGAAAAATTTTCCGCCTTGCAAATAGTTGCTTTCTTCGCTCCTTACAATCTCAAGCGCCTTAACCCATTAATGCCCAGAACATTTTTTGTGGTTTTTAGAACTTATATTCATATTCTACCATCACAATGATATGAAATGAACATCTGAATATTTTTCCAGAAAATCCGGACATTATTAGGCTTTTATAGGCCTATTACTGAAGTGGCAGGAAATCCTGCCACTGGGAAATAAAGACATAAAAAATGTACTTATTAAGTTATCATATTCAAAACCTCGAAATATGTTTGCAAATCATACATGTTATGAACTTTTCACTTCTTTCACATAATTTATACTGCGCACAAAGGCTACAGATGTTGAAATAATTGTTTATATAGGAAAAATATATTTAAAAAACAATATATTTTACAATGTGCTGCTCAATTTTCAGTGTGATAGATTTTCTGACATTCTGGATGCAGTGATACACTACATTTTTCAAATACGAATGTTGTACGACGTCCACACTGCTTGCATCGTGCATTAGAATGTTCACTACGGATGATCCAGTGATCAATCCTGTCGAAACGAACATTATCATGAGGTACTTCTCGAATTTGAAGTGTTGAGCGAGGAGAATTTCTAGGTTTCCCGTACTGGACTAGGATTGCATTGCTGTTAGAAAGTTAGTAGTGATGTCCCAGGGTGCGATAAAGCCTCCACGCATTTACACCCCCATGCAAACAGGGTCCACCACCGCTTCTGTAGGTTGCTACATATTGATCATTGGAATGCACATCACCCATATTATACAGTGCAACTGAATGTTACTGGCTTATTTTAATCGTCCTCTTTGTCTTGGAACTCCAACGTTTAGCTTTTCAAATTCAAGTCGTTTTACCAACATTGCTGGCGACTCGAACTACACTATTGTCATTCCATTGCACTAAAATTACATCATCTGCAACAACAGTCTCCATAGCTCCTCTCTCTATCTTTGGAATTTTTAATTTATTTGTAGGAGGAGCCTTATGCACCCTGTTGCGAATTGTTCCTGTTGCTCCAATGTCTTCAGCAGCTAGGTCATGCATAAGATCAATGGACGTGAAATAGTTATCAAAAAATACATGACTGCCCTTTTGCATATCAGTCTTCTTTAGAAGTCCAAAAACAACATCAAACCCCTGTCCTTTCCCTGAAGTTCGTAGGTTCGTACTATTGTCTCATGCTCCACATGCAGCATATAGTCATCTGCAGCACAAAGAGACCAGAGATTGAAACCAAACCTTATTGGTTTTGCTCGAATGAACTGTCTGGTTCCATGTCTGCCATGATACGGGACAATTGTCTGATCAATATTCAGATGTTCTGGAATGTCACAGACTTTGAATGACTTATTTAGTATATCGAAAATTGGTCCAACTTAGCGATCATTAGACATTTTCATATTATCAGCAAAATGCAGTCGTCTCATAATATCGTCAAAAGTATTCCACCTTATTGAATCAGAAATCAAAATGCTATGTAAATCTGGTAATGTATTCCAATAAAGTCGCCTGTATGGGAGTTTATTATAGCCAGAAATCAAAAGAATGCCAAGAAAAACTAAAATATTATCTTTTGTTGTAGAGTCAGTAGAATGAGTAGATATATTTTTCTGAATAAAGTAGAACCTACTTTGGTCCAAGATCAAATCTATGAGCTCGGTGGTGGTGGAGGTGGTGGCGATGGTGGTGGTGGTGGCGGCGGTGGTGCATTACTTTCGTTATCAGATTCATAATCAAATTGGGCGTCACTCTGCAGCGTACGCCAAGGTAAATGACAGAGTCCTCATTTGAATCGGTGAGTGGAAAAGCAGTAACATTCCAAAATCAAGCTTTCGAGAAAATGAAAGAAAACTGTTTTGTGACTTTATTTTTACTTTAATAAAAAACTTACAATGGGTCACATTTACTACTAGTTACAAGTATCTCAGCCTTTATATTTGTTTGTTAATATACACATTGGTTTTTAAGATTTGATTGTTTAAAGTTTGGGAATGTTACCCTTTTTCCAGTCAAATGTAATATTGGTTAAAATGAACAGAAATATTTTGAACACTTAGTAAGTTTTCTTTATAGCGTAACGCAATTTCACTAAATTTCTTGAAAAAAACATGCAATTTGAATACATATACATTGACACATCATCATCATCATCATCATCATCTGCACCTTCTTCGGCAACATCAGTAGGCCAAGTTAGTCGTTCTTCATAGAAGGAAAGATATTCTTGTGGAATGTACTGCAGTATTTTTCCTACATCTTCAATCTTCTTTTTCTTTATTGCAACTTTGTTGATGTATGCCTGTACGAGTACATCTGGAACTGGTGCGTCATTCCCCTTACTCAGCTTAAATTTGTATGCAGCAAAACTGTCTATAAACTCAGAACAACGGACAAAACCTTTTTCCACTTGTTTGAAGATGTTGTGTCTATCTTTACTTATAGTAAATGTCACTTTCCTTGGTGCCAAAAGTCCTGTCACAAGGCATGAAGCTGTGTCCTCTTACAGGGTAATATAGGTGAATTTCTTTGTAAGAGAAAGCAACAGCCTGCACATTGTGTGATTGCGGTTCTGCCTGCTACATGCATCACAAGAGACATGAAGAATCTCGACTTCCAGTGGGACGAAGGTTTCAATGAAATTGAGCAAAAATGTTCACACCTCTTGGGTCCTTTCTTGGCTTGTCCTTCTGGGTAGTTATAAAAGACAGATTGTCCAGTTTTCAGGTCATGGACGTTGAACACATACAGTAGCGTGCAAATTAATCCAAACAACGTAATTACTTATGCAAAAACACTCAAACGGGATAAAAAAAAAAGGATCTAAGACATACCTCAGTAATCTATGTGGCCTCCCTTGTTCCTAATAACAGCTCTGAGACGATTTGGCATGGATTCCACTAATTTCCCACAAATATTCTTCATTACTTCATCGCAAAACCATACACCAATGAGGGCAGAAATCATCTTCTCCTTTGTAGCACAATCCATTTTTTGCATTCTTCTTTTGCAAATTGACCACAAGTTCTCAATGGGGTTGATGTCGGGTGAGTTGCCTGGCCAGGGGAGTACCTGAATATTCTTCTTGTTGAAGAATTCCGTAGTTTTTCGAGACGTATGGCATGGTGCCAGGTCTTGTTGGAACACACCTCTGCCATCCAGAAATGATTTTTGCAGCTGGGGTACGATTCTGGTTTCCAATAAGTGAATATATTTGTCAGAATTCATCATTCCTTTGATAGGTATTAATGCTCCAGGCCCTTCATGTGTAAAATAACCCCAAAACATTACTTTAGGGGGGTATTTGGGTGCTTGTTGGAGATGAGCTGCTGTTACTTTTTCGGATCCTTTCCGTATGTAAGAAACACGGTGGCCGTGGACCTTGAAATGAGACTCATCGGAAAAAATTACATTCTTCCAGTCATTCACTGCCAGTGTTGATGTAATTTTGCCCACATTAAGCGTTTTTTGCACATAACAGGGGTTAGCAGTTGCTTCTTAATAGGCTTACGGCCTTTCGTCCAGCTTCCAAAAGCCTACGCCGCACTGTTGTGACGTGAATATTCGCCCCAGTGGTAGCCATTAACTCGCGGGTTAAGTCGACAGCAGTTACTCTAGGATTTAATTTACTTTTCCTGGCAAACGATCATTTGCAGGTGAAGTCTTCCTTTTCCGGCCACAGTTTCCTTTTTTCTGGGGTGTGATGGATCCAGTCTCCCTGTATCGTTTTATGATCGAATTAACAGTAGCCAAACCGATGTGACATTCTGCAGCAATTTGCCTCTGTGTCATAGAAGAATGCTCTGCTAATGTTATAATTTTAGACTGTTTTCGTGGAGTTGTATCCATTTGTGAAGACGACAGAATGTACACAGGATTGCAGTATTAAGTCTTCAACACAACTGAAATGCTTATAAGTACAAAACGACAGGCAAAATGTCACATATTATAAAAAAAATAATAACGACAGACCTTCAACAATGGAATTACACATACTACAAATGTCATTTAAAGCGGTATGAGCAGCTGTGAGGCCAACAATGACAGAAAATGTAAAAATATGTCGTGTTCCGATTAATTTGTACGCTACTGTAATACCAAAGTTTTCTCAAATAAAACATTTCTTGAACTGGTAACAAAGGCAGGGGCAAATTTTTCATAAAATCAAAAACAATATCACTAACTTTTGGATCATTTTTGCTCAATTCTGTCACACTCTGAAGTTTATTATAAATTTTTTTGGCCTGCCGCTTATGTACTACAAGCTCAACTTCAGCAGAATGCCTTGCAGCTTCATTTAGAGTTGTTGATTTTATTTTAGTATTGAACTCCTCGCAGGTAGAACAAACATCTACCTTTGGCCGTCCAAATCTGTAGGCAAAATTTTCGTGGAAGTATCGAAAATAATATTCATATTTCACTACATTTTACACTGTGGATGTTTTTCTAAAAATAACTGATGCATTTGGTCACAGATAACTCTGCATCTAGGTAAGTTATAGGGTTAGACCTGTAGTGAGATGTGTGTGTTGGAAAAGATGCAATATGCACATGAATTTGAGCATTTACAAAGACTGGTAAAATATTTCCTCTATTAACATGCTTTCCTCGACCATCTTCTGGTGTTTTCTTGGACTCTATAAGAGTAGTTAGTCGACTCACTGCGTTATTTGAACTAGCAAGTAGACTTATAAGAGCTTTTCGGCACACCTGAACTCGGACATTACCTTTCATTGCATAAAAGGTAAAGGATGACGTGTTTTCTTTTGAGTTTCCATTCACTGGCCGATGCCTAGCCACTTCTTGCCTACTTATGAAGCCCATCAAATAAACATCTTTTTCATTTTTTGGCCGACCATTGAACACTGTTTTTATGATTGTTTCTTTTTCAACATTTGAAAACGTATTTGTACACCTTTTTTTCGACAGTTACAGTCTTTGCCCGTTTTTTTTTTTTTTTTTTTGGTCTCGACTAATACACCTTTGTAAGTTGCAAACTCTTCTCCCCTACTCCTAGATATTTTCTCCATTTCTTTTGTATGTGCATTCTTGTTCACATTTCCTTTCTTTCTTCTTGGCTCATTACCTTCCTCTTCTAACATTATTGTCTTTTACTCAAAGACACTAACTTCAAAAACTATTTTCCAAATCTTTCAGACAGAACAAGTCTGATCAAACATAACCTGGAACATCTGTAATAACAAAGTATTAAAACAGTTAAGAAACGAAAATATTATTACAGTGTATGCCACGCTCCAAACATACCATATGAAAACTAACACAATTGTGTTCCACTATTGAGTGGAATAAAAGTAACATTCCTGGAATGTTACCGTTCGTCTACTCAACTCCAAACACGGGTCCATGCTATTGGCATTAGGATGATAGGAATATTACTCATTTCCTGCTCAATAGGTAGAACTATGATATATGAACAATTATGCTATCTCAGTTTATTTTCGCATTTTTTGGAATGTTATCCC
Source organism: Periplaneta americana (assembly GCF_040183065.1). NCBI lineage: Eukaryota > Metazoa > Arthropoda > Insecta > Blattodea > Blattidae > Periplaneta > Periplaneta americana. Next base: position 5,712,208 of record NC_091133.1, on the reverse strand, counting down.
TTTTCCACTCACCGATTCATTTGTTCCGGCCTCAGGTTGCTCCCGTGGAGGAAGAATGACAACATTCAGTCGTCTGCGATTCTCATTACTCCGTATTTGTATCATATAACACATTTCATTGACAATGTGCAGCCTGAACTGCAAAAATATTCAAATCAGTATAGGTATAATATAAATGACTAAGTTATATCCCAGTGGTAGGAAAACCTGCCATCAATGTTTAGGTTACAATAAAGTACGTTATAAATTATGAAATGATGTCAGTCACAAATTATTCAAGTAGTATGGTTTATTGACTATGTATTTTCATAATCAGGCGTCATTTGTTGCTTTAAAAATGTGTACTACTTACACACTTTCTCCCTCGTTGCAAGCCATCTTTTGAAGAGAAGTTGAACCGTGACTTCGAACCAATGTACCGATGCAATCAATTAACTAATGTTGTTAAAATTCGAGAATATCATGCGGAGTATATCTTAGAATCTATTGTTGCAGTATTCATAACAAAATTATTTATTTATACATTGTTAAAAATTTAAAACCTGCCATGGGCATTAATGGATGTATTCCTCACAATATTCTCATCACTTACCAGCTTATGAAATGAAAGTCGTAAGTCGTCTAATCTTTGATGGCTGTGTTAGTACAGACTCCAAAACAACGCCAATGTCAAGTTCCTTTTGCCGTGAGAGTACTGATTAACTTTACTAATCTGATCTAAACTGTCACAATACTATTACCTCGACATGGGCTGATCAAAACCTTTCATTTTAAAATAATTATTGTTGGCTGAGGAAAACATTATAACAATTATGTTACATGATTCATAATTTCCCTTCTTCGTTATCTGTGAACTCCTCACTTTATTTATCATAACTCATTCACAGACAGCCAAATCAGTACTCGTACTGAAACTGACTTACTGAAAGAAAAGCTGATATGCCGTTGCAGGCGTGTATAGCCCTGTCGCGTTCCCCTCCGAGGTGATTCTCTCCCTCCAGGTAGGAGAATAGAAAGTGCACATCGCACAGAGACTACTGCACAATGTGCAGGGTTTTGACATGCCTGATCTACAACATGGGACACCTTACTTTATTTTTGTTCCAAAGTGAGCCAAATTATGGCATTTATAGCCCTTAAAACTTCACCATCGTCAATTAAAATTTTACCATTTTATTATTCCACATTTTTTAAATTTTCTAGGAACAACAGGTGCCCATGCAGCAGAAAGGCATTGACGTCGAGAATGACTTGCAGTGCATGGAGTGGGGCCCTTTAACTAAACCGTCGAACATCTGGCTGCAATAAGATACCAGACAATGGAATGGGATACCAACGGAAGAAATGATGGTGGACTAAATGTTTCGCTAACAAGGTAAGACCTTGCGGCTTCATCCTTTTTATTGGGTCAAATAATTGAAATAGCATGAACTATTACTCGAGCAGTATTTCTGGTCTGCATTACAGTAGCAGGAAACTGAGGGTTTAAGATTATTTACCTCTAGAAATATAAAGCTTTTGCTTTAAGAAATATGTTGCTGTTGTTGTTTTCTAATGCCAGGCGTTTGACAATAAAGTCATTTGACCTCTTGCACTCCAATATTTTTCAAAGATATTATTATGGTCAGCTACTGAAGCACAGATTTTGAGGTGTTCCGAATCCATTTCTTGGTTTCAGTTGCACAATGGGCAGTTAGGGGACTGATATATTCCAATTCCATGCAGGTGTTTGGCCAAACAATCATGGCCTGTTGCCAATCTAAATGCAGCTACAGACGATTTTCGTGGTAAATCGGGAATTAACTGTGGATTTTGATGCAGAGAGTTCCATTTTTTCCCTTGAGATTGTGTTATCAAATTTTGTTTGTTGAAGTCTAAGTATGCAGATTTAATAAATCTTTTCACAGAGTAATACGTAGATTTAGTAACAGGTCGCTTTGAGAAGTATTCATGTTAAATTAATGCATTTTCACAACATCTTGTACGAGCAATTCTCCTTAATTCTTGAAATTATTTCGTAGATATTTTTTGATAGCTATGTTCCAATGTGTGGAAACATGTAGATTTTAACGACGATAAAACAGTATGTTCTTCTGTATAGGATATTGTGTTGGGTTACCATACGTCCTCTTTTCCCCGAACATGTCCTCTTTTTTTAAGTAAAAAAAAGTGTGCGGTCGGATTTTACGAAAAATGGCGATATGTCCTCTTCTTTTACTCCAGGAAAGAAATTACTTTTAAGAGTAATCTCGCTGTGTTGCATACGGAATAAGTATTCTGCGCTTTTGTTGGAAAATACAGCTGATCCATATGTTTCCAGCTACGAAATCATACTTTTCTTCTCAAAGCTCTATTCCTGCAGTATTTAAAAGATTTAATGAGAATGAACTGAGTGAAGCAAGGTTATTATTTGTCCACTCATTACTGTCAGTCTTACACAACAATATACTAGAACTAGAGAAAGAATCAAATTCTGTCTCTGAAACAGTTTCCATTTGGAATCCACTTTAGATAGGTAAAGTACCCGAATAAGAGACAGGGCCCTAATAAGAGATACATTGTTAACTTCTTCGTTATACAAATCTAATCTTTCAGGTAAAGCTTCCTGTAAAGCAGATTTGAATAACTTCAAGGGAAAAATTGTTCTGGGGCCGGGTATCGATCCCGGGACCTCTGGTTGAACGTACCAGCGCTCTGCCAACTGAGCTACCTGGGAACTCCACCCGACACCATCTCAACTTTTCCCTTTATATCCACACAACTCGCGTGGGCTGACGAAACGCCAGAGACCCACATCGAGTGCACACAAACTCTGTGTGACTTGAAATTGTGGTTTTCTGTTAACGTACACAGTGACGTATATATTATGCAAATCTAATCTTTCAGGTAAAGCTTCCTGTAAAGTCAATGCTTGTGTACGTTAACAGAAAGCCACAATTTCAGTCACACAGGGTTTGTGTGCACTCGATGTGGGTCTCTGGCATTTCGTCAGCCCACGCGAGTTGTGTGGATATAAAGGGAAAAGTTGAGACGATGTCGGGTGGAGTTTCCGGGTAGCTCAGTTGGCAGAGCGCTGGTACGTTCAACCAGAGGTCCCGGGATCGATACCCGGCCCCGGAACAATTTTTCCCTTGAAATTATTCAAATCTGCTTTACAGGGAGCCTTACCTGAAAGATTAGATTTGCTCAATGTTTGTCCTTCTAAGGCATCGTGTTCTTTGTCTAACCTCAGTTGCAAGTAAGCAGCTGAGAGCAGCCAAAGTAATTTTTCACACTTTGGAACTTTTTAGTAGTTTTTGTTGAAGAAGTGAACAACAGTTAATGTAAGCTACAACAAACTTATTATTAATTTTTATAAAAGTGCTAGCAAAATGTTGCATATAATAAGGTAGATTGCTAACAAGGAAGAGAATAATTTATAACCTTGGGTAGGTATTTCATTTTTATTTATTCCGTTCTCTACTAAGAGATACCTATGCGTGATTTTAGGAGATAGTATCTCTTATTTAGAACCCTTATTTGATATTATTATGATGCTCAACTTTGAGATATACGAAAAGCGTTAATGCTTCTAGTCGTGTCGGTTTGTCTGCCAGTAACTACATAAGAATCATTGATTATAGTTCACGTTAACACTTTGTTTGTTAAAAACATAAAATTGTTTAGTCACATGTTAAAAAGTGTTAAAATTTTTAAAAAAGGTATATACCTTGGTCAGACGGCCCATTTCGACGTGATGTTACGTCTTCATCAGTGTCTCCTGAACTACTGGTGATCTTGAATTCTACGATGGTGTAGGTAATTGCCCGTTCCGGCTTCAAAGGTCGCTCCATCTTTTCATCGGTCGTCCCTGATCTCTTCGTCCTTTTGGTTTATAACTTATTGCTTTTTTAGGAAGTCTGTAGTCGTCCATTCTCTCTACATGTAATTTCCAATCTTGTCTGTAATTGTCTATTTTATCAACAAGTGAGTATACTCCTAGTTCCTGCCTAATATCTTCATTTCTAATTCTATTTAATCTCGTGCATCCTTTTACTTTCCGCAAGAATCTCATCTCTGCCGCTTGTATTTTACTAACTTCAGGTTTTGTTGTAACCCAGCTTCAATATATCATCTCGTCCAAGCATTAATGGTATTTGTGAATTTAAAAATGATGTCGTTCTAATAATCTTACTCTTAATGTAGATAGAACATCATGTTTATTTTTTACTAATAATTAAACTGCGGGAGTGCGGGCCCTTTACCGTCAAGTTAAGTATGACTGGAGCGTTACGTGGCGAGTGTACTGAACTCTCAGGTAAGCAACTCACTGTGCGTGCTTCAGACGTAGTCTTGAGTATATGAATTGCATACATACAATAATCACACATTTCGTACTTATCTAATTGATGTGATGTCGACGGAATCCTTTTCTTTACAATAAGGAATTACAATATACTCCTACAACTATGTACATATGTAGATTGTCAAAGGAGAAACTTCTGCGTGTATCAGTTAGAATATGTTTGTACTGCGAAAATCTTCTTCCGACATCACATGAGGTTAATGGAAAGTAAGTGAAAAGGTTTACATTGTCATTTAAGTTTTTGTCCTGTTTTTTCACCAAACTGTTCAACACTGTATAGCCATTATTTTGTATTACACTACTGTATGTAATTTGTCATTTACCTTATCAGGATACAGTCCTTGGTATACCTTGTTAATTGTTTCCGATACTTTCTTAATTAATTTAATATTTTGGCAATCGTATTCTGGTACGAAATTGGTAAATATTCTTTACGTATTGTTGCTGCTCCTGGAATATGTTGATTTGTGTATTTTTCCAGAAATGATCTAAAGTGGGGGTTGTCCAAAATTCTGAATGGAATGTTTGTGTGTAACTAATATGTCACATAAGTCTATATTGAATTATGACCGACTATTTGAACTCGATTGGTTCTTGTTTGAATTGCGTTCAACATTTTCCTTGTGTGCTTTACTATTACAGTGTCTTTCAAAATAGTACTTCTTAGTTGGTAATAATCTGAAATTATACACGACACATACAACATTTTCTCCTTAGGTTAAATATATGGCTTCCGAATTGTTCCATCAAATTATTTAGTATCGCATTTCGTGAGCGAGTTGTTTTAGGCATTGTAATATCGTTGGCTGAGATCCAGACTGTTCTAAGTCCAACTTTTTATAAGAAAGAAATCTGTGTTTCATTATGTTTCAGTTTTTGTCTGCATATATGAATCGAACAAAATTGTAAATATTCCTCTCCATAAGGTTGCTATGAAGCTATTCCAAATTGTCTCATGAAGCTTTGAATGTCAGGAGCTTAAAATAACTTTTCTGAAAAAAAAAAAATAGTAAAATGGACTTGGAACAGTCTGGTTCTGGGCCATCAATATGTGTCATTTCACACAAGCAATTCTTTAGTATGACAGCTAAACACACTCTGAATGTTTCGGATTCGATGCACGGAACAGTACGACGAAAGGCGAGAGAGACTTACCTATGTCATACTCTATACCCGTCTGCATAGTCAACTGTAATTGCCGTTTTAGGGCCCGCACTCCCGCAGTCTACTAATAATGTTGTTGTTGTTATCAAATGCTTGGCTTTGACAATGAAGCCATTAGTTCTCTCATTCTCCTATAACGTTAATTTTACATATATAGTATTTTAATGACAACTTTAATCTTAAATCATCCTGGAAGACTAACTTTCTTGTGTCATGCTCGATAAGTATCTTAGTTATCTTTTTACATTGATGACCTTTATAATGCTTTAGACTCAGTAAGGGGGGCAAAGGCTAATTGGGATTTCCCAGTCTCTGATCGGGTCAAAAACCCTGATGAAACTGATATTTAACCCTTGTGGTGAATTTCGGTGAAGTCCGGTGGGCCTAATTAGTCAAATCCACTCTCCTCACCGCCACGCTGGGGCCCCCTGGGATCTTTTAAGATGCGAAAGAGAGAGTGGTGTGCGGAAAGCAATGGGAAGCTTCCGCATTTTCTACATCCCAAGAAGAATAAGATAAAAGAATTGCATGATGAGATCTTGTCCGGTGAAAAATTCCGGACGTAAACTATCCCCCCAATCGGATGTCCGGGTGGGGGATACTGGGCAAGGTCATGTCATGACGTATCACAACACAGAGAAGAAAGGAAGATTGAAGAGCGCACCGTTGGAAAGAAGATCGACGACTGCAACGTGGGAGAGAAGACCGAATACTGCACCGAGTTATCTGGATACTACACCGCTGCCAGGTAAGTTGGAAAACATGAAGGAAGCAATGAGAAAAAACAGAGTGGATGTGATGGGAATATCAGAAGTGAGGTGGGAAAATAGTGGTGAGTTGATGAGTGATGAATAGGGCTCAGAAATTGATGAAATATATTTTTTCTGAGACATCACAGACAATGAAGGATGCAATATAAATTCATTTCTCTCCAACACAAACCAATATAGCATAATTTTATTTTGAGTTTATTTGCATTTTTTTGGTATATTATTGTTTATAGGTCATTTTATAGGAAATGTTCTACTTTTTGTCATATTTGTTCTTTTGAACGGACTTTTTTTACGATGTAATCATAGCCTACATTCCAAAACCTAATGCAGATTGCACCATGCAGGAAAAATCTTAACTCCTGATGGTATGTGTAACGTGATTGCCCCGATTCAACGCAACAGTACAAGTACTGCAGCTGCAGTGCTCGCAGTCAGCATTTTGTATCTTACAAGTGAAGACAGCATTGATAGAGAAAGTGCTGTTTCTATACAAGTTTCTCAAGACTTGCTGGCTGATCCTCAAATTAAAGGATGTGTCATTCAATTTTAGCAAAAAAAAAAAAAACATTACCATGGCTAGAGAAAAGAGATGGGAGCATTCATTCAGCTGTTAAAAAGATTAAAGGCTTTGAAGAACACTTGCAACAGTGAGTAAGAAAAATTTGACAAGAAGTTAGAGAGAAAATGAAAAAAAAGTATTGGAAAACAACATTGGATACCAGTCAATGTCTAAAGTCGAGAAAGTTCTGCAAGGTAAAAACATTGACTTCAGTGTTTTTGATGAATATTTTTCACCAGCGGACTTTGGTCACTTCAAGTATATGCCCATGACGTCAGTTGAAGTAGAGAGGAGTTTTTTAATTTTCAAGAAAACCGGCGATCCTTCAAACACTAGATTCTACGAATCATTATTATTGTTATTATTATCATTATTATTATTATTATTATTATTATTATTATTATTATTATTATTATTATTAAAATCTTGGTTGTTTTCTTAAATTTTGATGTCACATTTTCACTAAGTTAAGGTCATTTTATAAGCCATTTTCCTGTGATTTTGAGGCCATTAACTTCCGAGCCCTAATTATAAATACCATATTTACTCGCGTAATTTCTCCCTTTTTTTTTTCAAGGCTTAGGAGTGAAAATTCGGGGGGAGGGGGGAGTTATGCGATGACTATAAAAATATTAGGGGTAAACTGGTCATAAATAACATCAAACAAATAGTGCACTGTTGAAAGTCTAATGCAGGCCTGCACAACGTTTGGGCTCTCCGAGCCGGCTCACAGCTAATGAGTGGAATGCAGATATTAGCTGCGCTCTGTGTAAGAGTGGACTGGAAGAAGTGGTGATCTCGTACAAGATATACAGAAAAGGAAGTACTGTTACCAGTGCTTATGAAATGAATTCCCGTTCAGTGTTTGCAAAACTATCTTGGACTATTATTAATTAATAAAGAAATATTTATTTTACAGAAATAATAGAAATTTTATAGCTACTTAAATGTACAATATCATTTTGTTATATTTTTATTTATCAGTACATCAAAACGAGGTTTTATGCTATTGGCAGCTGAAAGGAATAGTAGCCTACTGATCGTAATGAAACATCAGTTGCAGATGTTCGATATCTGCCTTGATTAAAGTTGATTATAGAAAACAGTTGCTCACAAATATAAATGTTGAGCCGAACATAGCAATCATTTTCACAGCCAGCCCGTGTAGTCGTGGATATTATTGCTAATGTTTAGTCTTGTAAAATCAAAAGGCTAGTAATATTATTCAAACGATCTTTAGCCCTTAGGTCACATTGAAGATCAATAAGTTCGAGCTGTAAATCGTTAAATGTAAAATGCTATGTTCCGTCTTTTAGATTCCTCCATACTGTACTGTAGAAGTAGGTAATCAACGTGAAACAGTTACTGAGAATAGGCCTACACACTGCACTCCACAAGATAACTGAGTGGTCGTTTCCCTCTCTTCTACCTGTAGCAAGTCTATGTCATTCTGACGTAGCCTATCTTCCTCTCCGTTTCGGCGAGCGGTAAACACGACTCTCCCACTCCGAAGTAGCGCGTGCGCTCGTTGAGCGCTGTTTGTGCAGGCCTGGTCTAATGTAATAATGTTAGAAATTTAATTTTTCAGTCGTTGACTTTACTACTTTATATATTTTGTTAGGTGTTAACCTTTACATAATAAATTGTAAGATGTATGAACGTTTTCGTTGACCATGTCAACATCATCAGATACACTCTGTCATTTTACAATATCAATACTCTCAATGTTATCTACACAATTCACATACAATACATGTTTACTGTACGATGGAAAAAAAACGAATAGTGATTCCATCGTACATGATTTCAATCAAATCCATAACAACCTAAAATTTACAATTGAATTGGAAAAGAATAAATCCATACCATTTTTGGATATAAAAATAATAAAACAAAAAGATAGCTTATCCTTTGATATTTATAGGAAACCAACACACACCAATCATATTATACCAGCAACCTCAGAACATCCTTTTTCTCATAAATTAAGCACGTTTCATTATTTAATAAACAGAGCATTACAGATTCCCTTATCTCGCACAAAATATAGAAAGGAGATACAAAATATTTTTAACATCGCAAAAGAAAATGGTTATAGCAGAACCTTAATTAAAAAACTAATACATAAAAAAGAAAATGAACAAAGAACGAAAAGTTCATCTACTTTATCCAAGAACACTAAAGAAAATAACGTTAACATACAATAAAGTAATTTCTAACAAATTAGCAAACTTTTTCCAAAAAGAAAATATAAAATTAGCATATAAAACCAACAATAAATTAAATAATAATATCAACAATCAGTTATACCACACCGATAAAATTAACATGAAAGGAGTATACATGTAATGCCAAATATATTGGGCAAACAAAACGGAATTTTAAATCAAGATACAAAGAGCACATCTCCGATTTTAAACACAACAGAAGAAAATCTAAATATGCATCCCATCTCATTCAATATGGACATGAACTTGGATCAATAAGTGATACCCTAACAATAATCAAAACATATAAAGATAATACACAAATAAACACGGCAGAAGAATATTATATTTCGAAATATTATAAAAAAGATAAATCATTGATTAATGAAAATTTACCCAATTTACAAAACACACTATACAGCATGTGATGCGGTGTATTCATGCGCGCACTATTTGCTTCTTACGTAAACTATGTTAAACACAGGTACACAGTCTCCACTTAACCAGTACACGACCAACATCCACAGTAAACACTTCCACAACTAGTGAGTATTGTTCAATGTATGTAGTTAATATAATTAAATATTTCCGACTTGCTCTAGCAAAGTTAGAATTTATTACCGACATTTACATTTTATTTAAAAACATCCCATTTTTTCAACATTAATTGAAACCGGACTTTCAATCAAATTTATATAACAAATTGCACCATTTGTTTTAACTAAGCTAATATTAATTTTCAACACTTAATTTCTTTCAGCGATTTCAGACTTTCGATTCACACCATGTTAAATAAACTTCTACAACATCACTACTACATTGAATAATTATCCGTAAGTTTCATTTAATACCTTACAATTATTAAAATCAAATCCATCAGTTTCAAAATTAGATTAACTACCTACGACTTTGATTATTTTTCAGTGTAACATGAACAACAACAGAACATACGCCCATCATCTGATTAACGATAAACAGTTTAAACCCAACATATTGGCATAAACAATAACACCAAGATCTACAAAATATAGGCAGTTATAACAGGCCCAAATTTTATACTATGATATGGAAAAGTGAATACCTTGTAACAAAATATTGTAATTTGCAAATCCTCACATGCATAGTAAAGCATTAAATAGAGTTAGCTCATCATTTTTATACTTTATCTTACTTTTAGCCTCATATCATTACATCGTTCATATTATCGTTCACATGTGATGATTTGCAAAGAATATACCCATGATAATATAAGTATATTTTAATTGTTGACAGTTGGGGTATCCACAATTCAACATTATAAAACTAATTCATATAATTTTTTAATAGGTTTTACCTTCATATGACAGTAAACATGTATTGTATGTGAATTGTGTAGATAACATTGAGAGTATTGATATTGTAAAATGACAGAGTGTATCTGATGATGTTGACATGGTCAACGAAAACGTTCATACATCATACAATTTATTATGTAAAGGTTAACACCTAACAAAATATATAAAGTAGTAAAGTCAACGACTGAAAAATTAAATTTCTAACATATTCACAGACTTTGCTGAAAATTACGCAAAATGAATTGCAAAAAAACTAATGTAATAAGCTTAAATAATTTTAGTACTAAATAACTGTAATCAGTGACAATTTTGGTAATTAATTAAACGAATTATTAAAGTTTTGCGATTTTTTCGTCCTGTAAGCTGTGTCTTGGTTACATTGCCGGCATCTTGTGGCCGACTTCGGACTCATCCCTGACAACTTTCTCCCCATAGTTGAGATTAACTACACTGGCGCTGTGACCAACGAGTTAGAAAGAGAAAGATATAGAGTGGTCATTGCGCCGCCATGTTTGAAGAAAATTGAACGACCGTCGGTAATGAACTTATGCGCTCAAAACAAAGTGGGCGTGGTGATAACTGACATTAGAATCGTCAGCTGTCTTAATTGCGTTTGCATAAATCAGTTAAACTGAAGTGGAAAAACCTAGTATTTCGTCAAATACGTGCTAGGAACTTAATCTAAACTTATGTACGCTAAATTTAAAACACTTGAGCTATTCCTAGAAGGAATGCTTAAAAGAATAACCTAAGCAAAATTGTCATGCAGTATGACAAGAAGTCCTAGCAAATATACTGAAGAAAATGTTAATATTCCTAGGTTCTTTTAAATGCGACCCGCAAGATTGCCTATAAAATGAACGAGTATGATTCGGATGATTTTATTAAATTGCTTCCCCAGTCTCTACACGTTGCAAAACTATTTACTATACCATAAGATATAGAATGAAAGTAGGCCCTATCTGTAGTAAACAACCTTTACCTCCAAGCTTGTAACGTGGGTGAAACATGACAAAACTCGCTTTCAGTTTTTTTGTTACAGTAAAGTATAATTATTATCGAAGTGTGAACGTGAGGCCAACAGCCGGCTGGTCTGTCTGAGCCTTTCAAGGGCTGTGGCACCACAGATAATTATTAGTGTATAATTGAGCACCCACGTACTATAATGGGGTAAGTAGTTACGAAATATATTCATACTTACCCCATTATTGCACGTGGGTGCTCAATTATGTTCTTTCATGTCCTTCCAGTCAAAATACTAACAACAATATGACCTACCCCAGAGTTTTGCGTTATTTTGGATGCGAGTGTCGAAATACAATTTTAATATTTGATTGCTATTACTAGGTTTGAAACGGAATTGTAGCGGTTTTATCCGTATTTAGTTTAACTTTATTACTAGTGAACCATTTATTTGATTAATCGTTTGTCTTCGAAATAGGCCTACTTCTTATAAGCTTCTTGTACAAGCAGTAAGGACAGAAGGAGCAGAAATAAAGGATGCCGGTGTCGAAATACAGTTTTAATATTGTATTGCTATTTGTTTTTCACTGGGTCTGAAACGGAATTGTATTGATTTTATCCGTATCTAGTTTAAGTGAACCATTTATTTTGTTTATGCCGGGCGTTGTTACACATTTATGCATGAAAAAAATGCTGCTAATTACCAAAACTATGGAGTTAACTTCATAAAATTTACATGAAATATGATATATCAGTTGTCTTTTTCCTTTTGACATTGCAGTTATATGCAGCACACACAACAGGCATGTTTTTTCTTCGTTTTTTTGTGCTTCTTACCTCCGTTACACAACATTGTAAGCAGACGAATTTTTACAAAGGTGGGCGCTTAGCTCAGATCTGCCGTGTTTCGCGGTGGCACCGCAAAGAGCGCTGTACAGGACAACATGACCACTCTATAGTCTTCTCTTTCTAACTCGTTGGTAAAAGGAGATGGATTCGACCATGGGTTTTCCACGAATTCCGTTGTGCTGTATCTGAAATCTTCATAAGGGTGTCCAAAAATTGTAGGCCTAGGTAATTCACATTGTATCAGAGGGGAAAATTGCGCGAGAAATATATTTTATCTTATAATATTATATATGAAAAATCTAGAGGGGGGGGAATTACGAGGGGAGGAAATTATATGAGTAAATACGGTAATTATAAAAAATATATCCTCCATCACAATGCACTGATTTGTAAGTCAATTAAATAAACATTCATGATTAATATAGGCTTGGCTACTGGCTACGGGTGGATTTTAAAATGTCTTATAAGGTCAAAGTAATACGAACAAAGTAAGATGTTTGAGAAAACAAACTTCAAAGTGTGCAATTTAGTTATGTTGTTCAATGTTTGCATTGCTTGACAGGAATTGCGCCGAACAAGAGCCAGCTTGACATCAAGATGGCTCTGGAGAGGGCGAAGATCATGTACAGGAACGCCGTCATAGATGCTCGTAGAGATGATGAAGGTAATATTCCGAATAATGGTGAAGAGTTGCGCTCTGTTCACAGTGACTGTAGTAAGTCAACTATATTTATCGTAAACATTCAGTTACGGCTAACAATAGTACCTTCAGGGCAAAATTTTAATATTTTTATTTCAAATTTCCTATTCATTAAACCGAAATACCGGTACTCTCTCCCACATTTTCTAAGTAAATTCAGATGAAAATGAAGTGTATGAAAGGAAGGAAGAATGAGCTTTTTTTGTATTTAAATTCATGGTTTGAAATAATAAACAAAGCTCGAAACTTAGGAACTTGCACGTGGCTAAACGACCCGATTTCAGTGTCAACAAATTCCGCTTTCAGTACAGAGGTACCGTACTGTCAGATCTGCTAGATCTGGCTGGAACAACATGTTGATAATATTATGGTAGATTGAAACACGTAATTTTATAGCATATATACAGAGCGTTTCCGAAGTGGTGTTACAAACTTTCAGGGATGATGGCGAAGGGCACATGTATCAATTTGAGATAAGGAACCCTGGTCCGTAAGTGACCGAGTCGAAAGTTACAAGCAAAAATAGTTGTGTGAAAATGAAATAATTCTATTCCTCTGTACACCTTATTTATATGTATTTATCTGTACATCTTACACATACAACGTTGTTTATGATATGATATGATATGATATATTTCGTCACAGCACTTCTTTACATGTAATGGTATACCTCACATTTCTGTATCCGGTGTCATCATTAACATATTACAGAAACACATTATTTGCAGTACGCGTCTACACAAATTCTCCCAATTACACAATGTATCTTTTTCATTACTTGTTCAATCTCCCCTTCAGTATTTCCCCTACATTTCATTTGCTATTCTCTTTTTGTTCATGAATCCTAATATATCCAATATTATATACGTCTTTCAAACCCCCTTTTTCTCTAACTACTATTCACTAAAATCTCAATTTCAGTTTTTCTCTATAAATTATCACATTGAATTATTTGTCCTATTTGTTCTTTGGCCTTTTCTCCTATCTTTCTCTCATATTCATTTACTGTTCTAACGTTCAAAAGTTAGTACTAATTTCATGTTGTCACTTGTTCACTTCTCTTAACCCTTTTTCACCATATAACGTTGTTTACGTTGTCTACTTACAGTATTTCATTCAGTGCCCTGTCTGAGCGAATGGGGACAGGAAACTACACTAAAGCAATGCAGATAGCATGATGTGTAACGGACATGGTCGGTTCTGATATGCACGTCTGTAGACGGCAGTGTATGTGTACAAGCTGCAGTGTCCAGTCGATCAGTCCTAGTGAAATGAAGGAGTACACGAGAGCGGAATAAGCAGACCTGATTTTCGAATACGGATGAGCCAATGAGAACAGTAGACAAGCTCACAGATTGTATCGGGACAAGTACCCACGTAGGAGACATCCTGCCCATACCATCTTTCCACGATTGTTCCAAAGTTTAAGGGAAGGAGGACTAGTGGTGCCAAATTACAATTCCATTTCCACACAAATATTTTTGCTTATAATTTTCGACTCACTCATTTCCGGAACATGGTTCCTTATCTCAAATTGATACATGTGCCCTTCGCAACAAAGTTTGTAACACCACCTCGGAAACATTCTATCAGTGGCGGCCCGTCCTTATGTGCTACAGTACAATGATAATTTTTGCTCAAATAATGTATTTACAATACCATAGTATTTGATCTGCCATTTGACAATTTCCAGTGGTTATGTTCACGACGCTCTTTGGTGCCTCAGGGGGTACGTTGTGCTACTCAAAGCTCTACATGAGAATGTAGACAACTAATGCGCATGTGCGAAGCTGAAATCATTGCTCTTATTGGCTATTTTTACGCGGGGAAGTGCTGTAGTCAGCTTGAGCACAACACAGCTTGGAGATTACAAAAGTAAAGCGTAACGAAAGAATGCTTGAATAATATCAAGGGAAAAATTGTTCCGGGGCCGGGTATCGATCCCGGGACCTCTGGTTGAACGTACCAGCGCTCTACCACTGAGCTACCCGGGAACTCTACCCGACACCGTCTCAACCTTTCCCTTTATATCCACACAACTCGCGTGGGCTGACGAAACGCCAGAGACCCACAACGAGTGCACACAATCTCTGTGTGACTTGGAATTGTGGTTTTCTGTTAACGTACACAGTAATGTATAGTCTTTCAGGTGAAGCTCCCTGTAAAGCAGATTTGATTTGAATAATTTCAAGGGAAAAATTGTTCCGGAACAATTTTTCCCTTGAAATTATTCAAACCTGCTTTACAGGGAGCTTCACCTGAAAGACTAGATTTGCATGAAAGAATACTTGTTTGTGGAAGAACTCGGAACTATGTACAATGTGTTTGGCAATTCAAGTGTCCGACCGCTGCTGCCATCTACCTGGTTTTTGAGGTTCCTCCTGAATCAGTCGGTCCAGAAAATTGAAGCCAAGGAATTATGTGACAATATAATTCAGCAAACTACTCATCGTTTCAGTCTTTAACCTACCTAGACGCAACAAAATTGTTAAACAGCAAAATTTTTGACAATTTTTCGCATAATTTTCCTGAACGCGAACTTGAAGTTGCTGTCAATAGCTATACTGTACTGAACAAAAGTGTGTTAAAGATAAAACTTGGAGTTCTATATAGAAGACCCGACTTCCGAAATATAGATGCAGCTGTTCAATTGTTACAATACATAACATAGCCTCCAACAATTCACAGGATCCATTCTGTGAAGTAACGAAGTTGTTAACTCTGCCAGTTAAAATAAACCACTATTATTATTATTATTATAATTATTATTATTATTATTATTATTATTATAATTATTATTATTATTATTATTATTATTATTATTATTAAATATTTTGGTTACAAAACCAATGACCACTGCTGAGCCAGAAAGATGTTTTTCTTGCTTAAAACGCATTAAAACGTTTTTAAGGAACACTATGTCCCAGGATCGCCTCACTGCTCTTGCAATAGTGTCAATAGAAAAGAGTATGATGTCCAAGATGGAGGGATTTAACTCCAGGGTAATTGACAAGTTCTGCAGTAGGAAGGATTGTCGCATGGACTTCATATTTCGTCACTAGGCGAGTCTCAAATTGCGATAAATACATATAAGTGTGTGCAGTAGGCCGATATAGAGATTGTAGCACACTCATTATTTTGACCACCAGCCGCTACTGCATCCTATATAATAATAATCAGGGAACGGATTTATATGGACTAAAAATATATGAAATATGTAAATATATATGTAGTTATTTTTACCAAAATATGGAATTAAATATGGATTTTTACCAAAATATGGAATTAAATATGGACTTAAAATTATAAAAAAATGACTATGTACGTTAAATATTGGTACATTTTAATCAAACTAAACAAAAAATATAATGGACGTACCTTATCTTCCAATGTAGTTTCAACAAAACACAATTTTTATTGTCTGTTACCATAACAATAGGTTACAAACATTTCTTTCAAGTGCTGAAAAGTGAATCTTCTTCTATTGTCTCTGAGGATAGATTTATACTGACTAAAAGAGCGTTCGACGTCACAAGAAGTAACTGGTACATAATTCAATTTCACAATGTCTGCTGGGGATAAGTCCAAGTTAATCTTCACTGTTGATTCACCACTCATCACAGCAACAACCTTTTGTAGTTCTTCATATCCAGGGTTTTTTGAAAGTACAGTGTCCACCTTAGCTCTTACTGCATCTGCAACTTTACCTCTACCACGATTCAGTTGTTCCACAGTACTATTTATAATTTCAAAACTTTCAGATAGTGAAAGGTGCCTATTTTGGAGACTTTTGAGCGTTTTTATGATGCATGAAAATGTATGCTGAATGTGAGCTAAGTCATTCTTCACACTTATGTCACAGGTAACTGTTTTCGCAGTATCAATTGAGACTGCATCTTCAGAGTCCAATGCAAGGAGAACATTGTTAATAGAGTCTATATGTTCGGCATAATATTCAACTATAGCCATGTACCCCATCTAGTTAAAATTGGCTTTGGTGGCAATGGAATTTCAGGGTACATTTCTTTCAACACGTTAACTCTACTGGGAGCTTTGAGAAATACTTTTTTCACTGATGAAATCAACAAATCTACTTTAGGGAAATTGTCTCTGACCACTTCTGCCACACGATGAAATGCATGCGCCACACAAGTAAAATGAGTCAATTTAGGATATACAACAGATAATGCTTGTCCAGCTTTGACCATATAAGGGGCAGCATCGCTAATAAAGAATAACACATTATCGTACATAATACCCTTTGGCCACAGGATACCCATAGCTTCGTTGAACAGTTTAACTATAGTTTTGTTATTGCACTTTTCTAGAACATCACAATGTAAAAGAATTCGTTCAGAATATTGTTCACTTAACAAACCGATAACTACATTACCAACAAGTCTACCTTCTTTGTCGGGAGTCTCATCAATGGAAACCCAAATTGAACTATCTTTAATTTCATCTCTTATCTTCTGTATTGTCTCATCGTAGATGGATGGAGCATACGTCTTCCTAAGTGTTGACTCATCCGGGATTGTATGTTGAGTATATTTTTCAAGGAATTCCCTGAAGACCTTATTCTTTAGTTTGTAGAGAGGAATATCAGCAGAGATGAGAGAACGGCACAGGTCGATGTTAAACTCAGATCTTACATTCGATGTTGTTGGTTGTGTTGAAAACAATTGTCTCTGCTTGGAATTTAGTTGTTTGTTGGCCTGATGTTTACTAGTTGTAATGTGTTGTTGCACCAGGAACTTTTGTGTAGATGATACTGCACACTGACACAAATTACAAAATAATATTTTATTGTCAGTTGATAAACCATCTTCTTTAAATTCTGAAATGTAACTTGTTAGTTTTGATTTTAAATTGACTGAATGACGTACTTTTGGCATATTTACCGTCTTTATAGTATGATTTACAAAACTGAACCTATGTGTACTCTGACTGGCATTTAACTGTTGAGCTGCACAACTGAAGTCTGTTAAAAATTTTAAATTAAATTAATACAGTTTTGTAACTTACTTTCCCATTGTTGATAGGACTGCTAATTTTCAAATAACTCTGATGTTAAAGGGATTACTGAACATGTGTTTAAATCTCTATTGTTGAAATGTATTTTTAAAAGTTAATGGAATTTTGTTTTGTTTTATTGTTAAACCTAATATAATATGGACTGTTTTATATGAAATATGGAAAATATATGGAAATTAACGAAAATATGTACTAAACTCTAAAATATGGAAAAATATGGAAAATAAAAGTAGGATTTTTCAACCCTACACATTGTGAAACATAAAGATAATGCAAAATATAAATTATATTAGCTTTATAAGTAAATATGTATTTACATATAAATCCTTTCCCTGATAATAATAAACATGAGCAACATATAAAATTTACTGTTCTCCTCTGTACATTTTATGTTGTTGTTGTTTTCTAATGCCAGGTGTTTGACAATAAAATCATTTGACCTCTTGCGCTCCAATATTTTTCAAAGATATTATCATGACCAGCCACTGAAGCACAGATTTTGAGGTGTTCCGAATCCAATTCTTGGTTTGAGTTGCACAATGGGCAGTTAGGGGACTGATATATTCCAATTCTATGCAGGTGTTTGGCCAAACAATCATGGCCTATTGCCAATCTAAATGCAGCTACAGACGATTTTCGTGGTAAATCGGGAATTAACTGTGGATTTTGATGCAGGGAGTTCCATTTTTTCCCTTGGGATTGAGTTATCAAATTTTGTTTGTTGAAGTCTAAGTATGTAGGTTTAATAAATCTCTTCACAGAGTAATACGTAGATTTAGTAACAGGTCTGTAAGTAGCAGTGCTGCCCTTCTTTGCTAAAGCATCCGCATTCTCGTTCCCCAGGATTCCACAATGGGATGGTATCCATTGGAATACAGTTCTTTTATTGAGTCATATTAATTGAGAGAGCATTTTAGTTATATCTGCTGTTTGAGATGAAGGTGTGTGTTTAGAGACGATTGATAGAATAGCTGCTTTGGAGTCTGACAATATAACTGCATTCCTAAATTTATTAATGTGGCATGGAAGGTTCCTGAGAAATTCACTTATTGCAATGATTTCACCATCAAAACTTGTTGTTCCATATCCAAGAGATCTATAAAGTGAGAAGAGACAGCACGTAACACCTGCACTGGCACCTTGTTCTCTGGAGACCAAGGATCCGTCGGTATATAAATGAAGCCAGTTTTGTGGAGGGTACCTAATATTAATTGTCTCTAAAGACGATTGTTTTAGTATTTCAATGTTTACTTCTGATTTAAGTATTTCTTCTGTTAAATTTAGATTATATTCTATATTTAATAGAGTTAAAGGGTTTGGTTTAATTTGTAGGTTTTCTTTTAAATTCGGGATATTGATTTTCTGTTTTAATTCTTGAACAATGGATATGAAACTTTTTTGAGTTTTCAATCTACAGAGAGGACTGTATGAATGCCAATTGTTTCCTGGTAATCTGATAAGTTTTTCATATTGAATCAGTGCCTTTTCTTCTATTGTCATTTTGATGCTGTTAATATTAGTGAGGAATCTCATAGAATCTATTGGAGTTGTTTTGATTCCACCAGTAATGAGTCTGAGAGCTTGGTTTTCAACATATTCTATGTCTCTGTACATTTTATTACAGTGTATGACTAGGAACATTCGAAGATTTTTCCACTTGATTTGTAGAACCAAGGACCTGGATTCGATCCCCGACGCCAGAGCAAATTTTTCTCCTCTAGCAATCATTGTTATCATAACAGATAAATTCTGTAGGACCAAAAAATTAATCTTGACGTAGACTCTTCATAGTTAGCAATCAGTGTATTACGAAAATTTCAACTCAGAATTACACTTCCTTTCAGTGCGACGAAATAGAAATCCGAATCTGGTAGACGCTGCCTCTCAGACCACAAAGAGCTACTACTTCAAGAAAACCAGCAGACGGTTCGCCAAGTGGGAAGATGAGTTAGTCCGCACGGAGGAGTGGAGGAAGCTGTTGTTCCTGGAGACTTACCTGTTTCATTGCTTCCTAGACAGAGAATTCACTGACAGTGGTAAGTAATTGTTTACATTCTGAACTAGTGGCGCTTTCAGCTATGCACAAGCAGAGTCCGTGGATATCCAGAGTAGCGCAATCAACTATTCGGCCGCAATTGGTATTCCATTTCAACACGCTTGAGATAGGAACATTTAAAGTAAAACTCAATTTAGGTCAGTGTCCATGGCACTTAAAATTAAAAGAATTTCATTATGATTTAGGCTACATTCATTCCCTATATATCTGTATACGGCAAATAGCATGCGCTGGAATAAAAATGGCTGATTTGTCGGCATTTCCGGCGTAAAGGATTGCAGTACTCTGGATATCCACAGACACTGTGCACAAGTTCGGAGACTTGAATTCTTATTGGTAGCGAATATCCAGTGGTGTCATTCGGTTCCGGGTGGATTGACATACTGCACTTCACCTACTTTTATTTGACATAAAGTAATTTGACACAAAACCTATTTTACATACAAGCAGTGTTGCCATACCTACTGATTTAGCAGGAGATTTCCTGTTTTTCATTGAATCTACTGCTCTAGTGATTTTTTTGTCAAAAGTCCGAATTTCTCCTGCCTTTTGGCATGCTGCAGTCACCTAGTTCTACGCCCAGATTTTCAACTCATTACTTTAGTACACATATATTGTCATCATGTCTTATTTTTGCATCTTATACACAAGTCTATGTTTTCGTCTCCCTCGCCTGGAGTCCAGCGACGGATTATGATAGCAGCACACAGCAGATAAAGACCATGTTCTATACACATGGCTCAGAGTTATGGGTCTCTCCATAATATTACAGAATCATAGAGAACGAATGTTTGAAACCTTACCACGAAAGGATGCACGCACGCACACAAACACAAGTATATAATCTTCATGCAACGTAAGCATGTGATAACTGTCGTCAATTCGCAAAATGAGACATGTCGAAAATAACAAAGTGTTGGAAAATCGCAAAAACTATAAGTTAAGTTATATATATATGTATATATATATATATATATATATATATATATATAATATTTTTTTTCTAATTAGATCACTATGGATACATACATTCAGGATCCTTGAACATTTTAATATTTTAAGTGTGTTATGATTTTTTAGTTGAGATTTTCCAGCACTTTGTTATTTTGGACGTATCCCCTTTTGCAAAGCGACGACAGAATTAAGTTATTTCATTATTGTTTTGGGGACCCGGGGAACAGAGGAGGAACGAAACTTATTCAGTAGTGAAGTTTGTTTCTGATTGTGTGCACGTGAAACAGTGAGAGAGTGAAGTGTAGGTAATGACATTTTTGTGTTACATATCTTGCACAGTGATATTTTAAAATGAGTGAAAGTGTCCCAGCAAGAAAGAAAAGTAAATACTCCCAGAATATTATAAATCAGAGTGGGAAAATGATGAACAATTTAAAGGGTAGTTATGCAAAAGCAGGAAAGGGGATAATTTTTCATCTGTTATAGTCGCAGCTAATGCAGTACTGTATTTAATATCACCTTTAAAATAAATCTCGTCGTATTGAAAATCTTTTGTGAATACACGAAAAATTCCTGATTAATACATTTTAATGCGAAACATTGTCAGTAAGACATTACTGTGTAAAAACAAAATTGAATAGTCAGAAGCAAAGGGATACAAGTGACATTTCTAAAAACATGAGTTAAGTGCATCCAGGGCAAGCTAAAATATTTACAATTTTAGTGGCAAAGAGATATATGTTTTAATCATATCACACACTAAAATTGAAATAAAAAATTTCACGGAATTTACGAAATCTTAAGTACTTTCAACCACATTTTCTCACAAATAACTTAAGTGCACTTATATTCCTTTGCTTCTGACCCCCTCATTTAGCAAAATTGTTCCATTTCATTGGTTAGGGATGTGCTATATAGTAATACAACAGAATCATCTTTCTTACAGTACACTGTTTTGTAATTAATATAATACAAAGAGGAAATTCATGTTTATTTAATCTACTGTAATGTCCAGTTTTTTTCGATGATTTTCTCCTGATATTTGTGAGTAGGTCGTGGCAACACTGCATACAAGTATTTGGCGTATTTATTTTTCATCTAGTTTAATTTGACACAACCTTTTAGATATACTTTTTCTGGCATAGGCTACAACTACTTTGTTTCATTTGTATATTCGCATATCATATTTTGACATACTCTACTGTATGTGCATATTGTTAATAGTTCCTGTTACAGTTTCTAAGGTTACTTGTTTTTGCTTAAAAATTATAGAGGTTTCGGATGTATAAAAATTATGTAGGGTGAATTTCTAGAAACAACAAGAGGGAGGCGACATTTATCTTTTAGGGCAGGGATTCTCAAACTGTGCGTCGCGACGCCCTGGTGCATCGTCGGTCTATGTTTTGGGCGTCGCAGCTATAAGACAAAACTAATAGTACATTATGCAACGAGCCTATAATGGTAGTAATTAAGACGCGAGTATGTTTATGAAATGAGCGCAAGCGAGTTTTATAATTTTCATACGAGCGTTTTCTGACTTTACAGCACTGACAGCTCGTGGCGTCATCACATTATCAGTAGAAGTAATTGCTCTGTCAGTTTTTTTAAAGTCCTCATTTTCTCATTCACTGCAATGAACATATATTTTTTATATTTACAATCAATTAAATTGAACTTATATAATTACAAAGTGTATGAATAAGTAAATTATCTATTGTATAATTTATATAATCATTTCAAGTAACACAGCGGGGTAGGTAACAATCTGCCCCCTAACAACTGTGCCAACTTGCCACTGGTGTAGATATTTGATTTGGGTTAAAAATTACGAATTAGAATAATGAATGATCGAAATGAAATTAGCACGAAACAGAACAAATTAAAAGTACTTTCCAACGATGTATTTAAAGTTCACCTAATATTACATTTGTAACCTGTAAAAAAATAATCACGAGATGGTGAAAATTTATTTATCTTGCTGAAAAAACAACTTTACAGCTTCCTTCTTCTACCGCTTGCCACAAAAGTCTGACGCTTCCGTGGAATGTGCTTTATAAAGCAGGGATCATATTGCCTGCGTGGTGCTGCAATCCATTGCATAACTACCTAAATAAACTGTTGTGCCAACGTGCCTCGACGATAGCCAACCTGCCTCCATCTCCCCTACCTAACGTACTGTAAATTCAATCTTCACTTCTGCCCGATCAGAAAAGATAACATTACTCAGACATACTATTTACTGTCCGTCCAAATGGTGTTGTCGCAGGGTCGTAGTAAGGAGGGAAATCACGTGACAGTTAATTAATTAACGAGGCCCTTTTATTTAAGTTATTTTAAATAGTTGTACAATATTGCGTAGACGTCCAATTCCTAACAGAAATTAATGTTTTCAGAAAATAGCTAAGACAGCCCAGCCACTAGTCTCTACAGAGGGGCGAGCAGAAGTGGGTGGGGGAAACCGGGATGCGACGTAGGCAAACGGACGACAGTACCTGTGCGAAAATATGATTCAATATTGAAAGCTCTTTCGTCACTGGAAAATGCGAACATATTTCTGGAACGTACTATACTCACTAACTCAGTACTGTTTGTGTTTACTATGACCGTAAAGCGACTTTAATTGTATGCGCTTGGTTCTATGTTGATAACGGTTGGAAGTTTACTAATAGAGGGGGTGGGAGTGAAGTACATTAAAAAACTCAGGTACAATAAAAATTGAAGTAAAAATAAAATTATGTTCCTGTATGATGCTGTAATGATATGATATATTTCCGTAGTGAGTTGTAGCGAGGCAACTCTCTGCCGCTCTGACGTCGGCCGAGCGCACAGATGAAGTGTCAGAAGTCTACTCCCCTTCTTCGTGACGTGAGTCAGAATTTTAAATTATGCACGTAGTTTTGTTATGCAAGAACATGTTGAATTGCAGTTTGCCTTTATTTTTAGCTGTTATTTAATATTTTTAAATTTGCGGTCATTAGCGCAGAGAACCGGTTGTTAAAAAATTAGAATGACGCCACTGGATATATCAACGTATCTGCACGTGTGATTACTGGAGTTGCGATGTGTTAACCTTATGACGTTGACTACGAAGCTGAACAAGCATGTCCATAAGCAAAAGTTTTAATATTGTAATTTCAAGTTATCATAATGCACACTTATTATTAGGAATTTTATACAGTACAGACCACTATGCATCGCAGAAAGAGAGAAGGCCTGACTTTTTATAGGTCTATGAAGATAAATTAGTGGAACAACCTCAAGTAGTGTATTCATATTATGAAGTAATGATATTTAATTATTCTGTCTATTTACAATCCCCTAGTTATTTTCTTCTCACTAGTTATGGGAGGAAATATGGGCGTGATGTTCTATCTCCTTTGCTCGCAAATATCTTCAGTGCATGTAAAGGCGACAACTTTACATTTGTGGCGTGTCGTTTCAAATAGTATTAAATACATCCTCGGTCGAAATTTATTTTGAAGTGGTTTCGCATTGCTGAGACGGTATTCTTTAAGACCCTGATCTCATATTGGAGCAATTCGTATTCTCTCCCGGCTTTTTTCTATGATGAAAATTATGTGTTGGATCAAATCGTATTATGTACAACTCCAATGATGTGTTGTATCAAATCGTATTATGTACAACTTCCATTAGTTAAAATCTTAAATGGACAGCGTTGGCCAGCGTGCTGTATCTTCCTATCATTATCGAGTTTTCCACTGTTTTATAACATTGTGATTATCAAGGTATGTACAATAGCAAAATCTATTAAGAGCAGTAAGGGAATCAGAGAGAGGAGAGGTGGTGCCCGAAAGAGAGCACTATAAGCAGCTAAGAAGTGTGAAATAGTGTAATTTATTTCTAAATTAAGAGCAAGTGGTCCACACCTGTGGAGTAACGGTGAGCACGTCTGGCCGCGAAACCAGGTGGCCCGGGTTTGATTCCCGTTCGGGGCAAGTTACTTAGTTGAGGTTTTTTTCCGGGGTTTTCCCTCAACCCCATATGAGCAAATGCTGGATAACTATCGGTGCTGGACCTCGGACTCATTTCACCGGCATTATCACCTTTACTTCATTCAGACGCTAAATAACCTCAGAAGTTGATAAAGCGTCGTAAAATAACCTACTATAAGAAAGAGCAAGGGAATCACATTACAATAGAAGTAAAAGTCAGAGACTTTATTTGGCTTCCGAATTAAATATTACACAGCTCTTCAAAATGTACAATTAAAGTGTTAATACCAGACTTAAGAGTAAAAAGATTGTTTTTTTTTGTTTTTTTTTTTTTTTTTGTTTCTTTGTTTTTTTTTTTTCCAAATATTTCTCGGAACAGAATTCAATAGGCTATAGGATTTTGTACACCGGCCAATGGTGAATGCAGTTATTGCGCACCCATGCTGTTCCCAATAAGAAACTGCGATGATACACTGAAAAAGAGTAGTCGATTTAGGCGCACTTAAGCTTCGTGCCAATACGTTCTATAAAATTATGAGAACAGAACCTAATGAGACACAGTCATTTTGTTTCGACTTACAGCAACAGCAACCACTCTCGAAACTCTGCATAAGTGAAGTTTATTATTCAAGACAATCAGCTTTCTATATCCTATGTGTAACTGAAAAAGCTTCACAGAGGCTAAGTTTCTTTACATGAAATGAAGCACAGGCTGGGTGGGCGCTATTGAAGTGGAATCTTGTGCCACTACATTTAACAGTGAATTTAATTTCGACAGTTCACCAAATATATTAGGCTGTTCGCCGATGAATGTGGTGGACAAAATAGCATGCATGTTGTACATGCTCTTGGTCTTTGGCTCCAAAGAAAACCACGTCCTCAGGTTTCCGAAAATCTGTTAGTTTTTCCGGTAAGAGGCCATTCTTTTCTATCAGCTAACAGAGTCTTTGGGCTACTAGAAAAGATTTTGCGTAAGAAGAATGAAATTCTTACTCCTGACGAGTATAAGGTGATATATGAAACAGTGGGGACAGTAAAATATTTAGGCACAGATTGGCATGTCAGGGATTTCAAGCTCTTGGCAAATGAATTTCATAACTTCAGTGGCATAAAAGAAGTGAAAAGAATAATGATAAAGAAATGCGAGAAGAATGGGAAAGTGAATGTCACTTTCAAAATGGAACCTACATACCGATGTGACGATCCATCTAAATCATGTGCTTGTGTGATGAAACGTGGTATGTTCATGGATCATGTCAAAGTACCTCCGGAAGTCACCACCTTGAGATCAATCAGTAATGCCAAAAAATCTGATTTGCGAAACCAACTCAATAGTACAATCGGAGAAAATTGGAAAGAGGTTGATTCAGTGAAATTGTATGATATTTTTAGTAATACAAATCAGATTAGTGAAAGTTAAAACAATGAGAATGAAAAATCTGATTGTTTGCATGAAGAATCACGTATAGGTAGAATTTAAAATGTTAATGAAATTGTGTGTGCAATCTAAAGCATTGATTAATACATTTTCCAGTGTTCACGCCACATTTCATAATTTTGTTACAAAGCTTACTTACTTTAAATATTGTAATACTGTATTTTAATACAAATCTTTACAACATATTTTTTATAATTTTATTATAAAGCTTACAAAAATATGTAATATTGTAATTTTGATATTAAAGCTTACTTAGATATTGCAGTAATTAATACAAGTGTTCACACCATATTTCATAATTTTGTTATAGAGCTTAATAAAATACTGATATACCGGTATAAGGATTGAAGAATAAAGTATACAGGATGGGCAAAAAGTCCCATTACTCCATATTATTTTATGTCATGAGAATAATGGGGAACATACTGACTCTTTAGATACTTAGGTATACACAATTAGTGTGCAGTGGCTATTTTGTTTGCATGTTTGAATTATGACCAGAATTACATCAATAGTGTTCATATTTGAGGTATTTCAGATATTTAAGGGGGTAACGGAACTTTGTGCTCACCCTGTAGATGCCATAATTATTTAAAATTTATGTTCAATGTGAGTTAGAGATCGACCTGGGTGGCCGCACGAACCAAAGTATGTCTCTTTAGACAGCTTCGTTCGAAAGGTTGCAAGTAAGAAACTCGCCGTTCCTTATCATTATTTTCCAGCAGAAAGCAATAAAAACTATTGATGTATCGACCTACGTAGTATGCTGCTGTAAGAACCACAGAAAAACTGACAAATGACAGGGCACAATTCAGCGTGGTTTTATAGATGCAAATCGTATTATGTGTCAAAATCGCTTCAAAACATATTAAATACACAGTGTCGGTGCAAAACGTATTAAGTGCAAACTTAAATTGGCAATATCATGCATTAGATTAAACAATCAGTGTCAGTGTTTATTACATTTGGTGTCATTTCACAATGTCTAAAATGTGACATTAAGATATTAAAAAATTTTCCATTATCTTAGCCGTGAAACTTTTTTTACGTTTCCTGTAAAATTTGTTTTTCTGCATTTAATACGATTTGAAACGACACTCCACATTTATACTTTACTCCAAAACATGACGGCCTTCCCTCACTCTCTTCACCATTTAACTGCAAGAACGAGTAAGGGATAAACACTTAACTCAATTGCAAATTCTTAAAGTCACTGTTATATTGTATTTCTGCCACATGCCTAAGGGTTTAGGAGAAGATGGGAGTTTATAAGAGTTTACCAATTCCAGAAAGAAATGCAGTCATGTTTTGGAGCAAGGCTTAACCTCACCATTATTACGATCTAAAAAGCGCCACATTCCAGTACAGTGTACCGAAATTTTCGCGTGTGAATACTGGATGAAAGATTTAGTGACGAGTGACTTGGCTCAAACAGTAGTATTTAAGACTCGTATTCGGAAGATCTCGGGTTCAAACCCGTGGTCTGCCAATGTGATTGAGGTTTTTCATGGTATCCTTCAGTCAAGAAAGCACATGCTGCATTGAAAATTTACATACCATGATTCATGAACTCCTTAGTCACCAATACCATAAACATTGGAACAAAATCGAAATCAGTTACATTAGCATAAGCCATCTATAACACATGACAATAAAACAGAGTCAGAACAAAACTCCACGGCCTACTGATATATCCTAAGAACCTACACACAGGGGCGGCTCGTCCATAAAGCTGCGGAGCTGCAGCACTCCCTGCTTTGACAGGAAAATAAAAATAATATTTATTTTAATTTTTAGAAGAATTGTTACAGATTTTATTGGTAAATTGCTTTATGTTTCATCTGACCGGGAATATGTACTATTATCTTATGCATAATCTTTTTGCGCGTTGACTGTATTGGAATTGACACTGCATTCAAAGTCGTCCTGGGATCTGCAGGGTGGTTAGCTCATAGAGAGTGTGTCTTGCTTGGTCAGGGGGTAGAGAGGTGAAGGGAGGTGAGGCAGAGGGAAACTGCCGCTGTTTAAAACCCATATTTCGCTGCAGTGTTTGCAGAGCCAGGCAACAAGGGATCTTTCCTCTCCTCCCACACCGCTATTGTAATGCTGCGTCAAATGGATTCTCTGTTCCCTTGAAACTTAATGACAAAATTATTATTTTCTTTTCACATACTTATTGTTGTAGAATCTTATCGAGTTAATATAACGAAATTAGTGTTCTCTTTTACCTTATTATTACGTATATATCCAGCCTCCAGCAGAACCTAATATTTGCCTTAACTCAAAATGATTGCACGAGTAGAATCCTTTTGATATAGCACGTAAAATACGAAAGAGACTGCTTTTCCAGTTTTAGAAAATTGTTGACCATCAGTATATCTGAGTGTTGCTTTGGTGTGACGTCTTAATACCGCTCCTTATCCAGTGCAAATGTGTAAGCATGAGTTTGTGTGACTTACAGAATATTAATTTTATTTTTCCCTTGCGGAGAATATTGATGTAATGAAGTGAAATTAAAGGGTCGTCCGTTACCCGAATTAAATCTTATTTAAGCTTCATCCAGCCGAAATAGTGCATATATGTAAGGAAGTATAACAATGAAATCTACACTAAGCATTTGTGGTTACATGGATGTGAACAAAAAAAACCTGTATTTTGTTTTCCTTGCCTCCTCTTCGGTGGTGATACTGCATGGACTAGGAGTGGTGTGACAGATTTAGGACATTTGCCCCTAAAAAGCAAAATGCACGAATCTTCGCAGTCTCACCTGAAAAATGTTGTTTCATTGGCTATGTTACGCAACTCATACTGCTGTGCATTAAATGAAACGAACAGAACAAACATTTTCAAACATAATCAAGAAGTGATAAAAAATCGTGAAATTATTTTAAAAAATTGATTGTATCAAATTTTGTGGCCAATATGAACTTCCCCTTAGGCTACAAGATGAAAAAAACCATTCGAAGAACCCTGATGTGTTTCGTGGGTTGCTACAATTCGTGAGTAATCTAAACGAGACTCTCAAAAATCATTTGGAACATGCCACTGTTTAAGGTTATTCTAAGACAATTCAGAATGAACTGGTAGATTGTAAGTCGAGTGTCTGCCGATCTGAAATTCAGACTGAAATCGATGGTATTAGTTTTTCTTAGGGATTAGCAAATGGTCCCACAGACATCTCTCAACTAAGTCAGGAAGTTTTAGTTTTTCGATATGTAGTGCATTTATTTTTGTCCTATACTTATTAGTAATGGTATCAAGAAGTGAAATTTGTATGTAGGTACCGAAATCTACTGCAGCTCTCCCAATCCACAAGTTCACGAGCCGCCACTGCCTACACATGTGATGTGACCAGATTAAAGTGTTTATAAATAAACTTCACAAAAAAAAAATGCCAACTGAGAATAAGTGAAACAGAGAAAAGATGGTTATGAGATTTTTAAGTCAGGTAGGACAAATTAAATTTAAGTTAAAATTAATAATAGAACCTCAGAATGGCTCTAAATTAACACAGGATTTAAACAGGGTTGCGGTCTCTCCTTTCTTCTCTTTATAATGCACATGAATGAAATTCTTCAGGAATGGAGACAAATGCAACATGGTCAGTTGTAGATAAACAGAAATTTAAAAACAGGTTCATTGATATTTGCTGATGAACTAGTTTTAATAGCACCTATAGAAAATGATTTAGCCTACAATACCCAGTACATAATTTAAATATCGTTGGAAAAATATATAACATGAAAATAAATGCAGGAATAAAAACAAAGTTAGGACCTTCTGGAAAAAATACCCTGTCCCTAATAAAATATGCTTAGAATGCAAAATTTTAGAAAGAGTTAATTATTTTACATATCTTAGCTAGAAATTGTTATTTGATAATGATTTGGATATAATGAGCAAAATTGTAAAATTTTCTAAAACTATGAGAATAATAAACTGGGTAATTAAATCTTCCCTGATACAGAAATGTGTTAGAATATGACTTTCACAAACCTTGTACTCTGTTATGGTAGGAGGAGTGCGGCATGGACATTAAGGCAAATGGATGAAAGCAGAGTAAGAGTCAACTAAATGAGTTTATGCGAAGAACAGCATTCTTATTATTATTATTATTATTATTATTATTATTATTATTATTATTATTATTATTATTATTATTATATTTTTTCTAATGCTCGCAACTGCAGAGGTTACATCAGCGTCGCCTATGTGCCAGAATTTTGTCCCACAGGAGTTCTTTTACATGCCAGTAAATTGCATTTAAACAAACTTAAATGCCATCGACGTGGGCCGGGATCGAACCCGCAACCTCGAGCATAGAAGGCCAGCGCTATATGAACTACGTTACCGAGGGCGAAGAACAGCATTATGTACAAAATGGGACCATAAACGCAACGATAAAGTAATGAAAGAACTCGGTGTGGAATCAGTATTCCATTTCAAACAGAAATATCAGGACAACTGGATGAGTTATTTGTGATGTATTAGATCCCACAGAATCTCAAACGCCATGCTTCAGTATCAACTCCATGGGGAGAGATCTTTGGGACGTTCCGGAAAGAGTTAGGGAGAAAATTCCTCTTTATTATGAGATCGTAGTAGGCTACATGGCCTAATACTTGTATGGCAAATTTAAAAATTTAAAATTATGGTTTATTTAACGACGCTCGCAATTGCCGAGGTTATATCAGAGTCGCCGGTGTGCCGGAATTTTGTCCCGCAGAAGTTCTTTTACATGCCACTAAATCTAGTGACATGAACCTATCGCATTTAAACACGCTTAAATGCCATCAACCTGGGCTGAGACCGAACACGCAACCTCGGGCACAGAAGGCCAGCGCTATACCAACTGCGCCACTCAGGGATGTATGGATGATGATGATCAATGATCAGAGGGCGGATCAGAGTGAACAGGTTCCGTGACTTCACGTTACTGATGCAGAGCAGAAAGTCTCGGCACTTGTTCCCTAGGTACAGACAGTGGGTAAAGAATTATACAGTATGTAGTAGGAACATCACGTTCCGCTTTGCAAACAGGTGGCGTATGATACTACTAGTAAAAGCAAATGCGGAGTTATTATTTGGAAATACGACGTATCTGATGAACTACGCATAGTAGTGGGCCTATAGTTAAACAGAGCAGTTAGAAACAAGTGTGTAGTATTGGTGTTGTTATGCATAAACTATCAGAATGCCTAAGGAAAAATATGCGCAAAGTGAAAAAAGTGAACGTCTTGTACACCAGTTCGGAGATAATATCTTCAGCAGTGAAGGAGAAATAATTACGTGTAATATATGTAAAGTGATGTTAAGAGCTACGAAAAATGGCAATTAGAAAGGCACTGCAACAGCAGATATCGCAGGGAATATATGCAAGAGAATCCATCGACATCAGATGCAAATTTAAATGCGACATTTTGCAACGACTTGTATGCTATGATGATCGGTGCAAATATTCCATTGTAAAATTAGACAATCCACATTATTTTAGACTTTCTACGTAAATATACAAAGCAACATATCGTCGCTTTGGTGGTGAAGGGGCCTAACCCACAAAATTTTTATTTTCGACTTAAAACCATTTATGGAGTCTAAGAAGTCTAAATTTTACATTTGTTAAAGGTAATATGTGATTAATTTAAAAAATAAGGAGATATTTGAATTTTGTGAAAAGCCCTATACCACAATTACTTAGTTGTGAATAGACTTAAGTGTCTTAATCCATTCACAGTTCCATTGGAACTGGAATGTTTGTACGGTTGTGAAGGGTCTTAATCCACCTGCAAATGTCTTACATCCATTCACAATTTCATTTGAACAGGGATGCTCGAAAGGTTGTGAATTGTGAAGAGGCTTAAACCACATAAAATGCTTAAATTATCTTGTTTTTAATTTCTGGAAGCTTAGGAATTTAGACTTGTGGCACCATTGTTTGATTATTTTTTGTGTACTGAGCCATCAAAATCAACTTCTAGTAAAAATGACATAAATCCAGACTTTGAAAACAGTAGTGATGAATTATTTGGGGATATAAGTGACAATGATCGGCCATACCATCCAGAAGGGGATGATGAAGAGACAACTTCTGAAGATAATTTAGAATCACCAGCACACTCTGATGGACAGAAGATAACAGAACAAGTTGAGAAAAATCAGATAAGCGAGAGGAATGAAGATGTAACAGAGGACAGCAATTTAAC
Organism: Periplaneta americana; assembly: GCF_040183065.1. Taxonomy (NCBI): domain Eukaryota; kingdom Metazoa; phylum Arthropoda; class Insecta; order Blattodea; family Blattidae; genus Periplaneta; species Periplaneta americana. The sequence goes on along the minus strand of NC_091133.1, from coordinate 5,679,676 downwards.
TAAGAAAAGGAAACGAAATTCGACAAAATGGAAATGTAATGTTCAAAATAAATTACAAATACTGGTACAGTAGAGACAGATAAAGGGGCAAGAAACGCCTACCATACAAGAAAATAGAGAGTGCGAAAAACATAATAAGGTCTCATAATATAGCCATTACCAGTAGTATCATTCACATTACTGTCGAAGTTCTACTAAAATGAAGTACCTTGCTTCTGGCTTATCCGAAAACAGGCTATACAGTGACTATAAAGAATACTGTGCAGAACTTGGCATAACTCCTGAGAAGGCCAGTTATTATAAAAAAAATCACCACTGTATTTAATTATGGTTTCCACAAGCCGAAAAAGGATCAATGTGATTTCTGTATGCTTTTAATAACAAAGATGAGGCAGGATAACAAGAACTTCAAGAATAATATGGATCTGGATGTGGCTAGGAAACAGGAAGCAAGTGTATATAAAACAGCTAATAAAAGAAGAGTTAAATCTGAAAATTAATTTCCTGTTTCACAATGTATGTGTAAGAAATTCTTGTCACACCACCAGCGTTGAATATTGGAAACCTATATTACATACAGAAATTGAAAACTTTTAATTTCACTACATATAATTTGGGCAACTCTGAGGCTGTAAATTTTATGTGGCATGAAGGTCCTAAGAAATAGCAATGTGTCTTTGGGAAACTTTAATAAGAAATCTTCATCCAGCAGTACAAGAAGCGACTATCTATTTGGACACAGCATCAGGACAGAACCGTAGCCATATAAATGTGACTATGTTTCAGCTTGCTGTAATAATGTTACCTATCAACGTGATTAAACAATAATTTATGGAGTCTGTCATTCTGAAATGGAATGTGATAGTATCTATTCTGCCATTCAAGGTAGAGACAAGACAGTTATTTTTACCCCAGATAGATGGTACGAACAGCCAAAATATGAAACCCTTTCTATAGGGTAGTTGAAATGGACTTCGCTGATTTCTTTGATTTTAAGAGCTTCTCTGCTGGACTGATAACTAATAAGAACAAGTATGAGGATGGAGATACACTAAACTGGTTGAAGGTAAAATAGTTGCAATGCAGAAAAGGAAATTCAACCCGCATATTTTTCTAGAAAGATTGAGTGACCTAGAATTTCGAACCATCACAGTGACAAAAGATACCTAAACGAAGAGAAACAGATTTTCTTACTAGTGATAACAGTATACTCTGCTCAGATACAGTGACGTCATCAGAAGAAGATGACTTATATATAATTAATGCTTTGTATCATTTCTTCAATGTAGTATTAACCCTTTCACGCCTGTGTACATCACTTTTTCAAAAGCAGTTTATCCGAATTTAAAAAATATAGTAAGTTTAAGTGTAAATTCTTAATTTGGAAACATTTCTGAAGATATTTGACATTAATTTATTTTTGAGCCTTAAATGAGGTTGAGGATCCCTTAAATAATAACACTTAGAACGGTTTTTTGCATTGTGCTGCAAATAAAAATTGATGCTAGAAAGGATTAAATACACTGATTTTTCCGTAATTGATAATATTTTAAATAAGATACATGTCTTTAGCATCATCTACAATACTTTTGTCTCATATTATCAGATTTGGGTTATGTCATGTCATCAATTTAAGTTAGATAATCCCTTTTTAATAAATAAGGTGAAAGATTCTAAGCCACGTTATAAAATATAAGTTTGATATTAAAATATTTTAATTAAATGAAACATAGTATAGCATTTTTCTTAATTGTATGAGAACATCAAATCCATTTCAATTTCAAATTTACTCTCACAATGTTAAATAATGTAGTTTTTCTGATTGCACAAAAATTTCAAATCACTTTATCTCGAAACTTGCTCTCTGTGGAATAGAACCATTCACTACCAAAGCGACTATATTCCCAGCGAGTCAACATTACGGAAAAATTATTTCCCTCTTTGTACAAGGATGTTATGAACAAAATTAGAAACAAAATATACGTTAGTATGGATCAAATAACAGATGTGACAGGGAGGTTCGTCGTGAATGTAATTGTAAGAACACTTATACCTAACTCTACTGGAAAGAAATACAGTATTTACTAACATGTGAGACGATGGAAAAGATGAACCACACAACAATGATAACTATATTTTCTAATGCCATGGATATTTTGTGGCCTACTGATATCAGGTATAATAATGTACTTCTTTTAGTCACAGATGCTGCGCCCTATATGATAAAGGCGACCAAGGACATTTGGTTCACCTAACATGCATAGCACATGGACTCCATAGGGTGGTGGAAGTAATTGCTCTTATAGTGATGTCGATAGCTTTATAGGCAATGTCAAGTAAATGTTTCTGAAAACACCTTCCCGTTTCACCAAACCCCATAATACCAAGATGGGGTATTGGCTGCATGCTGCCTTCTATTATGCCACATAATATGTTCAAATTGTGAAAGTGATCAATAGTTTAGATTCTACAGAGGCACATGCAATTGAAATAGCAAAATCTCTCATTTCAGTCGATCTTGCGAGCAGTTTAGATTTCATACAGAATAGCTTTTTTTCACTTGAGGCATTCAGAAGTCAACATGATTAACTCCTTTTCCAAAGATTTTGAGATATTCAAGGTTAAAGTTGAATACACACAATTGATTCTGTGTTGTAGTCAAGAAGAATATTGCATTCTGTGGGCTTTTTACTGAAATATGGAGTTAATCACTTTGACCACTGAAAATATGGTCAATTTAATACATTGCCAACCTAGAAACTCTGAAATAACCAAAAGTGGAGTTAATCATGTTGACTTCTGAATGCCTCACTTATCGAAAACCATAACTTTGTTCTGATTTACACATGCCAAAGGCTATAAAAATAGTGGAAGAAGTATCTATCGAAGTTAAGGAAACCAAAGCCGGAGAAGTTACGAAAAAAGTGAACGAGAATCTTCAGAATTTGTTAGCAAAAAATCATGGTTTGTCAATCATGTGTGGTGAGCGAGATGTGTTGCTGTAAAAACGAACAGTCCTCCAGATCAAACAGTGAAAGAAATATATCAGACACTGATATTGATATTCCTGATATAATATATTATTCGTATGCACCTATTAGTCTTGCGATGTCGAAAGGAGTTTTTCACGATATAATTTTTGTTTAAGTGAGAGACGCGGAACTTTCACTTTCGACAATCTCCGCATATGTCCACTGCAATGCACAGACTACGTTGTATTTACTTTACACGTAAGTACAATGCAGTGTTTTATAAGAGTACAAATTCACAGCCGTCATGTACAACACAGTGTACGCATTCTTTTGATACAACTGTACGGACATTGCAGATACGCGCCAGTTGTGTACTTCTGGAGGCACCGTTTCTGCTTCAACATAAACAGACTATAGTAAATAGTAAGTAAACTTTTAAGAACAGTCACTCTGCTCCGTCCTTTGATTTTATTTTTATTTTATTGGGTTATTTTACGACCCTGTATCAACATCTAGGTTGTTTAGCGTCTGAATGAAATGAAAGGTGGTAATGCCAGTGAAATGAGTCGGGGGGTCCAGCACCGAAAGTTGCCCAGCATTTGCTCGAATTCGATTGAGGGAAATCCCCGGCAAAAACCTCAACCAGGTAACTTGTCCCGACCGGGATTCGAACCTGGGCCACCTGGTCAGACGCGCTGATTTTTACTCCACAGGTGTAGACTCCTTTGATGATCATGATGATGAAGAAGTAAGGCAGGTAGAGATGTTTGGGAATGCTTCTTGTTGTGCAGTTTGTGCAGTGGCATAATTTTTTTTTATTTTAGTAGGTTATTTTACGACGCTTTATCAACATCTTAGGTTATTTATCGTCTGAATGAGATTGAGGTGATAATGCCGGTGAAATGAGTCCGGGGTCCAACACCGAAAGTTACCCAGCATTTGCTCATATTGGGTTGAGGGAGAACCCCGGAAAAACCTCAACCAGGTAACTTGCCCCGATCGGGAATCGAACCTGGGCCACCTGGTTTCGCGGCTAGACGTGCTTACCGACAGTGGCATAATGGAACAAAAGCATAGTGTGGTTGTTTTGGTTTCCCACACCCACACTGCATATGCAAGACATTTTCTACCAAACAGTACAATTAAGAGAAAAAATTATGTGCTGAGAAACAATTTAGAATACTATTGTTTTTACAAAATATGCTAATTTGGCCCGTTATGCCATAAAATACATTACATGCTCAATAGTCGATTATGTACAGGAACGTCTGAAATCTATACAATTAATTTTAAATATTCGTCATTACAGTCATTCAATGCAGGTAGGCCTTTACAATGGTTTTCTACGACTTGTAAATGGACAGTAAAAATATACAGTTGCATAAGAATCCTCACCCTATTAATATGCCATTCACAGAAATCCTATGAATGCAATGGCACATGCTTAACGATCAAGTTTATTTTGTTTCTCGCAGAGTTCGAAGAAATCTGCAGGGCATTGCCACCTATCCTACCGCTCCAGTCAGAAACAGACTCCGATATCAGTTCCGGTATCTTCGATGCTGTCTCCGATGGCAGCTTCGCAGCCTGCACTGGTGCCACTGGCGATGTCGGATTTGAAGCCTTCTCCAGTGCAAACTTCCATACCACTTTACATGACAGCTCCCATGCCAGATCCGATGTGAGAGCCGATGTGAACTCTCATGCTACATCTCAAACTAGTTCCCATACTAGATCCGATGCCATGCCCCATGCCACATCTCATATTAGCTCCCAGGCGATATCCGAAGCCAGATTCCATGCCACATCTCATATCTGCTCCCATGGGAAATCCGAACCCAGCTCCGATGACAGATTCCATGCCACCTCTCACACCAGGTCCAAGCCCATCTCCAATGGCAGATCCGATCCCAGCTTCCATCCCACCCCTCATGCCAGCGCCCATGATAGGTCCGATGTCAATTTCAATGCGAGATCCAATGCCATCTCCCATACCACATCTCATATCAGTTCCCATGGGAGATCCGAACACTGCTCCCAAGATAGATCCGATGCCACCTCTCATTCCAGCTCTGATTCCATCTCCTATGGCAGATCCGATCCCTGCTCCCATGCCACCTTTAATGCCAGCTCCCTTGCTAGATCTGATGCCAGATTCCATGCCTCCTCTAACACCAGGTTCAAGCCCATCTCCAATGTCGGATTCTATCCCACCTTCCATCCCCCCCGTCATGCCAGCGCCCATGCTAGGTCCGAAGTCAGTTTCCATGCAAGATCCAATGCCATCTCCCATGCCACAACTCATATCAGCTCCCACGGGAGATCCGAACTCGACTCCCATGATAGATCCGATGCCACCTCTCATACCAGCTCCGATCCCATCTCCTATGGCAGATCCGATCCCAGCTCCCACACCACCTGTCCTGTCAGCTCCCTTGTTAAATCTGATGTCGAGTTCCATACCGGATCCAATGCCATCTCCCATGCCACATATCATATCAGTTCCCACGCGAGATCCGAACACTGCTCCCATGATAGATCCGATGCCACCTCTCATACCAGCTCCGATTCCATCTCCTATGGCAGATCCGATCCCAGCTCCCATGCCACCTCTAATGCCAGCTCCCTTGCTAGATCTGATGCCAGATTCCATGCCTCCTCTCACACCAGGTTCAAGCCCATCTCCAATGTCGGATTCTATCCCACCTTCCATCCCCCCCGTCATGCCAGCGCCCATGCTAGGTCCGAAGTCAGTTTCCATGCGAGATCCAATGCCATCTCCCATGCCACAACTCATATCAGCTCCCACGGGAGATCCGAACTCGATTCCCATGATAGATCCGATGCCACCTCTCATACCAGCTCCGATCCCATCTCCTATGGCAGATCCGATCCCAGCTCCCATACCACCTCTCCTGCGAGCTTCCTTGCTAAATCTGATGTCGATTTCCATACCAGATCCAATGTCATCTCCCATGCCACCTCTCCTGCCATCTCCCTTGAAAGATCCGATGTCATTTCCCATACCAGATCCAATGCCATCTCCCATGCCACATCTCATACCAACTCCGATCCCACCTCCAAAGGCAGATCTGATCCCAACTCCCATGCCACCTCTCATACCAACTCCGATCCCACCTCCAATGGCAGGTCCGATCCCACTTCCCATGCCATCTCCCATTCCACATCTCATATCAGCTCCCACGGGAAATCCGAACCCAGCTCCAATCATAGATCCGATGCCAGATTCCGTGCCACCTCTCACACCAGGTCCGAACCTATCTCCAATGGCAGATCCGATCCCAGCTTCCATCCCACCTCTCATGCCAGCGCCCATGCTAGGTCGGATGTCACTTTCCTTACTATTTCCAATGCCATCTCCCATGTCACATCTCATATCAGCTCCCACGGGAAATCCGAAACCAGCACCGATGATAGACCCGATGCCAGATTCAATGCTACCTCTCACACCAGGTCCGAACCCATCTCCAATGGCAGATCCGATCACAGCTTCCATCCCACCTCTCATGCCAGCGCCCATGCTAAATCAGATGTCACTTTCCATATCATTTCCAATGCCATCTCCCATGTCACATCTCATATCAGCTCCCACGGGAAATCCGAACTCAGCTCCGATGATAGACCCGATGCCAGATTCCATGCCACCTCTCACACCCGATCCGAGCCCCTCTCCAATTGCAGATCCGATCCCAGCTTCCAACCCACCTCTCATGCCAGCGCCCATGCTAGGTCAGATGTCACTTTCCATACCATTTCCAATGCCATCTCCCATGTCACATCTCATATCAGCTCCCACGGGAAATCCAAACCCAGCTCCGAAAATAGACCCGATGCCAGATTCCATGACACCTCTCCTGCCAGCTCCCTTGCTAGATTCGATGCTAGCTGCCATATAAAATCTCATACGAGCTCCCATGCTAGCACTCATGACAGATTTGATCCCACGTTCTTGGCAGCTTCCATGCAAACTGTCACACCACACCCCATGACAGATAACATGGTATCTCCTATGCCACTACTCACACAAAGTCCCATGCAAGGTCGTATGCTAGATTCGATGTCAGATCCCAGGAAAGATCCCATACTAGATCCCTTGCAAAAGTCCGTGCCTGTTCCCATGCCACTACCATCATTGGAGCACCTAGCAACAGAAAAAAAAGGTAAGAGAAGAAAGAAGCGTGGTTTCTTGTCATGTTTTAGATTCTTATTGCGTCTTTTTAGGCGTAAGTAGTTATACATTTTGTTGTCTAAGAGCCATTTTTAGATAGATCGCCCTTAGTGTGTTTCTGTTTCCCTCATCTTGTTCACAGTTAACTCTTTCCAGCCCAAATTAAATTGAAAATTAAAAAAAAATAGATTTTGACATGAAGGAGAAATGCTGCCCGATAGTGTTTTGTTTCGGGATTTCAGGGATGCCAGCTATTTTAAATAATAACTAAGAATATGGCTATGATAACATATGGAGACATTTGGCATTTTACATGCATTCTCAGAGCAGGTAAAGTGTATGATGCCAGATGGAATCATTGGGCTGGAAAGGGTTAAGCAATTCTGTTACAGTATTAGTACATTATGTACATTCCTTAATGTTATCAACCATTATAACTTTCATTTTGTTTGGCGGCCTTTTTCTTTTTGCACTAAAATAATGTCTGAATCTCACGCTCCATCCCTTGGTTCCAATAAATGCGGTGACAATTTTATTAAGCACGTGTGGTCGCGTAGAATTCCTCATTTAAATCTTTTAATTTCAATTTTTTATAAATGTTGAAAGGGTAAGGTAATAAAATATCAGATATCATAATGTGGTACAAAACCAGTAATTTTTACAAGGAAAAATGCTTGCTAAAATAATCTTTGAAATGTGAAAATTTCATCACACAACATTTAATGCACATTTATAGCCCTTTTAGCTGTCATTTTTAAAGCTCTGGTGCACAGGGTTTTTAAATGACAATAAAGTTGGATTGCAATTTCTGGTAACCTTAATTTTTTTGCTTTATTCTCACAGAAGAGTTAATATCTTTATAACTTCGGAAATATTAATGCTACAAGCATGATATTTGGAGCACAGATTCTTAGGCGATCAGGAAACTTTTCTGTATAACAGAGATTTGTTATTTTGTTGCATTTGAAAAATATCCTCCCATGTTTCTATAAAAGTATCTCTAAAATTGATTCTTAAGATGTATTATATAAAAGTATCTCTAAAACTGATTAAGATGTATTCTTTATTTTAACATTATGAAAGCGAATATCAAAATAATGCTACAGACATTTTAAACAGTGTGTTTTTAGGAGTAAAATAACTAAGAGCTTCTGAATTCATCTTAAAAATGGCTGAGATACTGTATATATTTTCATTTTTTATTTTATTGCTTCCTCGTATTTTGAGGTTGGTCGTAGACAAGGCATACCAGATAATAATGAATTTATGTAATGCATTAAATACAGTGTTCAATTAAAGAAAATACAAGTTTACAACAGTGAAAATCCTGAAAAGCTCAATAATTAAGGTGGATAATAGAAAGGTTTTTTTTTTTTTTTTTTTTTTTTTTAACTTGTAGGGAACCCCTGATAGTGGCAATAGTTATTTCTTTTAAGATAGATGTTGGCAGGAGAAGAGATTTCCAAAATGTTGCTAGAAAGCCTGGAATTGTTCCTCTAGCACCAACGAGTAGACCAAGTACCTCCATATCGTCGAGTTCGTATTTTTCTTTATAATATGAAATGATGCGTGTGTATAAATGCTCTGCTTTTCTTGATGAACTTCTAAAGGCTGGGACTGATGGCTTTCAAATCTGATGGTTGAGTCAATAATGTAACCTTCACTTTTGTTTTTAAAGGCAATTACAATGATTCTTCTGCGGCTTCCATTTTCTGCTAGGCCGTGGACTTCTTTCGAAAACCTTGAAGTCATTATCTCTTAGTGCTCCAGCTATAATGGAGCAAATGTTATGAGAACGCGTATTCCTTAATAAATCACTGTGAGAGCAGGATCCCTAAACATGCGCAAGGGTTTCTACCTCTGCGGCAGTGCCTACAAAGATAATCGGTTTGAGATCGTCCCAGTACAGATCTAACTGCAGAAACAATTTTCTGTCATCTTGAGAGTCTCTCGCCATTTACTGCTTGACAAGCCACGATGGTCTCAGATTCATGAGTTAGTGGGTGTATTCTCCTTGTATAGACATACGAATTTCCCTTTAGGTCTATGCTGCAAATTACTCTACTCTTGGAGGGCCCTTGTTCTTAGCTTCGTTATCACTTTCCTTGCATCGATAATATGGAAGTGAGGATTTTAAGATCATCGTGATTGTAGTGATAGAGATATTTATTTTTCCAGGTTTTTTGTGGCGTATATATAATCATTACTTGAGACGGTTAACACTTTACATATGAGGCGTTTAGTTGCAAAATCAGATACATCACTAAAACATAATTTTCAGTATGAAGGAAAAGTGTTTGCAAGGAACCAAGGATTTACAACCAATACTATTCTTTCATCATACAAATCCATGTGATGTATCTGGTTTTGGAGCATAATAGTGCTATAGCAGTTGTAGAATCATATGAAGATATAAAATACAGTATGTATCAAAAGGTCAAGTCAATCCTTAAGGAGGTGATTCAGGACCTTATTTGCATAAAAAAATCCTAATATACTTTTTTCAATATTCATCCCCGTTTCCGAGTTACACGAATATCATGTACCGTATCTAATCTCCATTTGATTCCACACCTAATTGACCTGTCTGCTTGAGAGAAGGTGGGCTAATTGTTAGTTGTCTAGAGTAGATGCTCAAAATTTCCCTCTCTCGCACGAACACATGCTTCAGCACGCCGTCTGACCTCTCGCTGCACATTATCCTTTCCATGCTGGTGTATCTCCATTGCAGCCGTGTTAATCTTTGCAACGAGCTCTTCCCTGCTTACTATCTCCGTTTAGTACACTTTCTCCTTCATGCAACCCCAGAGAAAGAAGTCCAATAGTGTTAGGTCTGGGGACCGGGCTGGTCAGACCACTATGGTATCAACTAAACTGTGCTCCAGCATATTTTAGACTTCCAGTACGCCAATGGTTAGTTCACCATTTTCCAGGTAGATGGATTGGAAGGAGTGGTCCAATTGCGTGGCCAATTCGGTCCCCAGACCTAACACCATTGAACTTCTTTCTCTGGGCCTGCATGAAGGAGAAAGAGTACCAAACTGAGATAGTAAGTAGGGAAGAGCTCGTTGCAAAGATTAACACGGATGCAATGGAGATACACCAGCCCGGATTGGATAATGGGCAGCGAGAGTTCAGACGGCGTGCTGTCGTGCGAGAATGGGACATTTTGAGCATCTGCTCTAGACAACTGACAATTAGCCTACCTTCTCTCAATCAGACAGGTTCATTAGGTGTGGAATCAAATGGGGATAGATACGGTACGTGATATTCGTGTAACTCGGAAACGGGGATGAATATTGAAAAAGTGTATTAGGATTTTTTGTTGCAAGTAAGGTCCTGAATCACCTCCTTAAGGACTGACCTGATCTCTTGATATACCCTGTATAACATTAACTCATTAAAAAAAAAAAAAGTGATGTATCTGATTTTGCAACTACACGCTTCATATTTTAATATGTTGGAGATACGCTTCCCATTTAGCACAGAAGAGTCCCAAACTTTTATTCTTTCTTTCCGCATACACCATTCCATTAGGAATGTCTGCAGGTATCTGAATTATTTCTTTAAGGGCACTTCTTATCAAAATATCAGTATCAGTTATTCTTCTTAGGAATTTTTTGTAGCTTGGTGGTTTGGAATGGATAAGTTAGTCCAGGACAAATGACGGTATTAATTACAATGAATTTTTGGTCTGTCTGTAATAATGGAGAAGAAGCAAGTTTTTCTATTTTATTTTGCAGTCCTTGAACTGGTTTAAAAGTAATTTCATTGGAAAAATTTACACCCAAGTAACAAATTGCTTCTCCATGTAGCAAAGTTGTAATTTCAATATTCCGAAATACAAAAGGGTCTTCATTCAATTTCCTCTGCTCAATATAAATTGCTGTGGATTTTTTCGGATTTATAGAAAATCCTATTTGCTGGAATCTTTTTGTGATGATTTTTGAGAGTTCCAGAGCTAACTTTTGATTATTCTCTATTAAAACCAGATAGTCAACAAATCCAATTATTGTTAAAGGCGCCAGATTGGGTACCAGAGAAAACATGTAGTTAGAAGTTATTGCATCTTCAGTTAGTTCATCTAAAATATGATCTGTTGACAAATTATACAGAATAGGTGAAAGGGGCGAGTCTTGCATAACAGTTCTTCTGATATATAAATCAGCAGTTTTCTCACTGCTTGTTTCTATTCGAGTAAGTTATCAGTTTGTAGATTTATTATTAATTCAGTCAGTTTTTTTTAAGGAATTCCTGCTGTTTTTAAAGTTTCACCTAGATGATTATGTCCAATGCTGTCAAAAGCTTTTCTGACATCTAGGAATATTACAGTAACATCTGATTTCTGTATTCTAGCAGACTGTAATGCTGAGGCAAGGGTAGAAGTATTTATATTTGCAATTGCAGATGATGTAAATCCCTGTTGCTGAGGATTAAAGGTTATGTATTCTCTAAGGAGTTATCCAAAACCCTTTCGATTCCCTCCGAAAAACAGAATAGATCGTAATAGGTCACCAATTAGCAATGTCATCTCTAGCATAACCCTTGAATATAAGTACTGCTCTTAATTTCTTAAGACATACTGGTATTATTCCTGTTTGTAACATGCGAGTAGCAATCAGTCCTATTATTATCTGAAGCGATATCACACTTTATGGTGCATACAATGACATGTTCTGAACCCGGTGAAGTGTCAACTGCAATTTTTTGTGTGGCCTGTTGTACTTCTTGCTTAGTAACAATGGGATTAAAGATACCTTTTTCAACAGCTGATTTAACTTCCCATGTTGCAGTGGAATAATGGTCTCTTTCTAAATTGTTCAGTTGCCCTAGAAGGTCGTCAAAATATCTAAAAATTTTCTGCGAATATATCTGACATCTGTCACTCTTATCGTTAAGAATTGTTCTAATAGCTTTTCTACGCTGATTATAAAATTGGTATTTCGTTAGTTGATGAAAGTATTTACCTCTCCCTTTCTCTCTATTTCTTTTAGTTTCTCTTTGAGGATTTGAATTATGTGCATATGATCTCTCTCTACTAACGTTAATTTTCCTTTGACGTGCCTCAAAATTTTTCGTTGGATGTTTAGATGCAGACAGAAAATCAATGGCTTTAAATTAATTATATTGGATTAATGTTCGGTTCAAACTTATCACTTTTACACAATGAATTATACCATTGAATGTAAATATATTTTATTTTATTATATGACGAGCGCTTTCGCCTTATGGCATCACCAGGTTTCATGATCATAACAGAAATACATTATAAAGCATCTGGTTAACAACATATATTATGCATGAATTATAACATTGTGATGAAGACTAGAAATACCGGTGATTTGCTTAGGAGCATGTCAGAATGCATATATAATTTATGAGGCAGTGCATATTATTGTTCAATATGGAAGAACCAGAAATATACAATATTATGCACATTAGACATGTCTTATATGTATCTGACATCTGTCACTCTTATCGTTAAGAACTGTTCTAATAGCTTTTCTACGCTGATTATAAAATTGGTATTTCGTTAGTTGATAAAAGTATTTATCTCTCCTTTTCTCTCTATTTCTTTTAGTTGCTTTTTGAGGATTTGAATTATGTGCATATGATCTCTCTGTAATAACGTTAATTTTCCTTTGACATGCCTCAAATTTTTTACTGGTTGTTTAGATGCAGGCAGAAAATCAATGGCTTTAAATTGATTATATTGGGTTACTGTTCAGTTAAAACTTATCACTTTTACACAATGAATTATATCATTGTATGTAAATATATTTTATTTTATTATATGACGAGCGCTTTCGCCTTACAGCATCACCAGGTTTCATGATCATAACAGAAACACATTATAAAGCATCTGGTTAACAACATATAATATGCATGAATTACAACATTGTGATGAAGACTAGAAATACCGGTGATTTGCTTAGGATCATGTCAGAATGCATATAATATAATGGTTAAATCCACCTTTAGGTTGCCGAAGCGAAGTGTCATGGCGGACGCGCGCAAGGTTACTACGTAAATCGAATTAAGCATGTATGCATGGCAGCCAACACTACACTCCTTAGCGATGAGAGAAGAGCTGCTATCATGTATTTCCATAGCCAATATGTTGTAACTGTATGAAATCATGGACGTAGTTTACAGACAGAACACCAGAGTCGCATTGACACGATGCTTCCAGCTCAGGAAAACCGTACGGCAAAGAAACTGTTGACCAAACAAATTATTACCCGGGTTCGATCCCCGTATAAATGTAATTCCGTTAAACATGTAACCTATAAGCAACACAGATATGCAAATAATCGTAATACTAGGATATATAATGCCCCAATGACAGGAAAGGTAATGCACTGAGGTCATAGAGCGAACTACGAGGACAGACAATGGACTGGTAGGACGGACAGTGTAGTTACAGCACAGAGATAAGACTGAGAGGCAAAAGATTGAACTGCTAGGACAGAGAGTGTAGTGACAGGACAAAGATTGGACTGATAGCACACAGAGTGGACTGAGAGGACATAGAGTGGACATAGAGGATATAGAGTGGACTGAGAGGACACAGAGAGGACTGAGAGGACATAGATTGGACTGAGAGGACATAGAGTGGACTGAGGAGACATAGGGTGGACTGAGAGGAGATAGAGTAGACTCACAGGAGATAGAGTGGACTGAGAGGAGATAGACAGGAGTGAGAGTACATAGAGTGGACTGAGAGGACATAGAGTGGACTGAGAGGTCATAGAGTGGACTCAGATGAGATACACTGGACTGAGAATAGATAGACTGGACTGAGAGGACATAGATTCGACTGAGAGGACATAGATTCGACTGAGAGGACATAGATTCGACTGAGAGGACATAGAGTGGACTGAGAGGAGATAGAGTTGACTGAGAGGACATAGAGTAGAATGAGAGGAAATAGAGTGGACTGAGAGCACAGAGTGGTCTGAGACGACATAGAGTAGACTGAGAAGACAGGGAGTGGACTCTGATGACATACAGTGTACTGAGAGGAGATAGAGTGGACTGAGAGGACATAGAGTAGAATGAGAGGAAATAGAGTGGACTGAGAGCACAGAGTGGTCTGAGACGACATAGAGTAGACTGAGAAGACAGGGAGTGGACTCTGATGACATACAGTGTACTGAGAGGAGTTAGAGTGGACTGAGAGGACATAGAGTGGACTGTGATGACAGAGTGGACTGAGATGACATAGAGTTGGCTGAGAGGACATAGACTGGACTGAGAATAGATAGAATGGACTGAGAGGACATACATTCGACCGAGAGGACATAGAGAGGACTGAGAGGAGATAGAGTGGTCTGTAAGGACATAGAGTGGACTGAGAGAAGATAGTGTAGACTCTGTCATCTGAGTCCACTCTATGTCCTCTCTGTCCAATTTCTATTCTCTCAGTCAACTCTATGTACTCTCAGTACACTGTGTCCTCTTAGTCCAATTTTTATTCTCTCACTCAACTCTATGTTCTCTCAATCCACTCTATATCTTCTCAGTCCACTTTATGTCCTCTCAGTCCACTCTATGTCCTCTCAGTACACTCTGTCCTCTCAGTCCACTTTTTGTCCTCTCAGTCCACTGTATGTCCTCTCAGTCCACTTTCTACTCGAAGTCCAATCTGAGACCTCTCAGTCCACTCTATGTCCTCTCAGTTCACTCTGTGTCCTCTCAGTCCATTTTCTGTTTTCTCAGTCCACTCTATCTCCTCACAATACACTCTGTGTCCTCTCAGTCCACATTTTGTCCTCTCAGGCCAATGTATGTACTCTCAGTCCACTTGCTATTCTCTCAGTCCACTTTATGTCCTCTCAGTCCACTCTATGTCCTCTCAGTACCCTCTGTTTCCTCTCAGTCCACTTTCTGTCCTCTCAGTCCACTCTGTCTCCTCTCTGTGCTCTCAGTTCACTCTATGTCCTCTCAGTACTCTCTGTGTCCTGTGAGTCCACTTTCTGTCCTTTCAGTCCACTCTATGTTCTATCAGTCCACCCTACGTCCTCTCAGTACACTCTGTGTCCTCTCAGTCCACTTTCTATCCTCTCAGTCCACTCTATCTCCTTTAAGTCCATTCTATGTCCTCTCAGTACACTCTGTGTCCTCTCTGTCCACTTTCTGTCCTCTCAGTCCACTCTATCTCCTCTCAGTCCACTCTATGTCCTCTCAGTACACTCTGTAGCCTCTCAGTCCACCTTCTGTCCTCTCACTCCACTCTACATCCTCTCAGTCCACTCTACATCCTCTCAGTCCACTCTATGTTCTCTCAGTCCACTCTATATCTTCTCAGTCTACTTTAAGTCCTCTCAGTCCACTCTATATCTTCTCAGTCCACTCTATGTCCTCTCAGTACTCTTTGTGTCCTCTCAGTCCACTTTCTGTCCTCTTAGTCCACTTTATGTTCTCTCAGTCCACTCTATGTCCTCTCAGGACACTGTGTCCTCTCAGTCCACTCTATCTCCTCTCAGTCCATTCTACGTCCTCTCAGTACACTCTTTGTCCTCTCAGTTCACTTTCTGTCCTCTCAGTCCACTCTATCTCCTCTCATTCCATTCTACGTCCTGTCAGTACACTCTGTGTCCTCTCAGTCCACTTTCTGTCTTCTCATTCCACTCTATGTCCTCTCAGTCCACTCTACATCCTCTCAGTCCACTCTATGTTCTATCAGTCCACTCTATATCTTCTCAGTCAACTTTATGTTCTCTCAGTTCACTCTATATCTTCTCAGTCCACTCTATGTCCTCTCAGTCCACTCTATTCTTCTCAGTCCACTCTATGTCCTTTCATCCCTCTCTATGTCCTCTCAGTCCACTCTCTATCTTCTCAGGCCACTCTATTTCCTCTCAGTCCACTCTACTTCTGTTCAGTCCACTCTATGTACTTTCAGCCCACTCTATTTCCTGTCAGTCCTCTCTATATATTCTCAGTCCACTCTATGTCCTCTCAGTTCACTCTATATCCTCTCAGTCCACAGTATCTCCTCTCAATCTACTCTATATCTTCTCAGTCCACTCAATGTCCTCTCTGTCCACTCTATGTACTCTCAGTCCACTCTATGTCCTCTCAGTCTACTCTATATCTTCTCAGTCCACTCTATGTCCTCTCAGTCCACACTATGTCCTCTCAGTCCACTCTATGTCCTCTCACTCTTCTCTATATCTTCTCAGTCCACTCTATGTCCTGTCAGTCCACTCTATGTCCTCTCAGTCCACTCTTTGTCCTCTCAGTCCACTCTATGTCCACTCAGTTCACTCTATGTCCTCTCAGTCAACTCTATCTCCTCTCAGACTACTGTATATCTTCTCAGTCCACTCTATGTCCTCTCAGTACACTCTATGTACTCTCAATGCACTCTATATGTTTTCAGTCCAATCTATGTCCTTTCAGTCTACTCTATCTCCTCTCAGTCTACTCTATATCTTCTCATTACACTCTATGTGTTCTCTGTGCACTCTATATGTTTTCAGCCCAATCTATGTCCTTTCAGTCCACTCTATCTCCTCTCAGTCTACTCTATATCTTCCCAGTGCGCTCTATGTGCTCTCAGTCTAGTCTCCGTCTTGTCAGTCCTTTCCCTGTCCTGTCATTGGATGTATAATTTCCTAATTTTACGATAATTTGCAATTCTCTCATACATTTCCCAAAGAATTACTTCTATACTGGAATCGATCCCGGGTATTAATGTGTTGGATCAACACTTGCTGTACCGCACGGGTTTACTGTGCTGGATGCATCGTATCAATGTGACTCTGGTGTTGTGTCTATAAACTACGTCCACGATTTCATAGTCACAACTTGTTGGCTTTTCAAATACATGATTGCAGGCTTTCTTTCATCGCTAAATAGTGTAGTGTTGGCTGCAATGCATACGTGCATAATTTTGAATGACGTAGTAGCCTTGCGCTCGTCCGCCATGACACTTGGCAACCTATCATTAGATTTAACCAGGATTTGAATTATGTGCATATGATCTCTCTGTAGTAACGTTAATTTTCCTTTGACGTGCCTCAAATTTTTTCACTGGATGTTTAGATGCAGGCAGAAAATCAATGGCTTTAATTTGATTATATTGGGTTACTGTTCAGTTAAAACTTATCACTTTTACACAATGAATTATATCATTGTATGTAAATATATTTTATTTTATTATATGACGAGCACTTTCGCCTTCCAGCATCACCAGGTTTCATGATCATAACAGAAACACATTATAAAGCATCTGGTTAACAACATATAATATGCATGAATTACAACATTGTGATGAAGACTAGAAATACCGGTGATTTGCTTAGGAGCATGTCAGAATGCATATGTAATTTATGAGGCATTTGCATATTATTGTTCAATATGGAAGACCAGAAATATACAATATTATGCACATGATATATGTCTTATATGCCAGGTAAAATAATTAAAATACAATGATAGTTGTAGGTGGATATTGGATAGTGGTAAGTTTAGACTGAACAGTAAACCTAAACAATTAATTTATTAGTAACTTATCTGAAAAAAGTCTGTCAATGACTTTAGCTAAGAAGAGCTACAAACTCGTCTACTAATGAGAAAAACGTATTATCATCGATATCATTATTTAATTTACTTCTCTACATTACCATTTGCTTATATTCTGAATTTTGTTGTTGACTATTATTGTTAGACTTAACTCCATTACTGGCTTCCTGTTCAAGGGGTAACAATAAAGTCACTTGTGATTTAGAAATAACAGAATTATTAGATGGGTCATTTATCTGTCTGTTCACTAACCATGTACGATGTAGCTCTGGATGCACTTTTGTGACATGAATATTAACACCTTTAGCGAATTTGAATAATTTTCCACAGTGAATGCACGCAGTCTGAGAATGAGAGTCACAGTTATTAAGGGGAGAGACGGTATTTGTTAAAACATTTTCTCTATTTGGTGTAAAATATTGTTTTTTGTATGTAGAGAGCTCATGGCTATAGAAACTCAACCAAATATAAATATTTTGAAAAAAAAAAAAAAATATATATATATATATTTTGGGACTCAGATTGGAAAAAAAATATGTACTCAATGTAGGATTTTACTAAAACCGATATATCTAAGCCATTTTTAAAGATAAATTCAACAGTTTTTTTTCCATTTCACTTGTAAAAGCATGCTGTGCAAACTGTCTGTCACAGAATGTTGATATTAGTCTTTACATTTGTAAAATAAACAATTAAAATTGAATAACCCTTTTTTGATTTCCATTTTTGCAAACAGACAGACATATTTTTGAAATGAAAACAATTACCAAAATTCTGTTACAGAAAAATTTTCCTAATAGTCTAGGGAATATGTGTTCTATTTTATGCACGTATCTTTAATAGTTTAGAAATTATATCCATTTTTGTCTGGCAATGTAGCAAAAAAAATGAAGTTGGCGGAAACAACAATCAAAGGGGGCATGTGATTTAAAAATCCAGAGTGCAGGAAGTTTAAAAATGGCATCTCAACATCCAATAAGGGCAAAAATACCCACAAAATTTATGCAATGTATTCCACACATATAACAGAGCATTTTAAAGATTTTTTTTATTTATTCATTTTTACAAAAAATACGATCTCCTCCCCTTAAATTAATCATTACAAATACTGATTCAACGATGTCAATATCATTTTCTGAGTACTGTTGTTTATCCGTAACTAGGGACGTATCAGAAGACATCACAAAAATCTTGAATTACACACAAAATTCATAATGCACATCCGAATATTCACAGAAAATATTGAAACAGTTATCGTCAATTATAATACAAAAAATGAAGTATCTACCGCGAAATCAGGTGGCCTGGGTTCGAATCCCGGTCGGGACAATTTACGTGGTTGAGGTTTTTCCGGGGTTTTCCCTCAACCCAATATGAGGAAATGCTGAGTAATTATCGGTGCTGGACCCCGAACTCATTTCACCGACATTATGACCTTCATCTCATTCAGACGCTAAGTAACCTAAGATGTTGATACAGCGTCGTAAAATAAACTACTAAAAAATAAAACAAAATAAATCGCTGATACCTATAGATTTCTTGTAGGCCTAATAAACAACAGAACAAACAACTGTTTGATAAGTCATAGCTCCCTCAAACTCTCGAATTTCTGTGGTGAACTGAAGTGCCCTGATACTTTTTTCCAAGATTTCTGACCCATTTCTTTTACTAATCTTAAATTTAAATTGTTGCAGCAACGATATTTCTTACTTACATACTTACAAATGGTTTTTAAGGAACCAGCAGGTTCATTGCCGCCCTCACATAAGCACCCCATCAGACCCTATCCTGTACAAGATTACTCCAGTCTCTATCATCATGTCCCACCTCCCTCAAATCCATTTTAATATTAATCTCCCATCTACGTCTCGTCCTCGTCAAATGTCTTTTTTCCTCCCGTCTCCCAACTAACACTGTATGCATTTCTGGATTCGCCCATATGTGCTACTTGCCCTGCCTATCCCAAACGTCTGGATTTAATGTTCCTAATTATGTCAGGTGAAGAATACAATGCGTGCAGTTCTGTGTTGTTTAACTTTCTCCATTCTCCTGTAACTTCATCCCTCTTATCCCCAAACATTTTGCTAAGAACAGTATTCTCAAACAGCTTCAATCACTGTTTTTTCCTCAAAGTGAGAGTCCAAACAAAAAATTAAAAATGACCATCAAATAGGAAAAAGTTCAAATTATACAATCCATACCCTTAAGAATAAGGTCTACATGTATCTTAAATAGTATAAGCAGGTCACTGACAGATTGTGTATCTGTGTATGCCTTGTGTAGGGATGGGGAAGGGTGTGTATCGGTTTATGTGTAGGTCATAAAGAAATGCCGTTCCATTTAGTGAATTAAATTATTAAATATTCAGGCCAGTATAACTGATTCTGTGACAATAGGGCTGTGATTTCGTTCCGGGGGGGGGGAGATGAGAGTCACTACTCAAAAGTAGAAATTAAAAATATATATATTATTAAACACACAGTTGGTTGTGCAAACTTTTCGGATATCAAAGCGCACTTAAACGTTAATATGAGTATAGGAAAATGTATTATTTTAATAACAATTATTTTATATTTATTTTCGAAAATTGAAAAGGGTCATCTATCTGATTATGGCTCCTAAGTCGTTTCATTGTAAAAACTAATAGAAAGCAACAAGAATTTACAGTAGCAGCAGCAGTGATGGTAGTGGCAGTACTCCTCTATCTTCCCTCTACTGCAGCAATACTTGTATACATTGCTCTTGTTTAAAACATTCTCGGCTACAATCTAACTAATCCTCCTCTACTATTTATTGCTACATTTCATTACTATTGTCCCTAATTTTCTGTCTATATTCAAGCTTTTATATCTCTGACTAATATTCACTACCGTCAACTGGGGTTACTTTACACTTTTTTTTTTCTTATTCGTTAAAATAATTGAAGATTACAAAGTTAGATACACAAATTAATTTTTATGTGAATGTTCCTGGTTAATTTGAGTAAATTTGAAAATCTAGTGGTTGTACATATGCATTATGACACACTTGTAAATAAATAATCACGTGTGTAAAGATGCCCCGTTTACAGGGTTACTTTACACACATATTTACTTTGCCTTATAATCGAGTATTCTGTCCTATATGGTCCATCATTGCACTGTTTTAAGTACTGGGATTGGAAAGGTAAAACATTTCTGAACATGACGTGTTTCGCAATTTATTAGCCCACTACAGTTAGCACAGTGGGAACAAAATGTATAGGTAAATTCCTGAAAATGAAATATTTTATATAAAAGTAAAGAAATGTAATAACAGTACAATAAATGGTTATATGCTGTTCATTAATGCGCTGCTACATTGTGATTTTCCTGGGAAGGTGCTGTGGGAAGCCTTTCAGAACCTGGTGACGGTCCAACGGTTGAGGGATAGCGTTATGCTAACCACATGACTATACTGCTACCTACTAGATGCAGTAACCGATCCAACTGGCATTGATCCTTCAGAGCTGACGTGCCACGGATTATGTAAAATAATAATAATGATAATAGTAATGATAATAATAATCTACAAGTAACAACCTTGTCTGTTTTGAAAGTCATTTATTTTCCCCTATCATTGACGGGAATCGATCCTACTACCATTAATAGTGACATTATATATCATATTAAAAAGAATTTTTATTTTTAATAAGTGTCCATAAACACTTCACATCTGTGTAAAGTTGCCCCGTTCAGAGGTACATTAGGTTATTATCATTCTTGTTTTCCCTCTCGCAGGATAGCACATGTAACGAAAAACTGGTCAGGCAGTCCGAAAGCTTCATAATTTCATACAATACTAGTCAACATTGAATGTGTGAACTGAACTGTTCAGTGCAACACAAAGTTTTTACACATAAAAAAAGAGTAAAAATACTTGCCTCGTGAAATTCACCAGCAACAATGGTGTATAACAGCTTTAATAATGGCACACACTTCAGACTACTACACACATGTGCTGTTGTCACACAGAATCAGTTCCACGGAGTTGCTACACATTGTCTGTAATTTGCTGCCATCTAAACATTTTTTCTAGAAATGTGTAAAGTTACCCCCTTGTGTAAAGTATATCCGGTTGACGGTAATTATCTATATTCCACTTTTTCATTTACATTGCAATATTACATTATTTGCTCTACTTTTTACTGACCTTTTCTCAGAATTTTACTCTTGCATTCATTCAGTGTTCAGTATTCAATACTCCAATGTTTCTATAATATGATATGGTATGGTATGGTATAGTATGGTATGGTAAGGTATAGTATGGTATGGTATGATATGGTATTATATGATGATACGATATGGCATGGCATGGTATGGTGTGGTATGGTATGGTAGGTTAGGGTAAGGTACAGTACAATATGATAATTGTATTTATTGATTGATTTCTTTATTTATTGATTTGTTTGTTTGTTTGTTTGTTTCATTGTTTGTTTGATAATTAGTTTACTAGCATATTAGTTTATTAATTAATTTATTCGTTGTTCCCAGGTTCGTGGAAGCACTTAGTCTTGCATATTTTGTGGTGGTATCCATGCACCGCTATTGAGTTCACTAGGTGTCGGAGATCTTGATTTGCTTCGGTCCAGGATCTGTTTGTCATGGCTTCTGTTGTATAAAAATCCAACCATATGTGCCTTCTCTTTTTCTCCCTTTCGTGTAGAAGTTTCTTTGAGTTGTCGGTAGATGGGAGCCTCATACATAGGTCTTCTATGAAGAAGGGTTCCCTGGCGAGTTCGTATGCTAGCCTCGACTTTGTGTATTTGGAGATACCCAAGGTGGCTTTCAGAAATCGTGACTTCACTGCTTGCAGAGTCATTAAGTCTTTTAGGCTCAGCTTTTCCCAGATGAGGTCTATTCCGTAGGTTGCGATGGGAACAATTTTTGCGTTGAACAAGGCCATTGCGGTTTTGAGTGATATTCTGGATATCGCCTGGATGTCGAACATGGCTTTTGTGGTTGCTGCTGCTCGGGATTTTATGTGTATTCTAAATGACCTGGCGGTGGTTTGCAGAGTTAGACCCAGGTATTTGAAGCTGTTAACTGTCCTGAGAGGTTCTGATCCTATGTAGATTCTGTCCTCCTTAGCTTCTCGGCCTCCGTTGCGGAATGTCATCTGTACCGTTTTCTCCATGTTAATTTCCATTTTGTTTTCCCATGCCCACTTCTCAAGTTGGTTGGTTGCTCTTTGCAGGGTGGGTGTGGAGTTCGATCCGATGACCATGTCATCTGCGTATATGTAGACTTTGACTTCCTCCGTCTCTTGTTTAATCATCTGAACAACATCCTATGTGGCAATGTTAAAGAGTAGGGGGCTTAATGGGTCCCCCTGCAATACGCCGTTGGTTTGCCTTATTGTTTTCGATGTGGTTACGTCGTCTGTGATCTGGATGACGTTGGCTGTCAGCATATTATGGATCAGCACTGTGAGTTTATCTTTTCCTTTTATTTGTTCCAGCTTCGATACTAGAAGGCGTCTGTTTAATTCATCAAAGGCCTTCGTATAATCTACGAAGACTGCGTGGAATTTTCTTCAGGGGTGTCTTAGTGTCATCTAGCAGGTTCTTGATGGCATGTAGTGTGCTCCGGCCTTTTCGGAATCCGAATTGCTCTTCCGGTATCTTGTGTTCTACTTCCTTGGAGATGCGTTTTGTGATGATGCTTGTGAGTATTTTCAGTATGCTTTTCTCCAGGGCGATGCCTCTGTAGGAATTCGGGTCCATTTGGTCGCCTCTCCCTTTGAATAACATTTTTATTGTCGAGAGCCTCCATATATCTGGTATGTTGCCCTTTTTTAGGCATAGACTTAACATGTCTGTGATTGCTTGTGGTATTAGGTTTGAGTCTTTGATATGCTCGTTACATATCCGATCTGGGTCTGGAGTCTTTTTCTTTTTCAGAGACATTATTGTCTCGTACACCTCTTCCATCGTGAAGGGGTTCGTTCCGCTAGGTGTATCCCCGCAGTGATCGGTTCATATGCTGAGGTGGTTTATTCTATGTTGAGAATGCTGCTAAAGTGTTCTTCCCAGATTCTTATGTCCATTTTTCCGCTGCTCTGAGCTCTTCGCGGCCTCAATGCTATGTACGGGTCCTTTTTGGCTTCCTCCACCATCTTAGTTTCTTCCTGTTCCATGTACTTGCGTTTGGCCTTCAGGAGGTCTTTGTATTCTTTCCTGTTTTGGCTGTAGTATCTGAGGTCTTCTGGGCTTCTACTGGATCTTCTTTTTCCATAGCATTCTTTGTCGAACCATTTCTGTGCTCTTCTTTCGAGGTTGTATACCATAGCAGACTGAATGGTTTTTTTCCAGTGTGATGGCTGCCAATTCAATATCGTTTTCTTTTATGTGGTTTTCAAATTCTCTCCATTCACTTGTCTTCTGGCTTAGTAGTTGGTTATTTAGCTGTCGTGAGGTTTTGGTAGCTGTGATTTTTACTCTGTTCTCCACTTTTGGGATGCGGAAGTTGGCCACGACCGGGCAGTGTTTCTTTAGGGGTGTTTCATCTTCTGTGTAACAAACTTTGTAAGCGAGATGTTGGGTCCTTTGAAGAAGATTAGGTCTATGGTGCTACATCCGGAGTGTGCGAAGTATGTTCGTTCGTCTGCTTTGTTGGCAAGGGTGAAACCTTCTTCCGTCACCATGTCTAGCAGTTCGTTTGCTCTGTGACTGGCGACGTCTAGTCTGCAGTTCAGGTCCCTGGCTATGATGATGTTTTGCCCTGGCGCAACGTGCCTTAAGGCGGTCATGATGGTTTCTATTATGTCTTCTATTGGGGTTAGTGGCTCTGTGTATATGGCTATTACGGAGAGGTTTTCGAAATTCATCACTAGTGTGTCTTGATCCTGATGCGTGCTTAGTAATTTTCCCATTTGAGGTTTGAAGAAACAGGAGGTTCCTCGCTTTGGCCGTCGTCTTGGACCTTGCGTTCCAGGTATGTGTTGTGAGTAGAATCCGTTTATTTCTAATGTTTTAGTTGCCAGAGTTTCTGCGAGGACTATTATGTCATGTGTGTGCAGAAAGTTATTAGTGTTAGTGCTAGGGCGCTCTTTATCCCTTCTACATTCCACAGAAGTAGACTAAACTGGTAGTCTGGCTCCTGCTCCCTGTGGCCGAAAAAGCCAATAGCGTCTTATGACGACTCCCTCTGGCCACGCCTCCGGTGTGTTGACTTTTGTTACATCTGTCAGAGGGATCACCACTTTGTATGCCTTAAGTGTGCCTCTTGATTGGAGTTCTTCGCATTCCATTACGTTGGTTACATGTAAATTTGTGAGATGTCTTTTAACTGCTTCCTCGGTTGTACTGTGGTGTAGTTTCCCTATGTATAACCAGGCTCTGCGTTCTGCGGCTTGCAGTTGTCCTGGTTGCGATTGTTGGTTATCATTCTCATTTTCGGGTTTTCTTGTACCCACGGTTGTTGTGGCCTTCATTTTCGCGCTGTTTTCCTTGGGCGTTAAGGGTTTAGTGACTACAGTTGTCCATAGTTCTTTGTCTCTCTGTGGTTGCTCTTGAGGTGTTTGCATCTGAACGATTTTTTTTATCAGCCGTCAGTTTTGGGTTTGTTTTGTTTGTAACTTCTTCTCTTATCACGTTTCAGATATTACTCGTGAAGCTATCCATCATGTTTTTTAGCATCTGTGTTATGTTTTTAGTGATTTGTGTTCCATTTCGGTGACTGAGTATGCTATGTGGGTCTGTTCTATAGGTGTCGTCTGGTGGGGGAAGTCCTTTTCATCCCCAGTCTCCTGGCTGACGTGATTACGTTGCTGTCCGGTAGGCGTCGGTAGTGACTGGTTTCCGCTGGCAGCTTCCTGCGCAGGGGCCGGCAGATGTCGCTATTTGTCCCTTAGGTCGATTCTCGTCTCCCTCCGTAGTTGTTGCTTTATCTATTCCAACCTCATTGTGAGGCCTCTTCTGAGCCTTAGTTCTATCATCTAGGGCGAATTGTAATTCATTAAAACTGTTTCTAATGTCACATCTTTGTGCATGGCTTCCTTTGATCATTTCTTCATATATCCGCCTTCATCAGCGATATTCTCTAGGTGTATTAGTGCACTTTCGAGAAGCGAGTTAGCCTCGTCCGTCATCTTGCACATCCATATTTATTTTATATTTATTGCATTATTTATTTATTAATATATTAATTAATTTAATTATTTATTTCTTAATTTAATAATTTATTAATTTATATACTTCTTAATTAATTCATTCATTAAATTATTTATTTATTTATTTATGTATTTATTTATTTACTAATTAATTACTTAATTTATTTAATTCTTTATTTATTTATTCATTTATGTATATATTTATTTCATTATTTATTTACATATATATATATTTCTTCATGTATTTAATTAATTGATTAATTTTTGAACTATTTATTTACTGACTTATTTATTTCCTTCTTTATTAAGTTATTCATTTATTTATTTATGAATGAATGAATGAATGAATTGATTAATTATTTAATTTATTTATTTACATATTTGTTTATTTATTTATTATTCATTTTGTTATTTATTTATTTACTTAATTATTTATTTCCTTATTTATTTATTTATTTATTTATTTATTTATTTATTTATTTATTCACTTAATATTTTATTAAATAATTTGTATACTAATTTATTTATCTATCTATTTATTAAGTTATTAATTAATTCATTCATTTATTTATTCAATTTATATATTTATTTAATACGTATTTGTTTACTTATTTATTTATATTTATTAATTTATTACTTCTTTAATTTAATTATTGATTTCGTAATTAATTAATAAATTTATTTATTTATGTATTCATTTATACTTTATTTACTTACTTCCTTATTTATTTATTTAATTTTTAATATATCAATTAATTAAGTAATTTAATTATCTATTTATTAATTTCTTAATGTATTTATTAGTTTATTACTTTATTAATTTCTTAATGAATTAATTAAAATATTTATTTATTTACATATTTACATATATATATTTAATTAATTACTTATTTATATACTTATTTATTTATTTAGGTTCTTAATTTATTTTATTACTTCGTTATTTATTTATTTACCAACTTATTTATTTATTATTTATTTATATACTAAATCACATATTTATGTGTTTATTTATATATTCATTTATTAAATTAATTCCTTATTTGTTTATTTCTTTTTTTTATTTATTTACATATTTATTTATTTTAATATTAATTTGTTTATTAAATAATTAACTAATCTTTATTTATTTACTAAATTAATAGTTTATTTACGTAGTTTATTAATTTATTTATGTGTTATTTATGAATTAATTTCATTATTTATTATTAATTAATTTATATATTTATTATTTATTTATTTACTCATTAATTGATTAATGAATTGATTAATTAGATTTATTTTTTTATTATACACTTACTTCCTTATTTATTTATTTATTTATTCACTTGTTAATTTATTAATTTATTTGTTTACTTATTTATTTATTTATATATATTTATGAAGTCATTAATTAATTTATTTATCACTTCATTTATTAATTTATTCATTAATTTATTTTTATATTTACATATTAATAGATATATTTATTTAATATTTATTTATTTACTTATTTATTTGTATACATTTATTTATTTAATCTTTAATTTACTTAATAATTTCGTAATTAATTAATTAATTTTTTTAATTAATTAATAAATTTATTTACTTCCTTATTTATTTATCTATTTATTTACTTCTTAATGAATGAATTTATTTATTTATTTAAAATTTATTACTTTATTAAGTTATTAATTAATTACATAATTAAGTAATTAATTTAGTTATTTATTTATATATATACTTATTTACATATTTATATACATATATATTTATTTTGATTTATTTATTTACTGATTTATGTATTTATTTATTTAATTATTTATTTATTTTTTTAATTTATTGTGCTAAAACAGCATGTTCTATTGCATACAATAATTTGCAATACTACATGCTATGATATTTTTATTTATTTATTTATTATTATCAATTATTAGCTTACTATTATCAATTTATTTATTAACTTTAATTAATTAATTAATTAATTTTTAATTAATGTATTTACTTCCTTATTTATTTATCTACTAACTTATTTATTTATTTACTAATTTATATACTTATTTATTTATATGTTTATTTATTTATTAAATTAATGCTTTATTTACTTAGTTTTCATTTATTTATTTATTTACTTATTCATTTATATATATGGGTATTTATTTCTTTATTCATTTATTCATTTTTTTTTCTTTATTGTGCTAAAACAGCATGTTCCATTGCATACAAGCTTTGCAATACTCATGCTATGCTTATGTTACATATTTGATAGTTCGAAGTTGATATTTATATAGCAGTACAATATTGCAATATACAGAGCCGGACTATGGGCACAAATAACACTCCAAGCGAATCCTATCTACTTAACCTCCATTGGTCACTTCGAAATTGTGTGAGGCTATTTATTATAGTGGGAGACTCTCCTCAATTGGAACTATTATCTCACAATGCTCCAGATATTACAATGTCACAATGCACAGATTAATTAATAAGTACTTACACGCATCGGTTAATATGTGTATCTATTTCAGTCAGGCACTTCTACTGCGTCCATGTCCATATTTATTTTATATGTATTGCCTTATTTATTTATTAATGTATTAATTAATTAATTTCTTAATTTAATAATTTATTAATTTATATACTTCTTAATTAATTAATTAAATTATTTATTTACTTCTTTATGTATTTATTTATTTACTAATTAATTACTTAATTTATTTAATTCTTTATTTATTTATTTATTCATTTATGTATATATTTATTTCATTATTTATTTACATATATATATATATATATATATATATATATATATATTTCTTCAAGTATTTAATTAATTGATTAATTTTTTAACTATTTATTTACTGACTTATTTATTTCTTTCTTTATTAAGTTATTCATTTATTTATTTATGTGTGACTGAATGAATTGATTAATTAATTTATTTATTTATTTACATATTTGTTTATTTATTTATTTATTCATTTTGTTATTTATTTATTTACTTACTTAATTATTTATTTACTTATTTATTTATTTATTCACTTAATAATTTACTAAATAATTTATATACTAATTTATTTATCTATCTATTTATTAAGTTATTAATTAATTAATTCATTTATTTATTTAATTTATATATTTATTTAATAATTATTTATTTACCTCTTTATTTATATGTATTAATTTATTAATTCTTTAATTTAATTATTAATTACGTAATTAATTAATAAATTTATTAATTTATGTATTTATTCATTTTTAATTTATTTATTTACTTCCTTATTTAATTATTTAATTCTTAATATATCAATTAATTAATTAACTTAATTATCTATGTATTAATTTATTAATACATTTATTATTTTATTACTTTATTAATTTCTTAATGAATTAATTAAATTATTTTTTATATATTTACATATATATATTTAATTATTTATTTATATACTTATTTATTTATTTAGGTTCTTAATTTATTTATTTACTTCATTATTTATTTACCAACTTTTTTATTTATTATTTATTTATATACTAAATCACATATTTATGTGTTTATTTATATATTCATTTATTAAATTAATTCTTTATTTGTTTACTTCTTTTTTTATTTATTTACTTATTTATTTATTTAAATATTTATTTATTTATTAAATAATTAATTAATCTTTATATAATTACAAAATTAATTATTTATTTACGTACTTATTTATTAATTAATTTATGTGTTAATTATGAATTAATTTAATTATTTATTATTAATTAATTAATTTATTATTTCATTATTTACTCATTATTTGATTAATGAATTGATTAATTAGATTTATTTATTTATTTATTAAACACTTCCTTATTTATTTATTTATTTATTCACTTGTTAATATATTAATTTATTTATTTACTAATTTATTTATGTATTTATTTATTTATTTCTTTATTTATATTTATGAAGTCATTAATTAATTTATTTATCACTTTATTTATTAATTTATTCATTAATTTATTTATATATTTACATATTAATAGATATATTTATTTAATTATTTATTGACATTGATTTATATACATTTATTCCTTTATTCTTAACTAATTAAGCAATTTATTTACTTCCTTATTTATTTATCTATTTATTTACTTCATAATGAATGAATGAATTTATTTATTAATTTATTGATTTAAAATTTATTACTTTATTAAGTTATTAATTAATTAAATAATTAATTAATTAATTTAATTATTTATTTATATATATGTACTTATTTATATATTTATATATGTTCATATTGATTTATTTATTTACTCATATGTATTTATTTATTTAACTAACTATTAATTTTTTTTTATTTTATTGTGCTAAAGCAGCATGTTCTATTGCATACAATAATTTGCAATATTACATGCTGTGATATTTATATTTATTTATTTATTATTATCAGTTTATTTATTAACTTTTTTAATTAATTTATTAATTAATTTATATATTTATGTTTTTTAATTTATTTATTTACTTCCTTATTTATTTATATACTAACTTATTTATTTATTTATTTATATACTAACTTATTTATTTATTTATCCATTTCCTAATTTGTATATTAATGTATTTATATTTATATATAAAATTTTTTTATTAAATTAGTTCTTTATTTATTTACTTACATTTTTATTTATTTACTTATTTATTTTCTTATGTTTTTATTTACTTAATTTATTTATTTATTTACATATTCATATATATTTATTTAGTTTTTGATTTAAATATTTATTTATTTTATATTTATTTTTTTTATTTCTTAATTTAATAATTTATTAATTTATATAATTATTAATTGATTTATTTATTTGATTTTTTTTTTACTTATTATATTTATTTATTTATTGATTTACTTATTTAACTATCTATGTATTTATTTATTTAATAATTTGTTTACATATTTATTTCTTTATTTATTCATATATATATTTATTTCTGTATTTTATTTATCTTTTATTTACATATTTACTTAATTATATATTTAATAATTTATTCACTTATTAAATTATTAATTTATTTATTTACTCATTTATGTATTTATTTATCTATTTATTTAGTTATCAATTTATATATATTATTTGATTAATTAATTAATTATATAATTATATATATTTATTTAATATTCATTTATTTATTTACTTATTTGTTTATATACATTTACATATTAATATTTACATATTTTTTAAATTTATTTATAATGTCTTAATTGATTAATTTCTTATTTATTTATGTATTTATTCATTTTTTCATTTATTTATTTACTTGATTATTTATTTCTTAATGTATTAAGAAATAATTAATTAATTGATTACTTAATTACCTAATTAAATTATTTATTCCAATATTTATTTAATGATATATTTATTTATATATTTATTTTATTTACATATTTATTTTTCTATTATATATACATTTATTCATTAGTTATTTATTTATTTCTTTACTTATGTCTTTATTCATTTCTTAATTTAAACATTTATTAATTAATATAATTATTAATTAATTTATTTATTTATTTCATTTTATTTTCTTTACTTATTTATTTATTTATTTACTTACTCATTATGTATTTATTTATGTCTTTAATTCTTTACTAATTTATTTATTTATTTATTTATTTAGTTTCATATTAATTAATTAATTAATTAATTACTTTATTTGAGTATATATTTATTTATTTTTTTACATATGGATTTCTTTATTTATATATATTTACTCAGGTATTTTATTTATTTATTTTCTACCTACTTATTTACTTACTTATTAATTTCTTAATTTATTCACTTCTTAATGCCTTAATTTATTTACTAAATTATGTATTTATTTATCTATTTATTAAGTTATCAATTTAGTTATTAATTTATTTATTAATTGATTAATTAATTAATTTATATAATTATATGTTTATATATATTTATTTATTTAATTATTCATTTTTGTGTATATAAACATATTTATATATACTTATTTATTTTTTTTAATTTCTTTGTTTATTAGTTTATTTATTTATTTACTTATGTATTTATTTATGTATTTATTTATTTATGTATTTATACATCTTCTCATTTATTTATTCACTTGATTAATTATTTATTTACTTCTTAATGGATTAATTAATTTATTTATTAATTAATTTATTTATCTATTTATTAACTTATTAATGTATTTATTGATTTATTACTTTATTAATTTATTACTTAATTAAATTATTTATTTATATATATATTGATTTTGATATATTTATTTATTTTCATATATTTAATTATTTATTAATTTATAAATTTATATATGTATTTATTAACTTTTTATTAATTATTTTATTTATGAATTTAATTAACTTATTTACTTCCTTATTTATTTATTTAGTTATTCATTTATTTATTTAATAATTTATATATTTATGTATTTATTTGTATATTTATTTATTTATTTATTTGTCAAATTATTTCTTATTTATTTACTTATTTTTGTATTTATTTACTTATATATGTATTTTATTTATTTATTTTTTATCTATTTATTTATTTACTTATTTCCTTCTTTATTAATTAATTAATTTATTTATTTATTTATTTATCAATGAATGAATTAATTAATTTAATTGTTATATATTTATTTATTTTATTATGTTTATTTACTTATTTATTCATTTTTTATCTATTCACTTATTTATTTATTAATGTATTCACTTATTCATTTATTAATTTATTTACTAATTTATTTATTTATTTACTTATTTATATATTTATTTATTTATATATTTATTTATTTATCTATATATTTATTATGTTATTAATTTATTTACTAATTTATTTATTTATTTATTTATTTATTTATCTATATATTTATAATGTTATTAATTTTTTTTATTAAATTATTAATTAATTAATTTATTTATATATGTATATTTATATATTTGTTAATATTTACCTATTTATGTATATTTATGGATTTATTTATATATTTATTTATTCCTTAATTTATTTACTAATTTCTTAATTAATTAATTAATTAATGTTTTATTTATGTACTTATTGATTTTTTATTTATTTATTTACTATTTATTTATTTATTTATTTTCTTCTTACTATATTATTAATTGATTTATTAATTGATTTATTTACTTATTTATCTATGTATTTATTAATGTTTTAATGCATTTATTAATTTGTTACTTTATTAATTAATTAATTAAATTATTTATTTATTTACTTATTTACATAATCATGTACCTGTATATTTATTTATTTTCATTTCTTTATATACTTATTTATTTTTCCCTTTATTGTGCTAAAACAGCATGTTCCATTGCATGCAAGATTTTCAATAATACATGCTATGTTTATGTTACATATTTTATAGTTCATAGTTGATACTCATATAGCAGTACATTATTGCAATATACAGAGTCGGTTAAAATAGATATTACAATACAAAAATTAAAATAAATAAAAATTATCTTCTCTACACAATATATGATCATCTAGCCAATTATAAGTTTTATGCTTAAGTACATTACAAATCCACAATTAATTAATACATTACAAATACACATTACAAATCCACAATTAAATTATCCATGTACTATATAGAATCAATCCGCTCGCCGTTTACAAAGCTTATGCCTAAATGCATTATAAGAAAAATTTTGTACCAGTGTTGCAATATTACATACTATGTTTATATTATTAATCGAATTTGATATACGTAGAATAGTTCATAGTTATCTAGCAATACACTATTGTAATAGATAGAGTCAAATTTAAATTATACCTTACAAATCCAAAAATTAACATATGTATTACAAATCCACAATTTAAATTGTACCTTACAAATTCACAATTTAAAATATTATACATTACAAATCCACAAATTTAAAATATGCATTACAAATCCACAATTTAATTTATACATTACAAATCAACTAATTTAAAAATATGTATTACAAATCCACAATTTAAATTGTACCTTAGAATTTCACAATTTAAATATTATACATTACAAATCCACAATTTGAATTGTACCCTACAATTCATAATTTAAAATATACATTACAAATCCAAAATTTAAAAATATGCATTACAAATCCACAATTTAAATTGTACCTTACAAAGTCACAATTTAAAATATTATTCATTACAAATCCAAAATTTCAAAATATGCATTACAAATCCACAATTTAAATTGTACCTTACAAATTCACAATTTAAAATATTATACATTACAAATCCACAATTTAAATTGCACCTTACAAATTCACAATTAAAATATTATACATTACAAATCACAAATTTAAATAAAATTTTCTACTCTGTACAATGGCTGATAAGCTAGCCAAATATAAGGCTTATGCTTACATACATTACAAGACAATGTTGTACATGTGTTTTAATATATTTATATGCTATTTTTACGTTACATACATGTTCACAGTCATTTAACAATACACTATTGCAATAGACGGAGTCATATTTGAATTGTACATCACAGATCCACAATTTAAAATCTTATAATTGTATGCTTGTTTGGATTCATGTATACAATGTGTTGTACTTATTTGTATTCGTGTTTATAATGTGTTAAAGTCAATTGATTGTATGAATGTTTTGAATTGTTTGTAATGTTTCAAAATGAGTTGATCTTGATTAATTGATTCATTTACTTATTTATCTATTTATTCATGTATTAATGCATTTATTAATTTATTACTTAATGAATTAATTAAATTATTTATTTATTTACTTATATATTTACTTATTTATATATTCATTTATATATATACTCATTTATTTATTTACTTAATTATTTATTTTCTTATTTGTTTATATATTTAATAATTTATTAACTTCTTAATTTACTTATTTATTTATTATGTTTTTTAATTTATTTATTTACTTCCTTATTTATTTATTTACTAACTTATTTATTTTTATTTACTAATTTATATATTTTTATATATATGTATATATTTATTTATTTATTAACTGATTTCTTGTTCTATTTACTAATTCTTTATTTACTGATTTATTTACTTATTTATTTATTTATAGCAATAAATTAATTAATTAATTTATTTTATATTTATTTATTGCTTTACTTAAGTATTTATTTATTAATATATTTATGAATTTATTTATTTATTTCTTAATTCTATAATTTATTAATTTATATAAATATTAATTAATTAATTAATTTTTTTGATTTCTTTATTTACTTATTACTTATTTATTTATTTACATACTTATTTATGTACTTATTTACTTCTTTATTTATTTACAAATTAATTTATTTATTTAGTTATATATTAATTACATAATTATTTTATTATGTGTTTATTTAAGTATTTATTAATTTATATAATAATTTATTTACACATTTGTTTCTTTATTTATTCATATATACATATTTACTTATGTATTTTATTTCTTTTTGATCTACTTTTTTACTTATTTGATTACTTAATTATTTTGTATAATTATATATTTATTTATTTATTTTATATTTATTTATTTACTTATATATATTTGTATATACTTTTTAATATTATTTACAAATGTCTTAATTTATTTATTTGTTATTTATTTATTTATGGATTTATTCACTGTTATCATTTATTTATTCATTTGATTATTTATGTATTTCTTCTTAATGTATTAATTAATTTATTTATTAATTAATTTATATTCTTATCTATTCATTAATTTATTAATGTATTTATTAATGTATTATTTTATTAATTTATTGCTTAATTAATGAATTTATTTACTTATTCATTTATATTTATTTATTTTCATATATTTATTATTTATTTACACATTTATATATCTATTTATCAATTTTTATTACATTATTAATCAATTTATTTATTTATGTTTTTAAATAATTTAATTACTTCCTTATTTTTTAGTTATTTATTTACTAATTTAAATATATATGTATTTATTTATATACTTATTCATTAAATTATTTTTTATTTCTTTACAATTTATTTACTTATTTATCTATTTCATTTATTTATTTATTTCTGTCTATTTATTTATTTACTTATTTGTTTCCTTATTTTTTCCTTATTTATTAATTAATTTATTTATTTATGAATCAATTGATTAGTTTATTTATTGATATATTTATTTATTTATTTATTTAATTATTTGTTTATTTATTTATTTTTATTTATTAACTATTTCATTATTCACTTACTTATTTATTAGTTAATTTATTCATTTATTCATTTATTTATTTACTAATATATTTAACTATTTATTTATAAATTTACCCATGCATTTATTAAGTTATTAATTATTTTATTAATTAAATTATTAATTTATTTATTAATTTGTTTATATATTTATATTTATATACTTATTTAATATTTATTTATTTACTTATTTAATATTTATTTATTTACTTAATTATTTATTTATTTATTTTCTTATTTGTTTCCTTATTTATTTATTTTACTTACACATTGATTTATTAATTTAATCATTTATTAAGTTATTAATTAATTTATTTACAAATTTTGTATTTATTTATTTATCTATTTATTAAGTTATCAATATATTAACTAATTTATTAGTTAATTAATTTATATAGTTATATATTTATATTTATTTTATATATGTATTTATATTTACTTAATTATTTTTTAAATATCTTTATTAATTTCTTTATTTATTTATTTGTGCATTTATTCATTTATTTATTTATTTGATTATTTATATACTTCTCAATATATTAATTTAAAAATTTATTAATTTGTTTACTTAACTATTTAATAGTTTATTATTGTATTTATTAATTTATTATTTTATTAATTGATTACTTAATTAAATTGTTTATTTATTTATATATTTCATTATTTATTTTGATATATTTATTTATTTTCATATATTTCCTTATTTATTTATGTATTTATTAACATTTAATTAATTAATTAATTAATTTATGTTTTAATTAATCTATTTACTACCTTATTTATTTATTTAATTATTTATTTATTGATTTACTACTTTATATATTTATGAATTGATATATTTAATTATTTATTAAATTATTTCTTTATTTATTTACTTATTTTCATATTAATTTACTTATTTATTTATTTATTTATTTATTTATTTATTTTTTATCTCTTTATCTGTTTACTTAATTATATCCTTATTAATTTATGAATTAATTTATTTATGAATTAATTAATTAATTAATTTTTTATGTATTTATTTATTTAGATATTTGTTTCTTTATCTATTTATTTATTTACTTATTAATGTATTCACTTATTCATTTATTAATTTATTTATTTACTAATTTATGTATTTATAAATTTATCTATCTATTTATTAATTTATTAATTTATTAATTTATTTATTGATTCATATATTTATATTTATATATTTTTTAATATTTATTTATTTCCTTATTTATTTATGTATATTTAATGATTGATTTCTTCAATTATTCCTTAATTAATTTATTTATTTCTTAATTTATATTTTATTTATATACTTATTAATTTCTTATTTATTTATTTACTTTCTTATTTATTTATTTACTTCTTAATGTATTAATTAATTAATTTATTTATTTATTACTAGATTTATTTACTTATTTATCTATTTATTAATGTATTAATGCATTTATTAATTTTTTACTCTATTAATTAATTAAATTATTTATTTATTTATTCACTTATTTATATATTTATTTATATACATATGTATTTATTTATATACTTTCATTTATTTATTTACTTATTTATTTATTTACTTATTTATTTATTTACATATTTATTCATTTATTAACGTTTTGTTAATTAATTTATTAATTATCTTTTTATTTATTTATATTTTATAATTTATTTATTTACATCCTTATTTATTTATTTACTTACTTATTTATTTATCTATTTACTAATATATATATTTATTAATATTTATAAGAATTTATTAAATTATTCCTTTATTTATTTACTTATGTTTTTATTTACTTATTTACTTATTTATTTACATATTTATTTACCTACATATTTATATATTTAATTAATTAATTACTTATTTAATTAATTTTTTATTTATTTATTTACTTACGGAATTAT
Organism: Periplaneta americana; assembly: GCF_040183065.1. Taxonomy (NCBI): domain Eukaryota; kingdom Metazoa; phylum Arthropoda; class Insecta; order Blattodea; family Blattidae; genus Periplaneta; species Periplaneta americana. The sequence continues at coordinate 5,641,745 of NC_091133.1, read as the reverse complement.
TTATTTACTTATTGAATAATTTATTAATTTATTTATGTATTGATTTATGAATTAATTAATATATTTCTTTACATATATATATATATATTTGTTGATTTATTTATTTGTTAATTAATTAATTAATTAATTATTTAATTTGCTTATTTATTTATTTATTTACTTATATTATTAGATTTATTTATATATATATATATTAATTTATTTAGCTATTTATTAATTTATTTATGAATTTATTTGTTTACTTATTTATTAACTTATTACTTTATTAATCTATTTATTTATTTAGTAATTTATAAATTTATTAATGAATATATTTATTTATTTTATTTATTTATTTACTTTATATTTTTTGTTATTAATTTACTTATTAATTAATTTATTAATTTATTAAATTATTTATTTATTTAATTATCCATTTCGAAATTTTTTAATTAATAATTTCATTTATTAATTTACTATTTTATTTATTTATTTATTTACTAATATATATATATATATTTATATTAATTAATTTTTTATTTATTTATTTATTATTTGATTATTTTTTTAATTTATTAAATTATTTATTATATTATTAATTTATTAATATACATACTGATTAATTAATTCATTCATTAATTTATTTATTTATATTAATGTAATAATTTATTAATTTATGTATTATTAAATTAATTAATTTATATATTAATCTATTTATTAATTTGTTTGTTTGGTTTTTTGTGTGTTTGTTTGTTTGTTCGCTTCTTTATTTATTTATTTATCATGGTGATGTGATGCGATGTGATGTGATATTTATTTGTCAGCCAACTGTACAATTCATAGTTATGGTGGATTATTTCATTTCTACCTTTCGATCGACACTTCAGACTAATTCATCATGTAAAATCATCACTGACATTTCATGTTATTCTTAAGCTTCTAACACTTTTTGCGACGTCGAAAGAAGTGTCTTGCAATGTAAGTTTGTTTAAGTGACCACTTGACTTCAATTTTGGCTAATTTCGTATGTACAGCATTGTTCATTTCAACGCTAGTGTGGCATAGCTACCAGGTGATCCATCTGCGCCGTCTTTTGCTGAGCTACACTTCCCTTCGGGTATTAAACGCTAAATAGTTGCCTAGAGGCTTAGAGAACGGATCCCAAAACAAATGCAAGTGTTTGACTCGAGTGTCCACTGTTTGAAACATCAAGCACAACTACAGTAATAACAGGGTTATGAAACCGCTTCATTTACTTTGTTCCTGTTTTGCTACTAATGAATGATAACTGCAGTATTCCTGGTACACAGACATTGTTTTACTCTTTGGTGAAACACTGCAAAATGCAGCTGTAGCTCGTAGGGTTTACTGGCAGTGATTTGAAAGTGATGTTAATAATAATAATAATAATAATAATAATAATAATAATAATAATAGTAATAATAATAACAATAATAATAATAACAATAATTACAAGCTATAAATCCCTTTCAGTATATTTAGCCATGGATAGAAACCAGCGACAATCGCCATCACATTGATTTCATGAAGACATTGCTCCTGTAATGCAAAACTCGTTTCGTGCTCTTCTGTTTGATGGGTTTTCAATAATAGTTTCTAAAACGGCGCAGATGGGCCACCTGGTATAACACTCTCGGAATATCTTGACCGATAGAGATCGTTAGATTAGAAGTAGTTGGTACCTATTACGCATGCGTTACATTTACATCTATATTAGCTACATTTCTATTTCTACTGTTGTAATTATATTTCTGTATTCTGTATATATATTCAAATTTAATACGTCAGTTGTAGTATGTACTATTTAATTTTACCATATGTACTTAATGATAAGATGTTATTAAATTAAAATTAAATCGTCGAATTCGGTATAGTCTGTAGTTTCTTTGGATGCGACTGTATTATCGATAAAGAACATGATCTAATCCTTTCATTTTCACATGGATAATCCATAGTAAAATGCACAGCTAACTTCAAATAATGGTCTACAATTTGGTTCTCTAAATTATTTCACCGAATAGTAGAACATCTGTCACTACAATTTTATAACATAAAACATTTGTTTCTCTAAATTTTGAGCAATGATTTGAAGAAATCTCATTACATATTATACAAATTTAATAATCTCGTATTCGAGAGCATTTATTTTACTGAAGAAATATTATATGGATGTAATAACGGAAATTAAAGTATGAAACAGAATTAAAATTGTACCCTACAAAGACATACACTTCACAATATATACAACGTTGAAAATAGTTCATCATTTCTTGGCATACACCATCGCAAAGAAAACTTTAAACTTTGATATTGCAACACCATGATGAAGGATAAAATCGTAATTTTTAAAATAACAATAAATTTTGTTATATCGTCTACAATATTCAATAGCCTTTTACATTACAATAATGTAAAAATTTTAGATACAAAATATACATCAGAATATTAATTTTCGAAAATTTGCATCATTCCAGTTATTTAAGAAAGAACATCTATCACTGAATAATCGTTCGAATTTTTATGTTTGCAATTGAAAATTGCGATTCTTGTGCTGAAACAAAAAATTCACAATACTTTATTAAACGTGTAACAAAACCGAAGCTGGACTACACTGCAATGATGTGCAACTAAAATGTGACTTAACAGAGAGGGCAAGTGAACTCTGGATGGAAGTTAGTCGTAAAACAAGAAGAGACTCAGTCGCCTTATTCATATCCTCAAATAGTGAGAACAGCGTGGAAAGACATCGTCATCGCCTCAATATAACAGACTCTGAAAATAACTCCTGATATTATTATGATGAGGGCCATCTTGTACAGTACGAAGACCTGGATCAGTAATAAGAACAACAGTGGTGTGAAAAAGGACAATAAAGTGTATTAAGACAATGTCCGAGAACATTAAATAACGTAAAGCTTCCTTTAAATGAAAGAAAATATCATGTTTGAAATGTAACAAAAATAAATAGTAAAAATGTACACCTCTAAGGCAGACGGAAGAAATCTATAAAATTATATATCATATAAATGTAATAACTTCAGCATGTGAAGGGAAGCATATATTTTGGGAAGTCTTCAAAATTCAGATAGTTAAGACACATGCCGAGAAAAGAATTTGCTGAAAAATTCGCAGAAAATGTGGAGGTGCTTCAACGTCTCTTCAGGTGTGGTGGAAAATTCACCATTTCGAAATAATACTTTACTTTACGTTTAACGGCGTCCTACTTTCAGCAGTTGCCTTCGATGGGAAAGGTATAGATCCTAGTCCAGTAGGCGGATCGTTGGCAAAGGAATTTGAGAGACTTGCTGCTGGCAACCATTGATCCTCTCCTACCCGGATACACACTTGACGTCCTATGAGAATAAATCGTTATTGAAATGGAAAAAAAATTGCTAGAAATATTGACAGTGGATACTGACATGTTTGTTTCCATATTTCTTTACAATTTCCAATTAAAATGTTATTTATTTACAGTATTTCAAGAGCAGAAAGAGAGAAACTTCAATACGTATAAAAAAATTGAGAAGAAATGGAAGAAAGAGAGAAAGCCATAAAATAGAGAAACAAGAAATAGAAGTTACTAAATTCTTGTCACAAAATATTATTCATCATACCGAAAGTTATCCTACACTTTAGCTAAAAGGGAAAAAAATGACAGACGACAAGAATGACATCGAGCATTTTTTCATATATCTTGTTGCACTGATATACAGTAATTGATTATATTGTACTGGAATATCTTAATAATGTGATTTTCATAAATTGAGACAAAAAAGATATGAAGTGGAAATCTAAATACTGATTCAAGTCGAAGAGTATGAACATAATTGAAAGAACAAAGAATGAATAATGAAATTGACTTGCCCACAAGGTAGGGAGGTTGGGATGGGCAGGGCGGAACTCGACATGCAGCCACCTCCACGTGGTGAGTTCTGGGTTGTTTCAGTTCAAGAATGAAACAAGCAAAGAGCTGCATCTCTTCTTTCGCCATTTCTTTCTTTTTATTTAGTAATAAATCGATTTAACACAGAGAACATAGATCTAGGATTATCTCACCATAATGCAGTCCTGTTACATGTAACTATACCAAAACAAACAAAAATAATCTAAATGAAAAAATTTGCATATGGAAAGGATTTATAATGCTGAAAATATTGAACAATTTAACTTCTTATTATCTAAGGATAATTGGAATGAAGTATTAAACGAAAGTGACATTGAGAAAAAGGCAGACACATTTATAAACATTGTTACATATATTTTTGACCGGGCTTTTCCATTGAAAAGAATTAACAAATCAACTGCCGTATTAATAAAATGGGCAAGGGATGCTCATGAAACACCTCATTGAAAAAAAGAAATAGTCTTATATTCGAATGCCAGTTCACAAAGTGCAGTCGTAGAGAGCGGTCGAGTGGTAAACAGTGTCTATAAGTAGGTTAGCGTGTGTGAAGAAGTTATGGGTGACGACCTAGTTTCCTACAGAGCGCGGATGAGAGGCTATAATGCAGGGCATTACCACAGGCATACAAAATGTGAAAACGCTGTAGTGATAGATAGATACAATATATTTCTGAGCGCGTCTGTTTTATCAATCCTATTAATTATTGGAAATGTGGAGTTAAACCCTGGGCCAGGCTCTAGGGAAGGAAGAGACAACAGTGATGAAGTGTTTCAAAGAGGATGTATAAACTACATGAAGGAAACGAGAGAAGACAGACAGAAAGCAAGTGTCCTACTAAAAAAAGTTTCAAATGACTTAGATACACTAGTTAATAGGTATAATGAAGTGGAAAATAAGTTAAAAGAGGTTATTCAAGAGCAGGTTGTGTTAAAAGCAATAGTGAAAAGATGGGAAATTGAAAGCAGAAGAAATAAAATTGTTTTCTATGGTGTGGAAGAGGAAAATTATGAAAATGGAAGTGGCACTTGTTTCGTTGTGTTAGACTTATTAACTAAATATTTCAGACTTAACTTGGACGTAAGCGCAATAAATAATTTCAAAGGCATATTGGTTAAGTTCAATGTTAAATGATAAATGAGTTCTATTCAGTCAATACTTAACATGAAAACACAATAAAACAAGTTATAACAACATTTAAACAGATTTAAAAACAAACGTTTTCGCCAATTTTGATTGGCATCTTCAGGTCGTGTAGGTCGAATAGAACATGTTATAATAAGTGAACACTTGGCATATAAAGTTAAAAACAGAAGTTAAAACTATAATATAACTTAAAAACAGAGAATAGAACTTAGCAAAAAGCCACAATGTATATAGAAGCACTATGTTGAAAGAGGCGTGTGTGACCCAAGGGAACGGCAAAACTCTTCCGTCATTGCAGGTACAGTTTTCGAGACGGATTTGACGATGCTACAAACAGGTCGGTCGTGTGTCCGATTATGGAAAGCGATTTACAGGATTTTTGCCGGTGAACAAAACACATAGGCTACCAGAGCAACGAACGGTGTTTCAAATCCCCACAGAATTTTGTTCTAACAAGCAGTGTAAGCATTGTGGGCGAGAAGAGTGTTGAAATGCCTTAATTCGGTGTGCTTGGTGCACGATTAATTTGTGTTTCAACCACTCCGTGATTTACCAACCACAATACAAGTGTAACAACGTTATACAATAACTGCAGGGGCGCAGTCAGGGTGCGATGAAGCGCCGCCCCGGTACTTTTCTCTGCAACCTGTGAGCGCCCTGTTTCTTTATTTTTACTTCTTAAAATAGTAATTGAAAGAAGTGAAATAGGGAGAGGAGTACATCAAGGATGCTCTTTATCACCTACCCTGTTCAACATATACTGGAGGATTTAGTGAAGAACTGTTTTCAGAACATGGGAGGAGTGATAGTAGGAGGAAGATGAATAAAGTGCGTAAGATTTACTGATGATACAGCATTTTTAGCAGAAGAGGAGCTGATACTAAGGGATATGCTACTGAAGGTAAATGACAGCTGTGAGCAGAATGGAATGAAGATTAATGCAAATAAGACGAAGAGCATGGTCATTGGAAGAAAAATAAAGAAGGTAATCTTGCGAATTCTCAATGAGGCAGTAGAGCAAGTGGGCAGCTTCAAATACTTGGGGTGTACTATAAACAGTAACATGAGCTGCCAGGAAGTGAAAACGAGAACAGCAATGGCAAAGGAAGCTTTTAATAGAAAAAGGACCATCTTCTGCAGACCTCTGGAAAAAGAACTAAGGAAGAGATTAGTGAAGTGTTTGTATGAAGTGTGGCATTGTATGAGGCAGAAGCATGGACATTACGAGGAAGTGAAGAGAACCGACTAGAAACACTTGAAATTTGGATATGGAGAGAATAGAGCGTATGAAATGGACAGACAGAATAAGAAATAAAGCTGTGTTGGAAAGAGTGAGTGAAGAAAAAATGATGCTGAAACTGATCAGGAAGAGAAAAAGGAATTGACTGGGTCACTGGCTGAAAAGAAACTGACTACTGAAGGATGTACTGGAAGGAATGGTGAACGGGAGAAAATTTCGGGGCAGAAGAAGATATCAGATGATAGACGACATTAAGATATTATGTGGATCATATGCGGAGAGAAGAGGAAGGCAGAAAATAGGAAAGACTGAAGGAAGCTGGATTTGGGGTGAAAGACCTGTCTTTGCGCAGACAACTATGAAAGGCTGAATGAATGAAAATATTAAATTGTCTTACTCGACTTAGTGTAAGTATGGATTAGTAAATCACTAACAAATAATAATAGTAGTAGTAGTAATAATAATAATAATAATAATAATAATAATAATATTTATTTATTTATTATATTCATAATACACTTTTCGTGAAGAGGCTTAGTATTAATTTTTTTACGACTACATCTCTCACAATAACAAATTTGCAGCTGGTTTAACTTCAAGCTGTACGAGGGTCGAGACGAACAGAAGGCGGAGCTAGAGTGGAGTCGTAGCCCTGGAAAGAAGGCTCCTCAACTTCAATCAGCGATATTTTACACAACTTGTTTCCGTAAGTATTTCAGTTGAAATTTGTAGATAATATTTACAGGTTATCTTTATTTTTTATGTATCTCAGCATCTCCAAAATTTCAGGTAGAGTGTGCTCCCTTGTCAATCGCCGCGCCTACGCCACCAGCGGACTGGTCTTCCATCCTAGCGACCTGTGTTCGACCCCCGGGAGATCATGATAGAATTTGTGGTGGACAAAGCAGACGTTGCAGAGGGGTTTTCTCGAGGTACTCCCGTTCCTTCTAAGTAAAAATGATTAATTTAACTACAATGGCTTTATTATGACAACGACAACAACAACAATGGTATTAGATAGAAATACATGAACACAATCGTTTTTAGTTTGTGAATTAGCAAGGCAAAAGCAAGAGAAGTAATCAATTTACTATACTGACAGAGCGAACAACAGAAGAAGGCAATCTTTCTGAGTTACTAAATTTAAAACAAAAGTATGTTATTTAACGACGTTCGCAACTGCCGAGATTATATCAGCGTCGTCGGTGTGCCGGAATTTTGTCCCAGGGGAGTTCTTTTACATGCAAGTAAATCTACTAACATAAGCCATCGATCTGGGCCGGGATCGAACCCGCAACCTCAAGCACATAAGGCCAGCGCTATACCAACTGCGCTACCGAGACCGACTTACTGAATTAAATAAAAGCATATTGGAGTAATCCCATGAAACCCCACCATACATTTTTGCAGACTGTATTAAGCTTATCCACATACTGCACATATGTATAATAGTTGGGAGATTAGTGAAAATTTTAAGAAATATAACTTTAACAATTTCTGGAAAAACGAGATGGAGTCTTCTAGGCTCTCAAAGTTTGTGACTCATTTCCTGTAAATAGTAATTTTAGAATATTTAATTCTTTCAAACATGATATCTCAGCCAAATATGCTGATACCAAGAAGATATTGGTGTCATTTGCAAGCTTGAAATGTCCCCTAGTGCCTGACAATGAGTAAAATAACATTAATATAATTAATAATTATCTATGGATTTTTACATGATTTATGGAACATAAAATATTATTGTAAATTACATATATGGTAATATTTAATTAATGTAAATAAAAATAAAAAATAGCTCTATGTCAGGCACTAAAGAATACTTTTAGCTATAAAACAGTGAAAAAAAACTGTGGCTCTATCTTAAAAACTGCATGAGCTATCATGTTTCAAGTTGCATGTCAAAAGCATAAACAAAATAATTTTTAAAAACAATTTAGACATAATTTCAAGGGATCTGTTCACTTCATTCTCTTTCTGGTACCATTCTCAATTGTATAAAAATTTTACAGAGCAAAAGTTTACAAAACAAACATTTTTGTATGTAAAGGTGTACATATACCTTATATTAGAGACAAGACGTAGAGAACAAGTGTTGAATTAGTAAAAAGCAGAAACAGAAAATGTGATTTTCAGTCATCCTTCAAGAAAGTAAAGACTGAATTGGGGTTGGAAAATAAAATTCGCAATGTAAGGAAATGAAGCTAGATGGACCTGCACATGGAAAGAGAAATCTGTTCTTGTCTATCTTTCTCACGCTCGCTGCACCACATACACGTGCGTGTGTGTGCGTGCGTGCGTTGACAATCGGGAAGCGTCTTGTGTGTTCATCTGCTAACATTGCATTTCGTGGAGTCGCCTGTATGTTTTTCTGCGTCAGTTTCGTTGCCCTTAAACTGTGTGTGACTTCACAATATTACTATTGAACAAAACGTTCGTGTTAATATGATAGAAAGCGAGTGGATTTCTCAAGGGGACATAAATAAAGTTTGAATTCATTGTACATATATATAGTCCACACCTGTGGAGTAACTGTTAGCGCGTTTGGCCGCGAAACCAGGTGGCCCGGGTTCGATTCCCGGTCGGAGCAAGTTACCTGGTTGAGGTTTTTTTCAACCAAATATGAGCAAATGCTAGGTAACTTTCAGTGCTGGACCCCGGACTCATTTCACCGGCATTATCATCTTCATCTCATTCAGAAGTTAAATAACCTAAGATGTTGATAAAGCGTCGTAAAATAAGCTACTAAAAGTAATAATATAGCTTCAATTAATGCTTCTCTAACCGTGTCATTCCACCCAAAATGTTTATATCGCCAAGCAGTTGTCTTCCTCCTCTTCGTCTACTGTTTCAATCTGTCTTGAGGATCCACTTTCACAGTCTTTATCGCCACTTTGATACACAACACTCGTTCCTATGCGGTCAATAACATTATCTGGTAACTTAATTATATGTGTAACAATTGCTGTCACTTCTTTTTAATCCATACCGTGTTGAGAGAAATGGAAATAGCAAAGGAAGATGCATTCTATTTCTTGGTTTGTTTTTCGCTACATTCAATACACTAAATATCGGTTCTATCTGCCTACTTCAGTGAGGAAGTTTGAGAATGGACTGACAGAGAACTAATAAATTTAATTAAATAATCGCACGACCAAAAGCGCAGTACAAAAGTCTAGATCTAGCCCGAAAAGGGCTAAATTGGCAACGCTGTTGATGCTTAGCGTTGTGACGTTTTCTCATAACCTATAAACCTCCTAGATTCTGCAAGCTGTATTGAAGGTTGTACTTCCATTTTTCACCAACAGAGTTTATATTAAAACGTTGCAATAGGATATAAAAATATCTTTTGCAACATTTTACCGCTGACAAGCAAACGTTCTGATGGGGGCATATAAAAAAATTATTAGTTTTTTCTTCAGCCATGTTAATAATGTCAAAAGAAGTGCTTATACAAATTTTGGCCACTAGACCGCAATTACGAGGGCCGTAAAAATAAGTTCGCCAAGGGTCGTTAACAGAAAAAAAACACAATTTCATGGACAAATTTATTGAAACAGACACAGCAGTTGTTTAGCTATTTTTCAACATATTTTCCATCGGAATTGAGACATTTCTCATATCATGGGATCGACAGAGAGAGGTGCAGACGCAGTCAAACGCTGGTTCCGATCTGAGGCGGCTGACTTCTACAACACAAAAATTGATCCTATGGTATGACAAATGTCTCAGTTCCACTGGGGGATGTGTTAACAAATAGCGCAACAATAGCTCTATCTGTTTTAATAAATATTTCCAGACAATTGTGCTTTTTTTTCTATAAACTGCCCTAGGGAAAATCACTTTCTGGACGGACTCGTAATTGCGGTCGAGTGCCCAAATTTTGTATAAGCACTTCTTTTGACATTGTTAACATGGTGGAAGAAAAACATTACTTTTTTATCTGCCCCCATCAGAACGTTTGCTTGTGAGCTATCCAATTGTATATTACACTTGTACGTTAAAAGCGTTATTAAATATAGAAATGTCAGCTTCTGTAACTGTCACAAGGGTGGAACTAATCCTATCCTCATTTTTAACAAAATGTGTAAAATTGTTATGTGAATAGGAGAGACTTTGGAAGAAAGCGGTCGTGTTCTATTTTAAAGTTATAGCCAAGCATTTATTTACCTTGTAGAAATGAAGACAATGTGAATCTCTGGCAGGATAGCGGACTTCAGTGTTCGAACGCCGGACCTCCAAGTGGTGGGAGTGTGATGTTGACAATTTGCTTTCGTCTGAAACTGAGATTAACAGTGCACACTTTCTCAGTTTTCACTCACATCTATACATCTGTGAGTTGGGAATGGCTATGTCCATCAAGTGTGGCCACAAGCACCCCAACTTCCTTCTCTGGACCGTGGAAATGTACCATTCGGTGAGTAAATTTAATTAATGTCACAACATGGGATACCTCAGTTCGACGACACACCTTTCACTGTACATATGACCATCAACTTATTTTTATTTCTATGTGTACATTTTTTATTGAATTATCGGCTTCTGTTTTTATGTGATTCGTATTTGATTCTAACAACATTAATATGTATTCCACTATGTTTATTTTTATTTTATGAGGTAAATTTTTATGTAACTATCTCTTTTGATCTCATTATGTACCTAAATTGTATCAGTATGTAATTACTTAATTCTGATCCAGTTTTATGTTCAATTAGGTAAGCAAGTTTTAATCCTGGTTGAGTGTAAGAGAAGGCCTTATGGCCTTAACTCTGCCAGATTAAATAAATCCATTATTATTATTATTATTATTATTATTATTATTATTATTATTATTGTTGTTGTTGTTGTTGTTGTATAGGCCTATTGAGAACGTTAGCACTAACATAAGAGCCAAAGTTCAATAACACTACTGATAAAACATCTTTAGTAATAGACAATAGCTGGCTTACCTAGGACACTGCCATTGTCGTAGATCTGGACATTTCATCTACATGCTATAAACTGTAAAGTTTGTAGTTAGTAACCAGTTTTATTACTTAGTTATTAGTTTGTGAATTAATAGTTACTTCATCAGTTCTGCAGTGCTTGGGAAAAGTGACATAAGTCAGTTTCCACAAACCTTTTCTGATACTTTATTGACAAGTTACACTGGTTTATGTCGATTTGATTTTTTTCTGTATGAATTATTGTAATGGGAGAAATACTTATATATATTTTTTCCAAGCTAGCAGATGTTCCGTAAGTTGTCAATAAATTATCAAAGGTTTGTGAAAACTGACTCGTGTCACTTTTCCCGAGCACTGCAGAGTTACGGTGCATAACCAATTAGTTGGTACTTAATTCTTACTCAGTGTTACAGAAATACATTTATCAAACATCCTTTTTAAGATTACGGTACAATAATAAACATATGTTCACTTTTTGTTTGCTAATGCCACGTTTAATTTAAATAAACGTACCAATTAAACAAGATGTGTGTAGGAAAATATGAACAGTTTATTACTGCTCCAATACGCAGTGATGAAACTTCGATTGTGAAACTAGTAATAAAGAAATTAAACAATTTAATATACACTATTTAATCAATACACTTTGATTTTAAAAAGTTAATGTAGTATAATTTGTATAAACTCTAACTTCTTATATTTAACAATTTATATAATTTCACAGTAATAACGTTTCTAAATTTTCACAATGGCGTCAAGTTTGAACTGTATTTTTTATGTGTGGCAATGTCTCAATCCGCTGTAGACCTAAAGACTACTTATAAAATAATCCGCTTTTATAGTTAATAATTATAAGTATTATATGATTTTCTTATTGAATTTGGTATTCCCAAGAAACTAGTTCGATTAATTAAAATGTGTCTCAGTGAAACATACAGCAGAGTCCATATAGGTCAGTTTCTATCTGATGCTTTTCCAATTCACTGCACTATCTCCTTTACTTTTTAACTTCGCTCTAGAATATGCCGTTAGGAAAGTTCAGGATAACAGGCAGGGTTTGGAATTGAACGGGTTACATCAGCTTCTTGTCTATGCGGATGACGTGAATATGTTAGGAGAAAATACACAAACGATTAGGGAAAACACGGAAATTTTACTTGAAGCAAGTAAAGCGATCGGTTTGGAAGTAAGTCCCGAAAAGAATAAGTATATGATTATGTCTCGTGACCAGAATATTGTACGAAATGGAAATATAAAAATTGGAGATTTATCCTTCGAAGGGGTGGAAAAATTGAAATATCTTGGAGCAACAGTAACAAATATAAATGACACTCGGGAGGAAATTAAACGCAGAATAAATATGGGAAATGCCTGTTATTATTCGGTTGAGAAGCTCTTATCATCCAGTCTGCTGTCCAAAAATCTGAAAGTTAGAATTTATAAAACAGTTATATTACCGGTTGTTCTGTATGGTTGTGAAACTTGGACTCTCACTTTGAGAGAGGAACATAGGTTAAGGGTGTTTGAGAATAAGGTTCTTAGGAAAATATTTGGGGCTAAGAGGGATGAAGTTACAGGAGAATGGAGAAAGTTACACAACACAGAACTGCACGCATTGTATTGTTCACCTGACATAATTAGGAACATTAAATCCAGACGTTTGAGATGGGCAGGGCATGTAGCACGTATGGGCGAATCCAGAAATGCATATAGAGTGTTAGTTGGGAGACCGGAGGGAAAAAGACCTTTAGGGAGGCCGAGACGTAGATGGGAGGATAATATTAAAATGGATTTGAGGGAGGTGGGGTATGATGATAGAGACTGGATTAATCTTGCACAGGACAGGGACCGCTGGCGGGCTTATGTGAGGGCGGCAATGAACCTTCGGGTTCCTTAAAAGCCGTAAGTAAGTAAGTAATTATAAGAAAATATTTAGTTATTATCATTTGGTTTTCGCAAAGTCGTGTATGATATCTCAGTAACACGGGAGTTGTATTATTAAACTGATGAGAAATATTAGGCCTCATATATTTTTTAAGCTGTCTGACCTGTTCACTTCAATGCAGCAGGGAACTACTTTTCTCCAAGTATCATTATAAATCGAGTGAGGACAATAATGACTGAAAGAAGAGCTGCCTGCTGCCAGTAAGTTGTACTCCAACAAGCAGTCTGCCTACATTAACGGTGATAAGAGGTATAATCATTAAATTCCGAGACCTGTCCCATAAGTGGAAATAAAACTACCTCATTTAATGTGGCTGCCATCACCTTCAAGGTAGTCCTCTTGGGCAGCAACATATACTGATCCCAGCGTGCCTGCCATTTTTGGAATGCCTCCTGGAAGTCGCGTTCTTGAAGCCTGTCAAGCACCTTCTGCGATTCGCGTTGGATCTCCTCCACAGTGCTAAAACGGTGACCGTGTAGCTTCAATTTCATCTTCGGAAACAAAAAAAAAAAGTCGCTGGTGGCCAAATCTGGTGAATACGGGGGTGAGGAACGACGACCATCTCATTAAGAGTGCATTTATTTATTTATTTATTTATCTATTTCTATATATTTATTAATTTTCATTTATTCATTTACTTGTGTATGTATTTACTTTGTTATTTATTTATTTATTTATATTTTTATTTACTTATTTAAGTATTTATTTATTTAATTTTAATTAATTAAATTATTTATTTATTTATTTCTTATTTATTTACTAACTTATTTATTCATTTATATATTTATATATATTTTATTAAATTTTTAATTTATTTATTTACTTATTTTTTATTTGTTTATAATTTATTTATTTACTAATTTGCTAATTTATTAATTAATTTATTTATATATTCATTCAATTACTTATTTATGTATATATTATTTTATTTATGTAATTTATTTATTTACTTAATTACATATTGATTTATTTATTTAATTTATTTAATTTATTTTAACGTACACAGTGACGTATATATTATGCAAATCTAATCTTTCAGGTAAAGCTTCCTGTAAAGTCAATGCTTGTGTACGTTAACAGAAAGCCACAATTTCAGTCACACAGAGTTTGTGTGCACTCGATGTGGGTCTCTGGCATTTTGTCAGCCCACGCGAGTTGTGTGGATATAAAGGGAAAAGTTGAGACGATGTCGGGTGGAGTTTCCGGGTAGCTCAGTTGGCAGAGCGCTGGTACGTTCAACCAGAGGTCCCGGGATCGATACCCGGCCCCGGAACAATTTTTCCCTTGAAATTACTCAAATCTGCTTTACAGGGAGCCTTACCTGAAAGATTAGATTTGTTCAATGTTTGCCTTCTAAGGCATCGTGTTCTTTGTCTGCATATATGAATCGAACAAAATTGTAAATATTCCTCTCCATAAGGTTGCTATGAAGCTATTCCAAATTGTCTCATGAAGCTTTGAATGTCAGGAGCTTAAAATAACTCTCCTGAAAAAAAAAATAGTAAAATGGACTTGGAACAGTCTGGTTCTGGGCCATCAATATGTGTCATTTCACACAAGCAATTCTTTAGTATGACTGCTAAACACACTCTGAATGTTTCGGATTCGATGCACGGAACAGTACGACGAAAGGCGAGAGAGACTTACCTACGTCATACTCTATACCCGTCTGCATAGTCAACTGTAATCGCCGTTTTAGGGCCCGCACTCCCGCAGTCTACTAATAATGTTGTTGTTGTTGTTGTTATCAAATGCTTGGCTTTGACAATGAAGCCATTAGTTCTCTCATTCTCCTATAACGTTAATTTTACATATATAGTATTTTAATGACAACTTTAATCTTTAATCATCCTGGAAGACTAACTTTCTTGTGTCATGCTCGATAAGTATCTTAGTTATCTTTTTACATTGATGAACTTTATAATGCTTTAGACTCAGTAAGGGGGGCAAAGGCTAATTGGGATTTCCCAGTCTCTGATCGGGTCAAAAACCCTGATGAAACTGATATTTAACCCTTGTGGTGAATTTCGGTGAAGTCCGGTGGGCCTAATTAGTCAAATCCACTCTCCTCACCGCCACGCTGGGGCCCCCTGGGATCTTTTAAGATGCGAAAGAGAGAGTGGTGTGCGGAAAGCAATGGGAAGCTTCCGCATTTTCTACATCCCAAGAAGAATAAGATAAAAGAATTGCATGATGAGATCTTGTCTGGTGAAAAATTCCGGACGTAAACTATCCCCCCAATCGGATGTCCGGGTGGGGGATACTGGGCAAGGTCATGTCATGACGTATCACAACACAGAGAAGAAAGGAAGATTGAAGAGCGCACCGTTGGAAAGAAGATCGACGACTGCAACGTGGGAGAGAAGACCGAATACTGCACCGAGTTATCTGGATACTACACCGCTGCCAGGTAAGTTGGAAAACATGAAGGAAGCAATGAGAAAAAACAGAGTGGATGTGATGGGAATATCAGAAGTGAGGTGGGAAAATAGTGGTGAGTTGATGAGTGATAAATAGGGCTCAGAAATTGATGAAATATATTTTTTCTGAGATATCACAGACAATGAAGGATGCAATATAAATTCATTTCACTCCAACACAAACCAATATAGCATAATTTCATTTTGAGTTTATTTGCATTTTTTTGGTATATTATTGTTTATAGGTCATTTTATAGGAAATGTTCTACTTTTTGTTATATTTGTTCTTTTGAACGGACTTTTTTTTACGATGTAATCATAGCCTACATTCCAAAACCTAATGCAGATTGCACCATGCAGGAAAAATCTTAACTCCTGATGGTATGTGTAACGTGATTGCCCCGATTCAACGCAACAGTACAAGTACTGCAGCTGCAGTGCTCGCAGTCAGCATTTTGTATCTTACAAGTGAAGACAGCATTGATAGAGAAAGTGCTGTTTCTATAGAAGTTTCTCAAGACTTGCTGGCTGATCCTCAAATTAAGGGATGTGTCATAAATCAATGGTAACTTTTCAATTTTAGCAAAAACATTACCATGGCTAGAGAAAAGAGATGGGAGCATTCATTCAGCTGTTAAAAAGATTAAAGGCTTTGAAGAACACTTGCAACAGTGAGTAAGAAAAATTTGACAAGAAGTTAGAGAGAAAATGAAAAAAAAGTATTGGAAAACAACATTGGATACCAGTCAATGTCTAAAGTCGAGAAAGTTCTGCAAGGTAAAAACATTGACTTCAGTGTTTTTGATGAATATTTTTCACCAGCGGACTTTGGTCACTTCAAGTATATGCCCATGACGTCAGTTGAAGTAGAGAGGAGTTTTTTAATTTTCAAGAAAACCGGCGATCCTTCAAACCCTAGATTCTACGTACCATTATTATTGCTATTATTATTGTTATTGTTATCATTATTATCATTATTATTATTACTATTATTACTATTATTATTAAAATCTTGGTTGTTTTCTTAAATTTTGATGTCACATTTTCACTAAGTTAAGGTCATTTTATAAGCCATTTTCCTGTGATTTTTAGGCCATTATCTTCCGAGCCCTAATTATAAATACCATATTTACTCGCGTAATTTCTCCCTTTTTTTTTTCAAGGCTTAGGAGTGAAAATTCGGGGGAGGGGGAAGTTATGCGATGACTATAAAAATATTAGGGGTAAACTGGTCATAAATAACATCAAACAAATAGTGCACTGTTGAAAGTCTAATGCAGGCCTGCACAACGTTTGGGCTCTCCGAGCCGGCTCACAGCTAATGAGTGGAATGCAGATATTAGCTGCGCTCTGTGTAAGAGTGGACTGGAAGAAGTGGTGATCTCGTACAAGATATACAGAAAAGGAAGTACTGTTACCAGTGCTTATGAAATGAATTCCCGTTCAGTGTTTGCAAAACTATCTTGGACTATTATTAATTAATAAAGAAATATTTATTTTACAGAAATAATATAAATTTTATAGCTACTTAAATGTACAATATCATTTTGTTATATTTTTATTTATCAGTACATCAAAACGAGGTTTTATGCTATTGGCAGCTGAAAGGAATAGTAGCCTACTGATCGTAATGAAACATCAGTTACAGATGTTCGATGCCTGCCTTTATTAAAGTTGATTATAGAAAACAGTTGCTCACAAAATATATAAATATTGAGCCGCAAATAGCAATCATTTTCACAGCCAGCCTGTGTAGTCGTGGATATTATTGTTAATGTTTAGTCTTGTAAAATCAAAAGGCTAGTAATATTATTCAAACGATCTTTAGCCCTTAGGTCACATTGAAGATCAATAAGTTCGAGCTGTAAATCGTTAAATGTTATGTTCCGTCTTTTAGATTCCTCCATACTGTACTGTAGCAGTAGGTAAGCAACGTGAAACAGTTACCGAGAATAGGCCTACACACTGCACTCCACAAGATAACTGAGTGGTCGTTTCCCTCTCTTCTACCTATAGCAAGTCTATGTCATTCTGACGTAGCCTATCTTCCTCTCCGTTTCGGCGAGCGGTAAACACGACTCTCCCGCTCCCGCTCGTTGAGCGCTGTTTGTGCAGGCCTGGTCTAATGTAATAAGCTTAAATAATTTTAGTACTGAATAACTGTAATCAGTGACAATTTTGGTAATTAATTAAACGAATTATTAAAGTTTTGCGATTTTTTCGTCCTGTAAGCTGTGTCTTGGTTACATTGCCGGCATCTTGTGGCCGACTTCGGACTCATCCCTGACAACTTTCTCCCCATAGTTGAGATTAACTACACTGGAGCTGTGACACAATAACATTGTAACCTATGCACAATGATACCTAACCGTAGTCTGACTGACTGACCAAATATCGACAGATGCGCAGGTGACGGAAATTGAGGTACCATTAGGGGTCTGTAAAAGGAGATGGATTCGACCATGGGTTTTCCACGAATTCCGTTGTGCTGTATCTGAAATCTTCATAAGGGTGTCCAAAAATTGTAGGCCTAGGTAATTCACATTGTATCAGAGGGGAAAATTGCGCGAGAAATATATTTTATCTTATAATATTATATATGAAAAATCTAGAGGGGGGAATTACGAGGGGAGGAAATTAGATGAGTAAATACGGTAATTATAAAAAAATATATCCTCCATCACAATGCACTGATTTGTAAGTCAATTAAATAAACATTCATGATTTATATAGGCTTGGCTACTGGCTACGGGTGGATTTTAAAATGTCTTATAAGGTCAAAGTAATACGAACAAAGTAAGATGTTTGAGAAAACAAACTTCAAAGTGTGCAATTTAGTTATGTTGTTCAATGTTTGCATTGCTTGACAGGAATTATGCCGAACAAGAGCCAGCTTGACATCAAGATGGCTCTGGAGAGGGCGAAGATCATGTACAGGAACGCCGTCATAGATGCTCGTAGAGATGATGAAGGTAATATTCCGAATAATAGTGAAGAGTTGAGCTCTGTTCACAGTGACTATAGTAAGCAGTGGCGGCTCGTAGTCAAATGTACAGAATAGGCAAAATTTACAGAACATTTTTATGTAATTCCCGCGATTCAATGACAGCTCGCTTTCATCATGCCCCCCGAAAACTTAACTCTTGCTTACATAACAATACTGTTACATCAATGAGCCGTCTCATAATTTGTCGGTTTTTTCTAGTTTATTGTTATACTGTTGTCTTGCAACCCTTGTTGTTCAGACAACATTTCCGAAATTGGATTCAAATTCTTTTCAAGTCTCTTTAGACTTGCCGAGTTACAAATATGATCTGATTCCAAGTACCTTCTTTAGATTACAATAACAAACGTGATCACCTACAGCTTAGCTTTAACTTCACTTCCTGTTAGCCATTTATGTATTTCATACCATACTTACTTACTTACAAATGGCTTTTAAAGAATCCGCAGGTTTATTGCCGCCCTCACGTAAGCCCGCCATCGGTCCCTACACTGTGCAAGATTAATCCAGTCTCTATCATCATACCCCACCTCCCTCAAATCCATATTAATATTATCCTCCCATCTACGTCTCGACCTCCCCAAATGTCTTTTTTCCTCCGGCCTCCCAACTAACACACTATATGCATTTCTGGATTCGCCCATATGTGCTACATGCCCTGCCCATTTCAAACGTCTGGATTTAATGTTCCTAATTATGTCAGGTGAAGAATACAATGCGTGCAGTTCTGCGTTATGTAACTTTCTCCATTCTCCTGTAACTTCATCCCTCTTAGCCCCAAATATTTTCCTAAGAACCTTATTCTCAAACACCTTTAACCTATGTTCCTGTCTCAAAGTGAGAGTCCAAGTTTCACTACCATACAGAACAACCGGTAATATAACTGTTTTATAAATTCTAACTTTCTGATTTTTTGACAGCAGACTGGATGACAAAAGCTTCTCAACCGAATAATAACAGGCATTTCCCATATTTATTCTGTGTTTAATTTCCTCCCGAGTATCATTTATATTTGTTACTGTTGCTCCAAGATATTTGAATTTTTCCACCTTTTCGAAAGATAAACCTCCAATTTTTATATTTCCATTTCATAGTGTTTCATACCATGAAGGATTAAATTTTCTTGCACCTTTAGCACTGACTTTATGAACAATAGAGCTTAATGCAGGAGTGGGTCGTCCATTGTCCAAAATACTTCTCTTTTCAATGTCATTACGACGCGAAAACGGACAACGTAACAGTTTACTTATTATATCAGTCATAATATAATATTATTGTTATCACTTACATTAACTATAAATCACCAAATATACGTAACATTAATATACAGTACGTACGTGCAAAAAACACATTTTCTAAAATACACTGTCAAAAAAAAAACATCTTTTAAAACACACTGTTTAAAAACTGTTATACTACTCGTAACAATCTACGTTCCAACTCGTGAAACTTTCAAACAGAAATTTCGCAAATCGTAGATGTTCGATAATGCTCGTGGGTTCTCGTTAGGGCAGGCAGAATTCTAGCGCGCTGGCTTAAGCATAGAACGCATGCGCTAAGAAAGCATTTAGAATAGCGATCTCTTTTAATGCTTACTCCAGGGCCAGCTTTGAAGTTACGTGGAAGGTCGGCTAACTTCGCTTCTGCCTACCTTCTGACGCATCGTGATCTGTCCAGTGTATTCTTGTCGCATAAATCGAACTGCCAGTAGTAAGCAACGTCCAACTAACCCTCAAAAAATCCCATTCATAGTTAATTGAAGAATATCTAAGCACCTAGACAAGAGTATATAATTATATCAGGTTTTCCAAATGTGTTGGGGTAGTTAATAAATATCCACTTTTAGGTTTTTCTAAATGTGTTGAGGTAGGCTTAGCCTACCCTGCCTGCCCTGAGGAGCCGCCTATGATAGTAAGTCAACTATATTTATCGTAAACATTCAGTTACGGCTACCAATAGTACCTTCAGGGCAAAATTTTAATATTTTTATTTCAAATTTCCTATTCATTAAACCGAAATACCGGTACTCTCTCCCACATTTTCTAAGTAAATTCAGATGAAAATGAAGTGTATGAAAGGAAGGAAGAATGAGCTTTTTTTGTATTTAAATTCATGGTTTAAAACAATAAACAAAGCTCGAAACTTAGGAAATTGCACGTGGCTAAGCGACCCGATTTCAGTGCCAACAAATTCCGCTTTCAGTACAGAGGTACCGTACTGTCAGATCTGCTAGATCTGGCTGGAACAACATGTTGATAATATTATGGTAGATTGAAACACGTAATTTTATAGCATATATACAGAGCGTTTCCGAAGTGGTGTTACAAACTTTCAGGGATGATGGCGAAGGGCACATGTATCAATTTGAGATAAGGAACCCTGGTCCGTAAGTGACCGAGTCGAAAGTTACAAGCAAAAATAGTTGTGTGAAAATGAAATAATTCTATTCCTCTGCACACCTTATTTATATGTATTTATCTGTACATCTTACACATACAACGTTGTTTATGATATGATATGATATATTTCGTCACAGCACTTCTTTACATGTAATGGTGTACCTCACATTTCTGTATCCGGTGTCATCATTAACATATTACAGAAACACATTATTTGCAGTATGCGTCTACACAAATTCTCCCAATTACACAATGTATCTTTTTCATTACTTGTTCAATCTCCCCTTCAGTATTTCCCCTACATTTCATTTGCTATTCTCTTTTTGTTCATTAATCCTAATATATCCAATATTATATACGTCTTTCAAACCCCCTTTTTCTCTAACTACTATTCACTAAAATCTCAATTTCAGTTTTTCTCTATAAATTATCACATTGAATTATTTGTCCTATTTGTTCTTTGGCCTTTTCTCCTATCTTTCTCTCATATTCATTTACTGTTCTAACGTTCAAAAGTTAGTACTAATTTCATGTTGTCACTTGTTCACTTCTCTTAACCCTTTTTCACTATTCAACGTTATTTACTTTGTCTACTTACAGTATTTCATTCAGTGCCCTGTCTGAGCGAATTGGGACAGGAAACTACACTAAAGCAATGCAGATAGCATAATGTGTAACGGACATGGTCGGTCCTGATATGCACGTCTGTAGACAGCAGTGTATGTGTACAAGTTGCAGTGTCCAGTCGATCAGTCCTAGGGAAATGGAGTACACGAGAGCGGAATAAGCAGACCTGATTTTCGAATACGGATGAGCCTATGAGAACAGTAGACAAGCTCACAGATAGTATCGGGACAAGTACCCACGTAGGAGACATCCTGCCCATACCATCTTTCCACGATTGTTCCAAAGGTGAAAGGCAGGAGGACACGTGGTGCCAAATTACAATTCCATTTCCACACAACTATTTTTGCTTATAACTTTCGACTCAGTCATTTCCGGACCATGGTTCCTTATCTCAAATTGATACATGTGCCCTTCGCAACAAAGTTTGTAACATCACCTCGGAAACATTCTATCAGTGGCGGCCCGTCCTCATGTGCTACAGTACAATGATAATTTTTGCTCAAATAATGTATTTACAATACCATAGTATTTGATCTGCCATTTGACAATTTCCAGTGGTTATGTTCACGACGCGTTATAGAGTGTTTAGTCTTCACTCTTCGCTCTTTGGTGCCTCAGGGGATACGTTGTGCTACTCAAAGGTCTACATGAGAATGTAGACAACAAATGCGCATGTGCGAAGCTGAAATCACTGCTCTTATTGGCTATTTTTACGCGGGGAAATGCTGTAGTCAGCTTCAGCACAACACAGCTTGGAGATTACAAAAGTAAAGCGTAACGAAAGAATGCTTGAATAATTTCAAGGGAAAAATTGTTCCGGGGCCGGGTATCGATCCCGGGACCTCTGGTTGAACGTACCAGCGCTCTACCACTGAGCTACCCGGGAACTCTACCCGACACCATCTCAACCATTCCCTTTATATCCACACAACTCGCGTGGGCTGACGAAACGCCAGAGACCCACAACGAGTGCACACAATCTCTGTGTGACTTGGAATTGTGGTTTTCTGTTAACGTACACAGTAATGTATAGTCTTTCAGGTGAAGCTCCCTGTAAAGCAGATTTGAATAATTTCAAGGGAAAAATTGTTCCGGAACAATTTTTCCCTTGAAATTATTCAAATCTGCTTTACAGGGAGCTTCACCTGTAAGACTAGATTTGCATGAAAGAATGCTTGTTTATGGAAGAACTCGGAACTATGTACAATGTGTTTGGCAATTCAAGTGTCCGACCGCTGCTGCCATCTACCTGGTTTTTGAGGTTCCTCCTGAATCAGTCGGTCCAGAAAATTGAAGCCAAGGAATTATGTGACAATATAATTCAGCAAACTACTTATCGTTTCAGTCTTTAACCTACCTAGATGCAACAAAATTGTTAAACAGCAAATTTTTTGACAATTTTTCGCATAATTTTCCTGAACGCGAACTTGAAGTTGCTGTCAATAGCTATACTGTACTGAACAAAAGAGTGTTAAAGATACAACTAGGAGTTCTATATGGAAGACCCGACTTCCGAAATATAGATGCAGCTGTTCAATTGTTACAATACATAACATAGCCTCCAACAATTCACAGGATCCATTCTGTGAAGTAACGAAGTTGTTAACTCTGCCAGTTAAAATATACCACTATTATTATTATTATTATTATTATTATTATTATTATTATTATTATTATTATTAAATATTTTGGTTACAAAACCAATGACCACTGCTGAGCCAGAAAGATGTTTTTCTTGCTTAAAACGCATAAAAACGTTTTTAAGGAACACTATGCCCCAGGATCGCCACACTGCTCTTGCAGTAGTGTCAATAGAAAAGAGTATGATGTCCAAGATGGAGGAATTTAACTCCAGGATAATTGACAAGTTCTGCAGTAGGAAGGATCGTCTCATGGACTTCATATTTCGTCACTAGGCGAGTCTCAAATTGAGATAAATACATATAAGTGTGTGCAGTAGGCCGATATAGAGATTGTAGCACACTTATTATTTTGACCACCAGCCGCTACTGCATCCTATATAATAATAATAAACATGAGCAACATATAAAATTTACTGTTCTCCTCTGTACATTTTATGTTGTTGTTTTCTAATGACAGGTGTTTGGCAATAAAGTCATTTGACCTCTTGCGCTCCAATATTTTTCAAAGATATTATCATGACCAGCCACTGAAGCACAGATTTTGAGGTGTTCCGAATCCATTTCTTGGTTTGAGTTGCACAATGGGCAGTTAGGGGACTGATATATTCCAATTCTATGCAGGTGTTTGGCCAAACAATCATGGCCTATTGCCAGTCTAAATGCAGCTACAGACGATTTTCGTGGTAAATCGGGAATTAACTGTGGATTTTGATGCAGGGAGTTCCATTTTTTCCCTTGGGATTGAGTTATCAAATTTTGTTTGTTGAAGTCTAAGTATGTAGGTTTAATAAATCTCTTCACAGAGTAATACGTAGATTTAGTAACAGGTCTGTAAGTAGCAGTGCTGCCCTTCTTTGCTAAAGCATCTGCATTCTCGTTCCCCAGGATTCCACAATGGGATGGTATCCATTGGAATACAGTTCTTTTATTGAGTGATATTAATTGAGAGAGCATTTTAGTTATATCTGCTGTTTGAGATGAAGGAGTGTGTTTAGAGACGATTGATAGAATAGCTGCTTTGGAGTCTGACAATATAACTGCATTCCTAAATTTATTAATGTGGCATGGAAGGTTCCTGAGAAATTCACTTATAGCAATGATTTCACCATCAAAACTTGTTGTTCCATATCCAAGAGATCTATAAAGTGAGAAGAGACAGCACGTAACACCTGCACTGGCACCTTGTTCTCTGGAGATCAAGGATCCGTCGGTATATAAATGAAGCCAGTTTTGTGGAGGGTACCTAATATTAATTGTCTCTAAAGACGATTGTTTTAGTATTTCAATGTTTACTTCGGATTTAAGTATTTCTTCTGTTAAATTTAGATTATATTCTATATTTAATAGAGTTAAAGGGTTTGGTTTAATTTGTAGGTTTTCTTTTAAATTCGGGATATTGATTTTCTGTTTTAATTCTTGAACAATGGATATGAAACTTTTTTGAGTTTTCAATCTACAGAGAGGACTGTATGAATGCCAATTGTTTCCTGGTAATCTGATAAGTTTTTCATATTGAATCAGTGCTTTTTCTTCTATTGTCATTTTGATGCTGTTATTATTAGTGAGGAATCTCATAGAATCTATTGGAGTTGTTTTGATTCCACCAGTAATGAGTCTGAGAGCTTGGTTTTCAACATATTCTATGTCTGTGTACATTTTATTACAGTGTATGACTAGGAACATTCGAAGATTTTTCCACTTGATATGTAGAACCAAGGACCTGGATTCGATCCCCGACGCCAGAGCAAATTTTTCTCCTCTAGCAATCATTGTTATCATAACAGATAAATTCTGTAGGACCAAAAAATTAATCTTGACGTAGACTCTTCATAGTTAGCAATCAGTGTATTACGAAAATTTCAACTCAGAATTACACTACCTTTCAGTGCGACGAAATAGAAATCCGAATCTGGTAGACGCTGCCTCTCAGACCACAAAGAGCTACTACTTCAAGAAAACCAGCAGACGGTTCGCCAAGTGGGAAGATGAGTTAGTCCGCACGGAGGAGTGGAGGAAGCTGTTGTTCCTGGAGACTTACCTGTTTCATTGCTTCCTAGACAGAGAATTCACTGACAGTGGTAAGTAATTGTTTACATTCTGAACTAGTGGCGCTTTCAGCTATGCACAAGCAGAGTCCGTAGATATCCAGAGTAGCGCAATCAACTATTCGGCCGCAATTGGTATTCCATTTCAACACGCTTGAGATAGGAACATTTAAAGTAAAACTCAATTTAGGTCAGTGTCCATGGCACTTAAAATTAAAAGAATTTCATTATGATTTAGGCTACATTCATTCCGTATATATCTGTATATGGCAAATAGCATGCGCTGGAATAAAAATAGCTGATTTGTCGGCATTTCCGGCGTAAAGGATTGCAGTACTCTGGATATCCACAGACACTGTGCACAAGTTCGGAGACTTGAATTCTTATCGGTAGCGAATATCCAGTGGTGTCATTCGGTTCCGGGTGGATTGACATACTGCACTTCACCTACTTTTATTTGACATAAAGTAATTTGACACAAAACCTATTTCACATACAAGCAGTGTTGCCATACCTACTGATTTAGCAGAAGATTTCTTGTTTTTCATTGAATCTACTGCTCTACTGACTTTTTGTCAAAAGTCCGAATTTCTCCTGCCTTTTGGCATGCTGCAGTCACCTAGTTCTACGCCCAGATTTTCAACTCATTACTTTAGTACACATATATTGTCATCATGTCTTATTTTTGCATCTTATACACAAGTCTATGTTTTCGTCTCCCTCGCCTGGAGTCCAGCGACGGATTATGATAGCAGCACACAGCAGATAAAGACCATGTTCTATACACATGGCTCAGAGTTATGGGTCTCTCCATAATATTACAGAATCATAGAGAACGAATGTTTGAAACCTTACCACGAAAGGATGCACGCACGCACGCACACAAACACAAGTATATAATCTTCATGCAACGTAAGCATGTGATAACTGTCGTCAATTCGCAAAATGAGACATGTCGAAAATAACAAAGTGTTGAAAAATCGCAAAAACTATAAGTTAAGTTATATATATATATATATATATATAATATTTTTTTTTCTAATTAGATCACTATGGATACATACATTCAGGATCCATGAACATTTTAATATTTTAAGTGTGTTATGATTATTTAGTTGAGATTTTCCAGCACTTTGTTATTTTGGACGTATCCCCTTTTGCAAAGCGACGACAGAATTAAGTTATTTCATTATTGTTTTGGGGACCCGGGGAACAGAGGAAGAACAAAACGTATTCAGCAGTGAAGTTTGTTTCTGATTGTGTGCACGTGAAACAGTGAGAGAGCGAAGTGTAGGTAATGGCATTTTTGTGTTACATATCTTGCACAGTGATCTTTTAAAATGAGTGAAAGTGTCCCAGCAAGAAAGAAAAGTAAATACACCCAGAATATTATAAATCAGAGTGGGAAAATGATGAACAATTTAAAGGGTAGTTATGCAAAAGCAGGAAAGGGCATAATTTTTCATCTGTTATAGTGGCAGCTAATGCAGTACTGTATTTAATATCACCTTTAAAATAAATCTCGTCGTATTGAAAATCTTTTGTAAATACACGAAAAATTCCTGATTAATACATTTTAATGCGAAACATTGTCAGTAAGACATTGCTGTGTAAAAACAAAATTGAATAGTGAGAAGCAAAGGTATACAAGTGACATTTCTAAAAACATGAGTTAAGTGCATCCAGGGCAAGCTAAAATATTTACAATTTTAGTGGCAAAGAGATATATGTTTTAATCACATCACACACTAAAATTGAAATAAAAAATTTCACGGAATTTACGAAATCTTAAGTACTTTCAACCACATTTTCTCACAAATAACTTAAGTGCACTTATATTCCTTTGCTTCTGACCCCCTCATTTAGCAAAATTGTTCCATTTCATTGGTTAGGGATGTGCTATATAGTAATACAACAGAATCATCTTTCTTACAGTACACTGTTTTGTAATTAATATAATACAAAGAGGAAATTCATGTTTATTTAATCTACTGTAATCTCCTGTTTTTTTCGGTGATTTTCTCCTGATTTTTGTGAGTAGGTCGTGGCAACACTGCATACAAGTATTTGGCTTATTTATTTTTCATCTACTTTAATTTGACACAACCTTTTAGATATACTTTTTCTGGCATAGGCTACAACTACTTTGTTTCATTTGTATATTCGCATATCATATTTTGACATACTCTACTGTATGTGCATATTGTTAATAGTTCCTGTTACAGTTTCTAAGGTTACTTGTTTTTGCTTAAAAATTATAGAGGTTTCGGATGTATAAAAATTATGTAGGGTGAATTTCTAGAAACAACAAGAGGGAAGCGACATTTATCTTTTAGGGCAGGGATTCTCAAACTGTGCGTCGCGACGCCCTGGTGCATCATCGGTCTATGTTTTGGGCGTCGCAGCTATAAGACAAAACTAATAGTACATAATGCAACGAGCCTATAATGGTAGTAATTAAGACGCGAGTATGTTTATGAAACGAGCGCAAGCGAGTTTTATAATTTTCATACGAGCGTTTTCTGACTTTACAGCACTGACAGCTCGTGGCATCATCACATTATCAGTAGAAGTAATTGCGCTGTCAGTTTTTTTAAAGTCCTCATTTTCTCATTCACTGCAATGAACATATATTTTTTATATTTACAATCAATTAAATTGAACTTATATAATTACAAATTGTATGAATAAGTAAATTATCTATTGTATAATTTATATAATCATTTCAAGTAACACAGCGGGGTAGGTTAAACACCGTAACAATCTGCCCCCTAACAACTGTGCCAACTTGCCACTGGTGTAGATATTTGATTTGGGTTAAAAATTACGAATTAGAATAATGAATGATCGAAATGAAATTAGCACGAAACAGAACAAATTAAAAGTACTTTCCAACGATGTATTTAAAGTTCACCTAATATTACATTTGTAACCTGTAAAAAAATAATCACGAGATGGTGAAAATTTATTTATCTTGCTGAAAAAACAACTTTACAGCTTCCTTCTTCTACCGCTTGCCACAAAAGTCTGACGCTTCCGTGGAATGTGCTTTATAAAGCAGGGATCATATTGCCTGCGTGGTGCTGCAATCCATTGCATAACTACCTAAATAAACTGTTGTGCCAACGTGCCTCGACGATAGCCAACCTGCCTCCATCTCCCCTACCTAACGTACTGTAAATTCAATCTTCACTTCTGCCCGATCAGAAAAGATAACATTACTCAGACATACTATTTACTGTCCGTCCAAATGGTGTTGTCGCAGGGTCGTAGTAAGGAGGGAAATCACGTGACAGTTAATTAATTAACGAGGCCCTTTTATTTAAGTTATTTTAAATAGTTGTACAATATTGCGTAGACGTCCAATTCCTAACAGAAATTAATGTTTTCAGAAAATAGCTAAGACAGCCCAGCCACTAGTCTCTACAGAGGGGCGAGCAGAAGTGGGTGGGGGAAACCGGGATGCGACGTAGGCAAACGGACGACAGTACCTGTGCGAAAATATGATTCAATATTGAAAGCTCTTTCGTCACTGGAAAACGCGAACATATTTCTGGAACGTACTATACTCACTAACTCAGTACTGTTTGTGTTTACTATGACCGTAAAGCGACTTTGATTGTATGCGCTTGGTTCTATGTTGATAACGGTTGGAAGTTTACTAATAGAGGGGGTGGGAATGAAGTACATTAAAAAACTCAGGTACAATACAAATTGAAGTAAAAATAAAATTATGTTCCTGTATGATGCTGTAATGATATGATATATTTCTGTAGTGAGTTGTAGCGAGGCAACTCTCTGCCGCTCTGACGTCGGCCGAGCGCACAGATGTAGTGTCAGAAGTCTACTCCCCTTCTTCGTGACGTGAGTCAGCATTTTAAATTATGCACGCAGTTTTGTTATGCAAGAACATGTTGAATTGCAGTTTGCCTTTATTTTTAGCTGTTTATTGTTATGTTATTTAATATTTTTAAATTTGCGGTCATTAGCGCAGAGAACCGGTTGTTAAAAAATTAGAATGACGCCACTGGATATATCAACGTATCTGCACGTGTGATTACTGGAGTTGCGATGTGTTAAGCTTATGACGTTTACTACGAAGCTGAACAAGCATGTCCATAAGCAAAAGTTTTAATATTGTAATTTCAAGTTATCATAATGCACACTTATTATTAGGAATTTTATACAGTACAGACCACTATGCATCGCAGAAAGAGAGAAGGCCTGACTTTATTATAGGTCTATGAAGATAAATTAGTGGAACAACCTCAAGTAGTGTATTCATATTATGAAGTAATGTTATTTAATTATTCTGTCTATTTACAATCCCCTAGTTATTTTCTTCTCACTAGTTATGGGAGGAAATTTGGGCGTGATGTTCTACCTCCTTTGCTCGCAAATATCTTCAGTGCATGTAAAGGCGACAACTTTACATTTGTGGCATGTCGTTTCAAATAGTATTAAATACATCCTCGGTCGAAATTTAGTTTGAAGTGGTTTCGCATAGCTGAGACGGTATTCTTTAAAACCCTGATCTCATATTGGAGAAATTCGTATTCTTTCCCGGCTTTTTTCTATGATGAAAATTATGTGTTGGATCAAATCGTATTATGTACAACTCCAATGATGTGTCGGATCAAATCGTTTTATGTACAACTTCCATTAGTTAAAATCTTAAATGGACAGCTTTGGCCAGCGTGCTGTATCTTCCTACCATTATCGAGTTTCCCACTGTTTTATGACATTGTGATTATCAAGGTATGTACACTAGCAATATCTATTAAGAGCAGTAAGGGAATCAGAGAGAGGAGAGGTGGTACCCGAAAGAGAGCACTATATGTAGCTAAGAAGAGGGAAGTAGTGTAATTTATCTCTAAATTAAGAGCAAGTGGTCCACACTTGTGGAGTAACGGTGAGCACGTCTGGCCGCGAAACCAGGTTGCCCGGGTTTGATTCCCGTTCGGGGCAAGTTACTTAGTTGAGGTTTTTTTCCGGGGTTTTCCCCTCAACCCCATATGAGCAAATCCTGGATAACTATCGGTGCTGGACCTCGGACTCATTTCACCGGCATTATCACCTTTACTTCATTCAGACGCTAAATAACCTCAGAAGTTGATAGAGCGTCGTAAAATAACCTACTATAAGAAAGAGCAAGGGATTCACATTACAATAGAAGTAAAAGTCAGAGACTTTATTTGGCTTCCGAATTAAATATTACACAGCTCTTCAAAATGTACAATTAAAGTGTTAATACCAGACTTAAGAGTAAAAAGATTGTTTTTTTTTTCTTCCAAATATTTCTCGGAACAGAATTCAATAGGCTATAGGATTTTGTACACCGGCCAATGGTGAATGCAGTTATTGCGCACCCATGCTGCTCCCAATAAGAAACTGCGATGATACACTGAAAAAGAGTAGTCGATTTAGGCGCACATAAGCTTCGTGCCAATACGTTCCATAAAATTATGAGAACAGAACCTAATGAGACACAGTCATTTTGTTTCGACTTACAGCAACAGCAACCACTCTCGAAACTCTGCATAAGTGAAGTTTATTATTCAAGACAATCAGCTTTCTATATCCTATGTGTAACTGAAAAAGCTTCACAGAGGCTAAGTTTCTTTACATGAAATGAAGCACAGGCTGGGTGGGCGCTATTGAAGTGGAATCTTGTGCCACTACATTTAACAGTGAATTTAATTTCGACAGTTCACCAAATGTATTAGGCTGTTCGCCGATGAATGTGGTGGACAAAATAGCATGCATTTTGTACATGCTCTTGGTCTTTGGCTCCAAAGAAAACCACGTCCTCAGGTTTCTGAAAATCTGTTAGTTTTTCCGGTAAGAGGCCATTCTTTTCTATCAGCTAACAGAGTCTTTGGGCTACTAGAAAAGATTTTGCGTAAGAAGAATGAAATTCTTACTCCTGAGGAGTATAAGGTGATATATGAAACAGTGGGGACAGTAAAATATTTAGGCACAGATTGGCATGTCAGGGGTTTCAAGCTCTTGGCAAATGAATTTCATAACTTCAGTGGCATAAAAGAAGTGAAAAGAATAATGCTAAAGAAATGCGAGAAGAATGGGAAAGTGAATGTCACTTTCAAAATGGAACCTACATACCGATGTGACGATCCATCTAAATCATGTGCTTGTGTGATGAAACGTGGTATGTTCATGGATCTTGTCAAAGTACCTCCGAAAGTCACCACCTTGAGATCAGTCAGTAATGCCAAAAAATCTGATTTGCGAAACCAACTCAATAGTACAATCGGAGAAAATTGGAAAGAGGTTGATTCAGTGAAATTGTATGATAATTTTAGTAATACAAATCAGATTAGTGAAAGTTAAAACAATGAGAATGAAAAATCTGATTGTTTGCATGAAGAATCACGTATAGGTAGAATTTAAAATGTTAATGAAATTGTGTGTGCAATCTAAAGCATTGATTAATACATTTTCCAGTGTTCACGCCACATTTCATAATTTTGTTACAAAGCTTACTTACTTTAAATATTGTAATACTGTATTTTAATACAAATCTTTACAACATATTTTTTATAATTTTATTATAAAGCTTACAAAAATATGTAATATTGTAATTTTGATATTAAAGCTTACTTAGATATTGCAGTAATTAATACAAGTGTTCACACCATATTTCATAATTTTGTTATAGAGCTTAATAAAATACTGATATACCGGTATAAGGATTGAAGAATAAAGTATACAGGATGGGCAAAAAGTCCCATTACTCCATATTATTTTATGTCATGAGAATAATGGGGAACATACTGACTCTTTAGATACTTAGGTATACACAATTAGTGTGCAGTGGTTATTTTGTTTGCATGTTTGAATTATGACCAGAATTACATCAATAGTGTGCATATTTGAGGTTTTTCAGATATTTAAGGGGATAACGGAACTTTGTGCTCACTCTGTAGATGCCATAATTATTTAAAATTTATATTCAATGTGAGTTAGAGATCGACCTGGGTGGCCGCACGAACCAAAGTATGTCTCTTTAGACAGCTTCGTTCGAAAGGTTGCAAGTAAGAAACTCGCCGTTCCTTATCATTATTTTCCAGCAGAAAGCAATAAAAACTATTGATGTATCGACCTACGTAGTATGCTGCTGTAAGAACCACAGAAAAAACTGACAAATGACAGGGCACAATTCAGCGTGGTTTTATAGATGCAAATCGTATTATGTGTCAAAATCGCTTCAAAACGTATTAAATACACAGTGTCGGTGCAAAACGTATTAAGTGCAAACTTAAATTGGCAATATCATGCATTAGATTAAACAATCAGTGTCAGTGTTTATCACATTTGGTGTCATTTCACAATGTCTAAAATGTGACATTAAGATATTAAAAATTTTTCCCTTATCTTAGCCGTGAAACTTTTTTTACGTTTCCTGTAAAATTTGTTTTTCTGCATTTAATACGATTTGAAACGACACTCCACATTTATACTTTACTCCAAAACATGACGGCCTTCCCTCACTCTCTTCACCATTTAACTGCAAGAACGAGTAAGGGATAAACACTTAGCTCAATTGCAAATTCTTAAAGTCACTGTTATATTGTATTTCTGCCACATGCCTAAGGGTTGAGGAGAAGATGGGAGTTTATGAGGGTTTACCAATTCCAGAAAGAAATGCAGTCATGTTTTGGAGCAAGGCTTAACCTCACCATTATTACGATCTAAAAAGCGCCACATTCCAGTACAGTGTACCGAAATTTTCGCGTGTGAATACTGGATGAAAGATTTAGTGACGAGTGACTTGGCTCAAACAGTAGTATTTAAGACTCGTATTCGGAAGATCTCGGGTTCAAACCCGTGGTCTGCCAATGTGATTGAGGTTTTTCATGGTATCCTTCAGTCAAGAAAGCACATGCTGCATTGAAAATTTACATACCATGATTCATGAACTCCTTAGTCACCAATACCATAAACATTGGAACAAAATCGAAATCAGTTACATTAGCATAAGCCATCTATAACACATGACAATAAAACAGAGTCAGAACAAAACTCCACGGCCTACAGATATATCCTAAGAACCTACACACAGGGGCGGCTCGTCTATAAAGCTGCGGAGCTGCAGCACTCGCTGCTTTGACAGGAAAATAAAAATAATATTTATTTTAATTTTTAGAAGAATTGTTACAGATTTTATTGGTAAATTGCTTTATGTTTCATCTGACCGGGAATATGTACTATTATCTTATGCATAATCTTTTTGCGCGTTGACTGTATTGGAATTGACACTGCATTCAAAGTAGTCCTGGGATCTGCAGGGTGGTTAGCTCATAGAGAGTGTGTCTTGCTTGGTCAGGGGGTAGAGAGGTGAAGGGAGGTGAGGCAGAGGGAAACTGCCGCTGTTTAAAACCCATATTTCGCTGCAGTGTTTGCAGAGCCAGGCAACAAGGGATCTTTCCTCTCCTCCCACACCGCTATTGTAATGCTGTGTCAATGGATTCTCTGTTCCCTTGAAACTTAATGACAAAATTATTATTTTCTTTTCACATACTTATTTTTGTAGAATATTATCGAGTTAATATAACGAAATTAATGTTCTCTTTTACCTTATTATTACGTATATATCCAGCCTCCAGCAGAACCTAATATTTGCCTTAACTCAAAATGATTGCACGAGTAGAATCCTTTTGATATAGCACGTAAAATACGAAAGAGACTGCTTTTCCAGTTTTAGAAAATTGTTGACCATCAGTATATCTGAGTGTTGCTTTGGTGTGACGTCTTAATACCGCTCCTTAGCCTGTGCAAATGTGCAAGCATGAGTGTGTGTGACTTACAGAATATTAATTTTATTTTTCCCTTGCGGAGAATATTGATGTAATGAAGTGAAATTAAAGGGTCGTCCGTTACCCGACTTAAATCTTACTTAAGCCTCATCCAGCCGAAATAGTGCATATATGTTAGGATGTATAACAATGAAATCTACGCTAAGCATTTGTGGTTACGTGGATGTGAACAAAAAAAACCTGTATTTTGTTTTCCTTGCCTCCTCTTCGATGGTGATACTGCATGGACTAGGAGTGGTGTGACAGATTTAGGACATTTGCCCCTAAAAAGCAAAATGCACGAATCTTCGCAGTCTCACCTGAAAAATGTTGTTTCATTGGCTATGTTACGCAACTCATACTGCTGTGTATTAAATGAAACGAACAGAACAAACATTTTCAAACATAATCAAGAAGTGATAAAAAATCGTGAAATTATTTAAAAAAATTGATTGTATCAAATTTTGTGGCCAATATGAACTTCCCCTTAGGGGACATGAAAAAAAACCATTCGAAGAACCCTGATGTGTTTCGTGGGTTGCTACAATTCGTGAGTAATCTAAACGAGCCTCACAAAAATCATTTGGAACATGCCACTGTTTAAGGTTATTCTAAGACAATTCAGAATGAACTGGTAGATTGTAAGTCGAGTGTCTGCCGATCTGAAATTCAGACTGAAATCGATGGTATTAGTTTTTCTTTGGGATTAGCAAATGGTCCCATAGACATCTCTCAACTAAGTCAGGAAGTTTTGGTTTTTCGATATGTAGTGCATTTATTTTTGTCCTATATTTATTAGTAATGGTATCAAGAAGTGAAATTTGTATGTACCGAAATCTACTGCAGCTCTCCCAATCCACAAGTTCACGAGCCGCCACTGCCTACACATGTGATGTGACCAGATTAAATTGTTTATAAATAAACTTCACAAAAAAAAATGCCAACTGAGAATAAGTGAAACAGAGAAAAGATGGTTATGAGATTTTTAAGTCAGGTAGGACAGATTAAATTTAAGTTAAAATTAATAATAGAACCTCAGAATGGCTCTAAATTAACACAGGATTTAAACAGGGTTGCGGTCTCTCCTTTCTTCTCTTTATAATGCATATGAATGAAATTCTTCAGGAATGGAGACAAATGCAACATGGTCAGTTGTAGATAAACAGAAATTTAAAAATAGGTTCATTGATATTTGCAGATGAACTAGTTTTAATAGCACCTATAGAAAATGATTTAGCCTACAATACCCAGTACATAATTTAAATATCGTTGCAAAAATATATAACATGAAAATAAATGCAGGAATAAAAACAAAGTTAGGACCTTCTGGAAAAAATACTCTGTCCCTAATAAAATATGCTTAGAATGCAAAATTTTAGAAAGAGTTAATTATTTTACATATCTTAGCTACAAATTGTTATTTGATAATGATTTGGATATAATGAGCAAAATTGTAAAATTTTCTAAAACTATGAGAATAATAAACTGGGTAATTAAATCTTCCCTGATACAGAAATGTGTTAGAATATGACTTTCACAAACCTTGTACTCTGTTATGGTAGGAGGAGTGCGGCATGGACATTAAGGCAAATGGATGAAAGCAGAATAAGAGCCAACTAAATGAGTTTATGCGAAGAACAGCATGATAATAATAATAATAATAATAATAATAATAATAATAATAATAATAATATAATTATTATTATTATTATTATTATTATTATTATTATTATTATTATAGTTTATCTAATGCTCGCAACTGCAGAGGTTATATCAGCGTCGCCTATGTGCCAGAATTTTGTCCCACAGGAGTTCTTTTACATGCCAGTAAATTGCATTTAAACAAACTTAAATGCCATCGACGTGGGCCAGGATCGAACCCGCAACCTCGAGCATAGGAGGCCAGCGCTATACGAACTACGTTACCGAGGGCGAAGAACAGCATTATGTACAAAATAGGACCATAAACGCAACGATAAAGTAATGAAAGAACTCGGTGTGGAATCAGTATTCCATTTCAAACAGAAATATCAGGACAACTGGATGAGTTATTTGTGATGTATGAGATCCCACAGAATCTCAAACGCCATGCTTCAGTATCAACTCCATGGGGAGAGATCTTTGGGACGTTCTGGAAAGAGTTAGGGAGAAAATTCCTCTTTATTATGAGATCGTAGTAGGCTACATGGCCTAATACTTGTATGGCAAATTTAAAAATTTAAAATTATGGTTTATTTAACGACGCTCGCAACTGCCGAGGTTATATCAGAGTCGCCGGTGTGCCGGAATTTTGTCCCGCAGAAGTTCTTTTACATGCCACTAAATCTAGTGACATGAGCCTGTCGCATTTAAACACGCTTAAATGCCATCAACCTGGGCTGAGACCGAACACGCAACCTCGGGCACAGAAGGCCAGCGCTATACCAACTGCGCCACTCAGGGATGTATGGATGATGATGATGATCAATGATCAGAGGGCGGATCAGAGTGAACAGGTTCCGTGACTTCACGTTACTGATGCAGAGCAGAAAGCCTCGGCACTTGTTCCCTAGGTACAGACAGTGGGTAAAGAATTATACAGTATGTAGTAGGAACATAACGTTCCGCTTTGCAAACAGGTGGCATATGATACTATTAGTAAAAGCAAATGCGGAGTTATTATTTGGAAATACGACGTATCTGATGAACTACGCATAGTAGTGGGCCTATAGTTAAACAGAGCAGTTAGAAACAAGTGTGTGGTATTGGTGTTGTTATGTATAAACTGTCAGAATGCCTAAGGAAAAATATGCGCAAAGTGAAAAAAGTGAACGTCTTGTACACCAGTTCGGAGATAATATCTTCAGCAGTGAAGGAGAAATAATTACGTGTAATATATGTAAAGTGATGTTAAGAGCTACGAAAAATGGCAATTAGAAAGGCACTGCAACAGCAGATATCGCAGGGAATATATGCAAGAGAATCCATCGACATCAGATGCAAATTTAAATGCGACATTTTGCAACGACTTGTATGCTATGATGATCGGTGCAAATATTCCATTGTAAAATTAGACAATCCACATTATTTTAGACTTTCTACGTAAATATACAAAGCAACATATCGTCGCTTTGGTGGTGAAGGGGCCTAACCCACAAAATTTTTATTTTCGACTTAAAACCATTTATGGAGTCTAAGAAGTCTAAATTTTACATTTGTTAAAGGTAATATGTGATTAATTTAAAAAATAAGGAGATATTTGAATTTTGTGAAAAGCCCTATACCACAATTACGTAGTTGTGAATAGACTTAAGTGTCTTAATCCATTCACAGTTCCATTGGAACTGGAATGTTTGTACGGTTGTGAAGGGTCTTAATCCACCTGCAAGTGTCTTACATCCACTCACAATTTCATTTGAACAGGGATGCTCGAAAGGTTGTGAATTGTGAAGAGGCTTAAACCACATAAAATGCTTAAATTATCTTGTTTTTAATTTCTGGAAGCTTAGGAATTTAGACTTGTGGCACCATTGTTTGATTATTTTTTGTGTACTGAGCCATCAAAATCAACTTCTAGTAAAACTGACATAAATCCAGACTTTGAAAACAGTAGTGATGAATTATTTGGGGATATAAGTGACAATGATCGGCCATACCATCCAGAAGGGGATGATGAAGAGACAACTTCTGAAGATAATTTAGAATCACCAGTACAGTCTGATGGACAGAAGATAACAGAACAAGTTGAGAAAAATCAGATAAGCGAGAGGAATGAAGATGTAACAGAGGACA
Source organism: Periplaneta americana (assembly GCF_040183065.1). Taxonomy (NCBI): domain Eukaryota; kingdom Metazoa; phylum Arthropoda; class Insecta; order Blattodea; family Blattidae; genus Periplaneta; species Periplaneta americana. The sequence continues at coordinate 5,603,842 of NC_091133.1, read as the reverse complement.
GCAATTTAACTAAGAAAAGGAACGAAATTCGACAAAATGGAAATGTAATGTTCAAAATAAATTACAAATACTGGTACAGTAGAGACAGATAAAGGGGCAAGAAACGCCTACCATACAGGAAAATAGAGAGTGCGAAAAACATAATAAGGTCTCATAATATAGCCATTACCAGTAGTATCATTCACATTACTGTCGAAGTTCTACTAAAATGAAGTACCTTGCTTCTGGCTTATCCGAAAACAGGCTATACAGTGACTATAAAGAATACTGTGCAGGACTTGGCATAACTCCTGAGAAGGCCAGTTATTATAAAAAAAATCACCACTGTATTTAATTATGGTTTCCACAAGCCGAAAAAGGATCAATGTGATTTCTGTATGCTTTTAATAACAAAGATGAGGCAGGATAACAAGAACTTCAAGAATAATATGGATCTGGATGTGGCTAGGAAACAGGAAGCAAGTGTATATAAAACAGCTAATAAAAGAAGAGTTAAATCTGAAAATTCATTTCCTGTTTCACAATGTATGTGTAAGAAATTCTTGTCACACCACCAGCGTTGAATATTGGAAAACTATATTACATACAGAAATTGAAAACTTTTAATTTCACTACATATAATTTGGGCAACTCTGAGGCTGTAAATTTTATGTGGCATGAAGGTCCTAAGAAATAGCAATGTGTCTTTGGGAAACTTTAATAAGAAATCTTCATCCAGCAGTACAAGAAGCGACTATCTATTTGGACACAGCATCAGGACAGAACCGTAGCCATATAAATGTGACTATGTTTCAGCTTGCTGTAATAATGTTACCTATCAACGTGATTAACCAATAATTTATGGAGTCTGTCATTCTGAAATGGAATGTGATAGTATCTATTCTGCCATTGAAGGTAGAGACAAGACTGTTATTTTTACCCCAGATAGATGGTACGAACAGCCAAAATATGAAACCCTTTCTTTAGGGTAGTTGAAATGGACTTCGCTGATTTCTTTGATTTTAAGAGCTTCTCTGCTGGACTGATAACTAATAAGAACAAGTATGAGGATGGAGATACACTAAACTGGTTGAAGGTAAAATAGTTGCAATGCAGAAAAGGAAATTCAACCCGCATATTTTTCTAGAAAGATTGAGTGACCTAGAATTTCGAACCATCACAGTGACAAAAGATACCTAAACGAAGAGAAACAGATTTTCTTACTAGTGATAACAGTATACTCTGCTCAGATACAGTGACGTCATCAGAAGAAGATGACTTATATATAATTAATGCTTTGTATCATTTGTTCAATGTAGTATTAACCCTTTCACGCCTGTGTACATGACTTTTTCAAAAGCAGTTTATCCGAATTTAAAAAATATAGTAAGTTTAAGTGTAAATTCTTAATTTGGAAACATTTCTGAAGATATTTGACATTAATTTATTTTTGGGCCTTAAATGAGGTTGAGGATCCCTTAAATAATAACACTTAGAACGGTTTTTTGCATTGTGCTGCAAATAAAAATTGATGCTAGAAAGGATTAAATACACTGATTTTTCCGTAATTGATAATATTTTAAATAAGATACATGTCTTTAGCATCATCTACAATACTTTTGTCTCATATTATCAGATTTGGGTTATGTCATTTCATCAATTTAAGTTAGATAATCCCTAATTAATAAATATGGTGAAAGATTCTAAGCCACATTATAAAATATAAGTTTGATATTAAAATATTTTAATTAAATGAAACATAGTATAGCATTTTTCTTAATTGTATGAGAACATCAAATCCATTTCAATTTCAAATTTACTCTCACAATGTTAAATAATGTAGTTTTTCTGATTGCACAAAAATTTCAAATCACTTTATCTCGAAACTTGCTCTCTGTGGAATAGAACCATTCACTACCAAAGCGACTATATTCCCAGCGAGTCAACATTACGGAAAAATTATTTCCCTCTTTGTACAAGGATGTTATGAACAAAATTAGAAACAAAATATACGTTAGTATGGATCAAATAACAGATGTGACAGGGAGGTTCGTCGTGAATGTAATTGTAAGAACACTTATACCTAACTCTACTGGAAAGAAATACAGTATTTACTAACATGTGAGACGATGGAAAAGATGAACCACACAACAATGATAACTATATTTTCTAATGCCATGGATATTTTGTGGCCTACTGATATCAGGTATAATAATGTACTTCTTTTAGTCACAGATGCTGCGCCCTATATGATAACGGCGACCAAGGACATTTGGTTCACCTAACATGCATAGCACATGGACTCCATAGGGTGGTGGAAGTAATTGCTCTTATAGTGATGTCGATAGCTTTATAGGCAATGTGAAGTAAATGTTTCTGAAAACACCTTCCCATTTCACCAAACCCCATAATACCAAGATGGGGTATTGGCTGCATGCTGCCTTCTATTATGCCACATAATATGTTCAAATTGTGAAAGTGATCAATAGTTTAGATTCTACAGAGGCACATGCAATTGAAATAGCAAAATCTCTCATTTCAGTCGATCTTGCGAGCAGTTTAGATTTCATACAGAATAGCTTTTTTTCACTTGAGGCATTCAGAAGTCAACATGATTAACTCCTTTTCCAAAGATTTTGAGATATTCAAGGTTAAAGTTGAATACACACAATTGATTCTGTGTTGTAGTCAAGAAGAATATTGCATTCTGTGGGCTTTTTACTGAAATATGGAATTAATCACTTGGACCACTGAAAATATGGTCAATTTAATACATTGCCAACCTAGAAACTCTGAAATAACCAAAAGTGGAGTTAATCATGTTGACTTCTGAATGCCTCACTTATCGAAAACCATAACTTTGTTCTGATTTACACATGCCAAAGGCTATAAAAATAGTGGAAGAAGTATCTATCGAAGTTAAGGAAACCAAAGCCGGAGAAGTTACGAAAAAAGTGAACGAGAATCTTCAGAATTTGTTAGCAAAAAATCATGGTTTGTCAATCATGTGTGGTGAGCGAGATGTGTTGCTGTAAAAACGAACAGTCCTCCAGATCAAACAGTGAAAGAAATATATCAGACACTGATATTGATATTCCTGATATAATATATTATTCGTATGCACCTATTAGTCTTGCGATGTCGAAAGGAGTTTTTCACGATATAATTTTTGTTTAAGTGAGAGACGCGGAACTTTCACTTTCGACAATCTCCGCATATGTCCACTGCAATGCACAGACTACGTTGTATTTACTTTACACGTAAGTACAATGCAGTGTTTTATAAGAGTACAAATTCACAGCCGTCATGTACACCACAGTGTACGCATTCTTTTGATACAACTGTACGGACATTGCAGATACGCGCCAGTTGTGTACTTCTGGAGGCACCGTTTCTGCTTCAACATAAACAGACTATAGTAAATAATCAGTAAACTTTTAAGAACAGTCACTCTGCTCCGTCCTTTGATTTTATTTTTATTTTATTGGGTTATTTTACGACCCTGTATCAACATCTAGGTTGTTTAGCGTCTGAATGAAATGAAAGGTGGTAATGCCAGTGAAATGAGTCGGGGGGGTCCAGCACCGAAAGTTGCCCAGCATTTGCTCGAATTCGATTGAGGGAAATCCCCGGCAAAAACCTCAACCAGGTAACTTGTCCCGACCGGGATTCGAACCTGGGCCACCTTGTCAGACGCGCTGATTTTTACTCCACAGGTATAGACTCCTTTGATGATCATGATGATGAAGAAGTAAGGCAGGTAGAGATGTTTGGGAATGCTTCTTGTTGTGCAGTTTGTGCAGTGGCATAATTTTTTTTTTATTTTAGTTGGTTATTTTACGACGCTTTATCAACATCTTAGGTTATTTAGCGTCTGAATGAGATTAAGGTGATAATGCCGGTGAAATGAGTCCGGGGTCCAACACCGAAAGTTACTCAGCATTTGCTCATATTGGGTTAAGGGAGAACCCCGGAAAAACCTCAAACAGGTAACTTGCCCCGACCGGGAATCGAACCTGGGCCACCTGGTTTCGCGGCTAGACGTGCTTACCGACAGTGGCATAAAGGAAGAAAAGCATAGTGTGGTTGTTTTGGTTTCCCACACCCACACTGCATATGCAAGAAATTTTCTACCAAACAGTACAATTAAGAGAAAAAATTATGTGCTGAGAAACAATTTAGAATATTATTGTTTTTACAAAATATGCTAATTTGGCCCGTTATGCCATAAAATACATTACATGCTCAATAGTCGATTATGTACAGGAACGTCTGAAATCTATACAATTAATTTTAAATATTCGTCATTACAGTCATTCAATGCAGGTAGGCCTTTACAATGGTTTTCTACGACTTGTAAATGGACAGTAAAAATATACAGTTGCATAAGAATCCTCACCCTATTAATATGCCATTCACAGAAATCCTATGAATGCAATGGCACATGCTTAACGATCAAGTTTATTTTGTTTCTCGCAGAGTTCGAAGAAATCTGCAGGGCATTGCCACCTATCCTACCGCTCCAGTCAGAAACAGACTCCGATATCAGTTCCGGTATCTTCGATGCTGTCTCCGATGGCAGCTTCGCAGCCTGCACTGGTGCCACTGGCGATGTCGGATTTGAAGCCTTCTCCAGTGCAAACTTCCATACCAGTATAGATGACAGCTCCCATGCCAGATCCGATGTGAGAGCCGATGTGAACTCTCATGCTACATCTGAAACTAGCTCCCATACTAGATCCGATGCCATGCCCCATGCCACATCTCATATTAGCTCCCAGGCGATATCCGAAGCCAGATTCCATGCCACATCTCATATCTGCTCCCATGGGAAATCCGAACCCAGCTCCGATGACAGATTCCATGCCCCCTCTCACACCAGGTCCAAGCCCATCTCCAATAGCAGATCCGATCCCAGCTTCCATCCCACCCCTCATGCCAGCGCCCATGATAGGTCCGATGTCAATTTCAATGCGAGATCCAATGCCATCTCCCATACCACATCTCATATCAGTTCCCATGGGAGATCCGAACCCTGCTCCCATGATAGATCCGATGCCACCTCTCATTCCAGCTCTGATTCCATCTCCTATGGGAGATCCGATCCCTGCTCCCATGCCACCTTTAATGCCAGCTCCCTTGCTAGATCTGATGCCAGATTCCATGCCTCCTCTAACACCAGGTTCAAGCCCATCTCCAATGTCGGATTCTATCCCACCTTCCATCCCCCCCGTCATTCCAGCGCCCATGCTAGGTCCGAAGTCAGTTTCCATGCAAGATCCAATGCCATCTCCCATGCCACAACTCATATCAGCTCCCACGGGAGATCCGAACTCGACTCCCATGATAGATCCGATGCCACCTCTCATACCAGCTCCGATCCCATCTCCTATGGCAGATCCGATCCCAGCTCCCACACCACCTGTCCTGCCAGCTCCCTTGCTAAATCTGATGTCGATTTCCATACCGGATCCAATGCCATCTCCCATGCCACATATAATATCAGTTCCCACGCGAGATCCGAACCCTGCTCCCATGATAGATCCGATGCCACCTCTCATACCAGCTCCGATTCCATCTCCTATGGCAGATCCGATCCCAGCTCCCATGCCACCTCTAATGCCAGCTCCCTTGCTAGATCTGATGCCAGATTCCATGCCTCCTCTCACACCAGGTTCAAGCCCATCTCCAATGTCGGATTCTATCCCACCTTCCATCCCCCCCGTCATGCCAGCGCCCATGCTAGGTCCGAAGTCAGTTTCCATGCGAGATCCAATGCCATCTCCCATGCCACAACTCATATCAGCTCCCACGGGAGATCCGAACTCGATTCCCATGATAGATCCGATGCCACCTCTCATACCAGCTCCGATCCCATCTCCTATGGCAGATCCGATCCCAGCTCCCATACCACCTCTCCTGCCAGCTCCCTTGCTAAATCTGATATCGATTTCCATACCAGATCCAATGCCATCTCCCATGCCACATCTCATACCAACTCCGATCCCACCTCCAATGGCAGATCTGATCCCAACTCCCATGCCACCTCTCATACCAACTCCGATCCCACCTCCAATGGCAGGTCCGATCCCACTTCCCATGCCATCTCCCATTCCACATCTCATATCAGCTCCCACGGGAAATCCGAACCCAGCTCCAATGATAGATCCGATGCCAGATTCCGTGCCACCTCTCACACCAGGTCCGAGCCTATCTCCAATGGCAGATCCGATCCCAGCTTCCATCCCACCTCTCATGCCAGCGCCCAAGCTAGGTCGGATGTCACTTTCCATACCATTTCCAATGCCATCTCCCATGTCACATCTCATATCAGGTCCCACGGGAAATCCGAAACCAGCACCGATGATAGACCCGATGCCAGATTCAATGCTACCTCTCACACCAGGTCCGAACCCATCACCAATGGCAGATCCGATCACAGCTTCCGTCCCACCTCTCATGCCAGCGCCCATGCTAGATCAGATGTCACTTTCCATATCATTTCCAATGCCATCTCCCATGTCACATCTCATATCAGCTCCCACGGGAAATCCGAACTTAGCTCCGATGATAGACCCGATGCCAGATTCCATGCCACCTCTCACACCCGATCCGAGCCCCTCTCCAATTGCAGATCCGATCCCAGCTTCCAACCCACCTCTCATGCCAGCGCCCATGCTAGGTCAGATGTCACTTTCCATACCATTTCCAATGCCATCTCCCATGTCACATCTCATATCAGCTCCCACGGGAAATCCAAACCCAGCTCCGAAGATAGACCCGATGCCAGATTCCATGACACCTCTCCTGCCAGCTCCCTTGCTAGATTCGATGCTAGCTGCCATATAAAATCTCATACGAGCTCCCATGCTAGCTCTCATGACAGATTTGATCCCACGTTCTTGGCAGCTTCCATGCAAACTGTCACACCACACCCCATGACAGATAACATGGTATCTCCTATGCCACTACTCACACAAGGTCCCATGCAAGGTCCTATGCTAGATTCGATGTCAGATCCCAGGAAAGATCCCATACTAGATCCCTTGCAAAAGTCCGTGCCTGTTCCCATGCCACTACCATCATTGGAGCACCTAGCAACAGAAAAAAAAGGTAAGAGAAGAAAGAAGCGTGGCTTCTTGTCATGTTTTAGATTCTTATTGCGTCTTTTTAGGCGTAAGTAGTTATACATTTTGTTGTCTAAGAGCCATTTTTAGATAGATCGCCCTTAGTGTGTTTCTGTTTCCCTCATCTTGTTCACAGTTAACCCTTTCCAGCCCAAATTAAATTGAAAATTAAAAAAAAAAATAGATTTTGACATGAAGGAGAAACGCTGCCCGATAGTGTTTTGTTTCGGGATTTCAGGGATGCCAGCTCTTTTAAATAATAACTAAGAATATGGCTATGATAACATATGGAGACATTTGGCATTTTACATGCATTCTCAGAGCAGGTAAAATGTATGATGCCAGATGGAATCATTGGGCTGGAAAGGGTTAAGCAATTCTGTTACAGTATTAGTACATTATGTACATTCCTTAATGTTATCAACCATTAAAACTTTCATTTTGTTTGGCGGCCTTTTTCTTTTTGCACTAAAATAATGTCTGAATCTCACGCTCCATCCCTTGGTTCCAATAAATGCGGTGACAATTTTATTAAGCACGTGTGGTCGCGTAGAATTCATTTAAATCCTTTAATTTCAATTTTTTATAAATGTTGAAAGGGTAAGGTAATAAAATATCAGATATCATAATGTGGTACAAAACCAGTAATTTTTACAAGGAAAAATGCTTGCTAAAATAATCTTTGAAATGTGAAAATTTCATCACACAACATTTAATGCACATTTATAGCCCTTTTAGCTGTCATTTTTAAAGCTCTGGTGCACAGGGTTTTTAAATGACAATAAAGTTGGATTGCAATTTCTGGTAACCTTAATTTTTTTGCTTTATTCTCACAGAAGAGTTAATATCTTTATAACTTCGGAAATATTAATGCTACAAGCATGATATTTGGAGCACAGATTCTTAGGCGATCAGGAAACTTTTCTGTATAACAGAGATTTGTTATTTTGTTGCATTTGAAAAATATCCTCCCATGTTTCTATAAAAGTATCTCTAAAATTGATTCTTAAGATGTATTATATAAAAGTATCTCTAAAACTGATTAAGATGTATTCTTTTTTTAACATTATGAAAGCGAATATCAAAATAATGCTACAGACATTTTAAACAGTGTGTTTTTAGGAGTAAAATAACTAAGAGCTTCTGAATTCATCTTAAAAATGGCTGAGATACTGTATATATTTTCATTTTTTATTTTATTGCTTCCTCGTATTTTGAGGTTGGTCGTAGACAAGGCATACCAGATAATAATGAATTTATGTAATGCATTAAATACAGTGTTCAATTAAAGAAAATACAAGTTTACAACAGTGAAAATCCTGAAAAGCTCAATAATTAAGGTGGATAATAGAAAGTTTTTTTTTTTTTTTTAACTTGTAGGGAACCCCTGATAGTGGCAATAGTTATTTCTTTTAAGATAGATGTTGGCAGGAGAAGAGATTTCCAAAATGTTGCTAGAAAGCCTGGAATTGTTCCTCTAGCACCAACGAGTAGACCAAGTACCTCCATATCGTCGAGTTCGTATTTTTCTTTATAATATGAAATGATGCGTGTGTATAAATGCTCTGCTTTTCTTGATGAACTTCTAAAGGCTGGGACTGATGGCTTTCAAATCTGATGGTTGAGTCAATAATGTAACCTTCACTTTTGTTTTTAAAGGCAATTACAATGATTCTTCTGCGGCTTCCATTTTCTGCTAGGCCGTGGACTTCTTTCGAAAACCTTGAAGTCATTATCTCTTAGTGCTCCAGCTATAATGGAGCAAATGTTATGAGAACGCGTATTCCTTAATAAATCACTGTGAGAGCAGGATCCCTAAACATGCGCAAGGGTTTCTACCTCTGCGGCAGTGCCTACAAAGATAATCGGTTTGAGATCGTCCCAGTACAGATCTAACTGCAGAAACAATTTTCTGTCATCTTGAGAGTCTCTCGCCATTTACTGCTTGACAAGCCACGATGGTCTCAGATTCATGAGTTAGTGGGTGTATTCTCCTTGTATAGACATACGCCTTTCCCTTTAGGTCTATGCTGCAAATTACTCTATTCTTGGAGGGCCCTTGTTCTTAGCTTCGTTATCACTTTCCTTGCATCGATAATATGGAAGTGAGAATTTTAAGATCATCGTGATTGTAGTGATAGAGATATTTATTTTTCCAGGTTTTTTTTGTGGCGTATATATAATCATTACTTGAGACGGTTAACACTTTACATATGAGGCGTTTAGTTGCAAAATCAGATACATCACTAAAACATAATTTTCAGTATGAAGGAAAAGTGTTTGCAAGGAACCAAGGATTTACAACCAATACTATTCTTTCATCATACAAATCCATGTGATGTATCTGGTTTTGGAGCATAATAGTGCTATAGCAGTTGTAGAATCATATGAAGATATAAAATACAGTATGTATCAAAAGGTCAAGTCAATCCTTAAGGAGGTGATTCAGGACCTTATTTGCATAAAAAAATCCTAATATACTTTTTTCAATATTCATCCCCGTTTCCGAGTTACACGAATATCATGTACCGTATCTAATCTCCATTTGATTCCACACCTAATTGACCTGTCTGCTTGAGAGAAGGTGGGCTAATTGTTAGTTGTCTAGAGTAGATGCTCAAAATTTCCCTCTCTCGCACGAACACATGCTTCAGCACGCCGTCTGACCTCTCGCTGCACATTATCCTTTCCATGCTGGTGTATCTCCATTGCAGCCGTGTTAATCTTTGCAACGAGCTCTTCCCTGCTTACTATCTCCGTTTAGTACACTTTCTCCTTCATGCAACCCCAGAGAAAGAAGTCCAATAGTGTTAGGTCTGGTGACCGGGCTGGTCAGACCACTATGGTATCAACTAAACTGTGCTCCAGCATATTTTAGACTTCCAGTACGCCAATGGTTAGTTCACCATTTTCCAGGTAGATGGATTGGAAGGAGTGGTCCAATTGCGTGGCCAATTCGGTCCCCAGACCTAACACCATTGAACTTCTTTCTCTGGGCCTGCATGAAGGAGAAAGAGTACCAAACTGAGATAGTAAGTAGGGAAGAGCTCGTTGCAAAGATTAACACGGATGCAATGGAGATACACCAGCCCGGATTGGATAATGGGCACCGAGAGTTCAGACGGCGTGCTGTCGTGCGAGAATGGAACATTTTGAGCATCTGCTCTAGACAACTGACAATTAGCCTACCTTCTCTCAATCAGACAGGTTCATTAGGTGTGGAATCAAATGGGGATAGATACGGTACGTGATATTCGTGTAACTCGGAAACGGGGATGAATATTGAAAAAGTGTATTAGGATTTTTTGTTGCAAGTAAGGTCCTGAATCACCTCCTTAAGGACTGACCTGATCTCTTGATATACCCTGTATAACATTAACTCATTAAAAAAAAAAAGTGATGTATCTGATTTTGCAACTACACGCTTCATATTTTAATATGTTGGAGATACGCTTGCCATTTAGCACAGAAGAGTCCCAAACTTTTATTCTTTCTTTCCGCATACACCATTCCATTAGGAATGTCTGCAGGTATCTGAATTATTTCTTTAAGGACACTTCTTATCAAAATATCAGTATCAGTTAAGAATTTTTTAGGAATTTTTTGTAGCTTGGTGGTTTGGAATGGATAAGTTAGTCCAGGACAAATGACGGTATTAATTACAATGAATTTTTGGTCTGTCTGTAATAATGGAGAAGAAGCAAGTTTTTCTATTTTATTTTGCAGTCCTAGAACTGGTTTAAAAGTAATTTCATTGGAAAAATTTACACCCAAGTAACAAATTGCTTCTCCATGTAGCAAAGTTGTAATTTCAATATTCCGAAATACAAAAGGGTCTTCATTCAATTTCCTCTGCTCAATATAAATTGCTGTGGATTTGTTGGGATTTATAGAAAATCCTATTTGCTGGAATCTTTTTGTGATGATTTTTGAGAGTTCCAGAGCTAACTTTTGATTATTCTCTATTAAAACCAGATAGTCAACAAATCCAATTATTGTTAAAGGCGCCAGATTGGGTACCAGAGAAAACAAGTAGTGAGAAGTTATTGCATCTTCAGTTAGTTCATCTAAAATATGATCTGTTGACAAATTATACAGAATAGGTGAAAGGGGCGAGTCTTGCATAACAGTTCTTCTGATATATAAATCAGCAGTTTTCTCACTGCTTATTTCTATTCGAGTAAGTTATCAGTCTGTAGATTTATTATTAATTCAGTCAGTTTTTTTTAGGAATTCCTGCTGTTTTTAAAGTTTCACCTAGATGATTATGTCCAATGCTGTCAAAAGCTTTTCTGACATCTAGGAATATTACAGTAACATCTGATTTCTGTATTCTAGCAGACTGTAATGCTGAGGCAAGGGTAGAAGTATTTATATTTGCAATTGCAGATGATGTAAATCCCTGTTGCTGAGGATTAAAGGTTATGTATTCTCTAAGGAGTTATCCAAAACCCTTTCGATTCCCTCCGAAAAACAGAATAGATCGTAATAGATCACCAATTAGCAATGTCATCTCTAGCATCACCCTTGAATATAAGTACTGCTCTTAATTTCTTAAGACATACTGGTATTATTCCTGTTTGTAACATGCGAGTAGCAATCAGTCCTATTATTATCTGAAGCGATATCACTCTTTATGGTGCATACAATGACATGTTCTGAACCCGGTGAAGTGTCAACTGCAATTTTTTGTGTGGCCTGTTGTACTTCTTGCTTAGTAACAATGGGATTAAAGATATCATTTTCAACAGCTGATTTAACTTCCCATGTTGCAGTGGAATAATGGTCTCTTTCTAAATTGTTCAGTTGCCCTAGAAGGTCGTCAAAATATCTAAAAATTTTCTGCGAATATATCTGACATCTGTCACTCTTATCGTTAAGAATTGTTCTAATAGCTTTTCTACGCTGATTATAAAATTGGTATTTCGTTAGTTGATGAAAGTATTTACCTCTCCTTTTCTCTCTATTTCTTTTAGTTTCTCTTTGAGGATTTGAATTATGTGCATATGATCTCTCTGTACTTACGTTAATTTTCATTTGACGTGCCTCAAAATTTTTCGTTGGATCTTTAGATGCAGACAGAAAATCAATGGCTTTAAATTAATTATATTGGGTTAATGTTCGGTTCAAACTTATCACTTTTACACACTGAATTATATCATTGTATGTAAATATATTTTATTTTATTATATGACGAGCGCTTTCGCCTTATGGCATCACCAGGTTTCATGATCATAACAGAAAAACATTATAAAGCATCTGGTTAACAACATATAATATGCATGAATTATAACATTGTGATGAAGACTAGAAATACTGGTGATTTGCTTAGGAGCATGTCAGAATGCATATATAATTTATGAGGCAGTGCATATTATTGTTCAATATGGAAGAACCAGAAATATACAATATTATGCACATTAGACATGTCTTATATGTATCTGACATCTGTCACTCTTATCGTTAAGAACTGTTCTAATAGCTTTTCTACGCTGATTATAAAATTGGTATTTCGTTAGTTGATAAAAGTATTTATCTCTCCTTTTCTCTGTATTTCTTTTAGGTGCTTTTTGAGGATTTGAATTATGTGCATATGATCTCTCTGTAATAACGTTAATTTTCCTTTGACGTGCCTCAAATTTTTTCACTGGTTGTTTAGATGCAGGCAGAAAATCAATGGCTTTAAATTGATTATATTGGGTTACTGTTCAGTTAAAACTTATCACTTTTACACAATGAATTATATCATTGTATGTAAATATATTTTATTTTATTATATGACGACCGCTTTCGCCTTACAGCATCACCAGGTTTCATGATCATAACAGAAACACATTATAAAGCATCTGGTTAACAACATATAATATGCATGAATTACAACATTGTGATGAAGACTAGAAATACCAGTGATTTGCTTAGGATCATGTCAGAATGCATATAATATAATGGTTAAATCCACCTTTAGGTTGCCGAAGCGAAGTGTCATGGCGGACGCGCGCAAGGTTACTACGTAAATCGAATTAAGCATGTATGCATGGCAGCCAACACTACACTCCTTAGCGATGAGAGAAGAGCTGCTATCATGTATTTCCATAGCCAATATGTTGTAACTGTATGAAATCATGGACGTAGTTTACAGACAGAACACCAGAGTCGCATTGACACGATGCTTCCAGCTCAGGAAAACCGTACGGCAAAGAAACTGTTGACCAAACAAATTATTACCCGGGTTCGATCCCCGTATAAATGTAATTCCGTTAATCATGTAGCCTATAAGTACCACAGATATGCAAATAATCGCAATACTAGGACATATAATGCCCCAATGACAGGAAAGGTAATGCACTGAGGTCATAGAGTGAACTACGAGGACAGACAATGGACTGGTAGGACGGACAGTGTAGTTACAGCACAGATATAAGACTGAGAGGCAAAAGACTGAACTGCTAGGACAGAGAGTGTAGTGACAGGACAAAGATTGGACTGATAGCACACAGAGTGGACTGAGAGGACATAGAGTGGACTGAGAGGACACAGAGAGGACTGAGAGGACATAGATTGGACTGAGAGGACATAGAGTGGACTGAGGAGACATAGGGTGGACTGAGAGGAGATAGAGTAGACTCACAGGAGATAGAGTGGACTGAGAGGAGATAGACAGGAGTGAGAGGACATAGAGTGGACTGAGAGGACATAGAGTGGACTGAGAGGTCATAGAGTGGACTCAGATGAGATACACTGGACTGAGAATAGATAGACTGGACTGAGAGGACATAGATTCGACTGAGAGGACATAGAGTGGACTGAGAGGACATAGAGTGGACTGAGATGACATAGAGTTGACTGAGAGGACATAGAGTAGACTGAGAAGACAGGGAGTTGACTCAGATGACATTGAGTGTACTGACAGGAGATAGAGTGGACTGAGAAGACATAGAGTAGAATGAGAGGAAATAGAGTGGACTGAGGGCACAGAGTGGTCTGAGACGACATAGAGTAGACTGAGAAGACAGGGAGTGGACTCTGATGACATACAGTGTACTGAGAGGAGATAGAGTGGACTGAGAGGACATAGAGTGGACTAAGAGGACTTAGAGTGGACTGAGACGATTTGAGAGGACAGAGAGGACATAGAGTGGACTCAAATTAGATAGACTGGACTGAGAATAGACTGGACTGAGAGGACATAGATTCGACTGAGAGGACATAGAGTGTACTGAGAGGAGATAGAGTGGACTGAGAGGACATAGAGTGGACTGAGAGGACATAGAGTGGACTGAGAGGACATAGAGTGGACTGTGATGACATAGAGTGGACTGAGATGATATAGACTTGGCTGAGAGGACATAGAGTGGACTGAGAATAGATAGAATGGACTGAGAGGACATACATTCGACCGAGAGGACATAGAGAGGACTGAGAGGAGATAGAGTGGACTGAGAGGACATAGAGTAGACTTAGAGTACATAGAGTGGACTGAGAGGAGATAGAGTGGACTGTGAGGACATAGGGTGGACTGAGAGATGATAGTGTAGACTCTGTCATCTGAGTCCCCTCTATGTCCTCTCAGTCCAATTTCTATTCTCTCAGTCAACTCTATGTACTCTCAGTACACTGTCTCCTCTCAGTCCAATTTTTATTCTTTCACTCAACTCTATGTTCTCTCAATCCACTCTATATATTCTCAGTCCACTTTATGTCCTCTCCGTCCACTCTATGTCCTCTCAGTACACTCTGTCCTCTCAGTCCACATTTTGTCCTCTCGGTCCACTGTATGTCCTCTCGGTCCACTTTCTACTCGAAGTCCAATCTGAGACCTCTCAGTCCACTTTTTGTCCTCTCAGGCCACTGTATGTACTCTCAGTCCACTTGCTATTCTCTCAGTACACTCTATGTCCTCTCACTCCACTCTATGTCCTCTCAGTACACTCTGTTTCCTCTCAGTTTACTTTCTGTCCTCTCAGTCCACTCTGTCTCCTCTCTGTGCTCTCAGTTCACTCTATGTCCTCTCAGTATTCTCTGTGTCCTGTGAGTCCACTTTCTGTCCTATCAGTCCACTCTATGTTCTCTCAGTCCACCCTACGTCCTGTCAGTACACTCTGTGTCCTCTCAGTCCACTTTCTGTCCTCTCAGTCCACTCTATCTCCTTTCAGTCCATTCTATGTCCTCTCAGTACACTCTGTGTCCTCTCAGTCCACTTTCTGTCCTCTCAGTCCACTCTATCTCCTCTCAGTCCACTCTATGTCCTCTCAGTACACTCTGTAGCCTCTCAGTCCACCTTCTGTACTCTCAGTGCACTCTACATCCTCTCAGTCCACTCTATGTTCTCTCAGTCCACTCTATATCTTCTCAGTCCACTTTAAGTCCTCTCAGTCCACTCTATATCATCTCAGTCCACTCTATGTCCTCTCAGTACTCTTTGTGTCCTCTCTGTCCACTTTCTGTACTCTCAGTGCACTCTACATCCTCTCAGTCCACTCTATGTCCTCTCAGGACACTGTGTCCTCTCAGTCCACTTTCTGTCCTCTCAGTCCACTCTATCTCCTCTCAGTCCATTCTACGTCCTCTCAGTACACTCTATGTCCCCTCAGTCCACTTTCTTTACTCTCAGTCCACTCTATCTCCTCTCAATCCACTCAATGTCCTCTCAGTACATTCTGTATTCTCTCAGTCCACCTCCTCTCCTCTCAGTCCACTCTATGTCCTCTCAGTCCACTCTACTTCCACTCAGTCCACTCTATGTTCTCTCTGTCCACTCTATAACTTCTCAGTCCACTTTGTGTCGTCTCAGTCCACTCTATATTCTCTCATTTCACTCTATATCTTCTCAGTCCACTTGATGTCCTCTCAGTCCACTCTACATCCTCTGAATCCACTCTATGTTCTCTCAGTCCACTCCATACCTTCTCAGTCCACATTATGTCCTCTCAGTCCACTCTATATCTTCTCAGTCCACTCTCTGTCCTCTCAGTCCACTCTATGTTCTCTCAGTCCACTCTATGTCCTCTCAGTACACTCTTGTGTCCTCTCAGCCTACGTTCTGTCCTCTCAGTCCACTCTATCTCCTCTCAGTCCATTCTACGTCCTCTCAGTACACTCTTTGTCCTCTCAGTTCACTTTCTGTCCTCTCACTCCACTCTATCTCCTCTCATTCCATTCTACGTCCTGTCAGTACACTCTGTGTCCTCTCAGTCCACTTTCTGTCTTCTCATTCCACTCTATGTCCTCTCAGTCCACTCTATGTTCTCTCAGTCCACTCTATATCTTCTCAGTCCACTTTATGTTCTCTCAGTCCACTCTATATCTTCTCAGTCCACTCTATGTCTTCTCAGTCCACTCTATATTTCTCAGTCCACTCTATGTCCTTTCATTCCTCTCTATGTCCTCTCAGTCCACTCTCAATCTTCTCACGCCACTCTATGTCCTCTCAGTCCACTCTACTTCTGTTCAGTCCACTCTATGTACTTTCAGTCCACTCTATTTCCTGTCAGTCCTCTCTATATATTCTCAGTCCAGTCTATGTCCTCTCAGTCCACTCTATGTTCTTTCAGTCCACTCTATATACCTTCTCAATCCACTCTATATCCTCTCAGTCCACTCTACGTCCACTCAGTCCACTCTATATCCTCTCAGTCCACTGTATCTCCTCTCAATCTACTCTATATCTTCTCTGTCCACTCTATGTACTCTCTGTCCACTCTATGTACTCTCAGTCCACTCTATGTCCTCTCAGTCTACTCTATATCTTCTCAGTTCACTCTATGTCCTCTCTGTCCACACTATGTCCTCTCAGTCCACTCTATGTTCTCTCACTCTTCTCTATATCTTCTCAGTCCACTCTATGTCCTGTCAGTCCACTCTATGTCCTCTCAGTCCACTCTTTGTCCTCTCAGTCCACTCTATGTCCACTCAGTCCACTCTATGTCCTCTCAGTCAACTCTATATCCTCTCAGTCTACTCTATATCTTCTCAGTCCACTCTATGTCCTCTCAGTACACTCTATGTACTCTCAATTCACTCTATATGTTTTCAGTCCAATCTATGTCCTTTCACTCTACTCTATCTCCTCTCAGTCTACTCTATATCTTCTCATTACACTCTATGTTTTCTCTGTGCACTCTATATGTTTTCAGCCCAATCTATGTCCTTTCAGTCCACTCTATCTCTTCTCAGTCTACTCTATATCTTCCCAGTGCGCTCTATGTGCTCTCAGTCCAGTCTCCGTCTTGTCAGTCCTTTCCCTGTCCTCTCATTGGATGTATAAGTTCCTAATTTTACGATAATTTGCAATTCTCTCATACATTTCCCAAAGAATTACTTCTATACTGGAATCGATCCCGGGTATTAATGTGTTGGATCAACACTTGCTGTACCGCACGGGTTTACTGTGCTGGATGCATCGTATCAATGCGACTCTGGTGTTGTGTCTATAAACTACGTCCACGATTTCATAGTCAAAACTTATTGGCTTTTCAAATACATGATTGCAGGCTTTCTCTCATTGCTAAATAGTGTAGTGTTGGCTGCAATTTATACGTGCATAATTTTGAATGACGTAGTAGCCTTGCGCTCGCCCGCCATGACACTTGGCAACCTATCATTGGATTTAACCAGGATTTGAATTATGTGCATATGATCTCTCTGTAGTAACGTTAATTTTCCTTTGACGTGCCTCAAATTTTTTCACTGGATGTTTAGATGCAGGCAGAAAATCAATGGCTTTAATTTGATTATATTGGGTTACTGTTCAGTTAAAACTTATCACTTTTACACAATGAATTATATCATTGTATGTAAATATATTTTATTTTATTATATGACGAGCGCTTTCGCCTTACAGCATCACCAGGTTTCATGATCATAACAGAAACACATTATAAAGCATCTGGTTAACAACATATAATATGCATGAATTACAACATTGCGATGAAGACTAGAAATACCGGTGATTTGCTTAGGAGCATGTCAGGATGCATATATAATTTATGAGGCATTTGCATATTATTGTTCAATATGGAAGAACCAGAAATATACAATATTATGCACATGATGTATGTCTTATATGCCAGGTAAAATAATTAAAATACAATGATAGTTGTAGGTGGATATTGGATAGTGGTAAGTTTAGACTGAACAGTAACCCAATACAATTAATTTATTAGTAACTTATCTGAAAAAAGTCTGTCAATGACTTTGGCTAAGGAGAGCTACAAACTCGTCTACTAATGAGAAAAACGTATTATCATCGATATCATTATTTAATTTACTTCTCTACATTACCATTCGCTTATATTCTGAATTTTGTTGTTGACTATTATTGTTAGACTTAACTCCATTACTGGCTTCCTGTTCAAGGGGTAACAATAAAGTCACTTGTGATTTAGAAATAACAGAATTATTAGATGGGTCATTTATCTGTCTGTTCACTAACCATGTACGATGTAGCTCTGGATGCACTTTTGTGACATGAATATTAACACCTTTAGCGAATTTGAATAATTTTCCACAGTGAATGCACGCAGTCTGAGAATGAGAGTCACAGTTATTAAGGGGAGAGACGGTATTTGTTAAAAGTTTTTCTCTATTTGGTGTAAAATATTGTTTTTTGTATGTAGAGACCTCATGGCTATAGAAACTCAACCAAATATAAATATTTTGAAAAAAATATATATATATTTTGGGACTCAGATTTGAAAAAAAAAAAATGTACTCAATGTAGGATTTTACTAAAACCGATATATCTAAGCCATTTTTAAAGATAAATTCAACAGTTTTTTTTTTCCGTTTCACTTGTAAAAGCATGCTGTACAAACTGTCTGTCACAGAACTTTGATATTAGTCTTTACATTTGTAAAATAAACAATTAAAATTGAATAACCCTTTTTGATTTCCTTTTTTGCAAACAGACAGACATATTTTTAAAATGAAAACAATTACCAAAATTCTGTTACAGAAAAACGTTTCCTAATAGTCTAGGGAGTATGTGTTCTACTTTATCCACGTATCTTTAATAGTTTAGAAATTATATCCATTTTTGTCTATCAATGTAGCAAAAAAAATGAAGTTGGCGGAAACAAGAATCAAAGGGGGCATGTGATTTAAAAATCCAGAGTGCAGGAAGTTTAAAAATGGCATCTCAACATCCAATAAGGGCAAAAATACCCACAAAATTTATGCAATGTATTCCACACATATAACAGAGTATTTTTAAGATTTTCTTTTATTTATTCATTTTTACAAAAAATACGATCTCCTCCCCTTAAATTAATCATTACAAATACTGATTCAACGATGTCAATATCATTTTCTGAGTACTGTTGTTTATCCGTAACTAGGGACGTATCAGAAGACATCACAAAAATCTTGAATTACACACAAAATTCATAATGCACATCCGAATATTCACAGAAAATATTGAAACAGTTATCGTCAATTATAATACAAAAATGAAGTATCTACCGCGAAATCAGGTGGCCTGGGTTCGAATCCCGGTCGGGACAAGTTACGTGGTTGATGTTTTTCCGGGGTTTTCCTTCAACCCAATATGAGGAAATGCTGAGTAATTATCGGTGCTGGACCCCGAACTCATTTCACCGACATTATGACCTTCATCTCATTCAGACGCTAAATAACCTACAGTAAGATGTTGATACAGCGTCGTAAAATAAACTACAAAAAAATAAAACAAAATAAATCGCTGATACCTATAGATTTCTTGTAGGCCTAATAAACAACAGAACAAACAACTGTTTGATAAGTCATAGCTCCCTCAAACTCTCGAATTTCTGTGGTGAACTGAAGTGCCCTGATACTTTTTTCCAAGATTTCTGACCCATTTCTTTTACTAATCTTAAATTTAAATTGTTGCAGCAACGATATTTCTTACTTACATACTTACAAATGGCTTTTAAGGAACCAGCAGGTTCATTGCCGCCCTCACATAAGCACCCCATCAGTCCCTATCCTGTACAAGATTACTCCAGTCTCTATCATCATGTCCCACCTCCCTCAAATCCATTTTAATATTAATGTCCCATCTCCGTCTCGTCCTCGTCAAATGTCTTTTTTCCTCCCGTCTCTCAACTAACACTGTATGCATTTCTGGATTCGCCCATATGTGCTACTTGCCCTGCCTATCCAAAACGTCTGGATTTAATGTTCCTAATTATGTCAGGTGAAGAATACAATGCGTGCAGTTCTATGTTGTTTAACTTTCTCCATTCTCCTGTAACTTCATCCCTCTTATCCCCAAACATTTTGCTAAGAACAGTATTCTCAAACAGCTTCAATCACTGTTTTTTCCTCAAAGTGAGAGTCCAAACAAAAAATTAAAAATGACCATCAAATAGGAAAAAGTTCAAATTATACAATCCATACCCTTAAGAATAAGGTTTACATGTATCTTAAATAGTACAAGCAGGTCACTGACAGATTGTGTATCTGTGTATGCCTTGTGTAGGGATGGGGAAGGGTGTGTATCGATTTATGTGTAGGTCATAAAGAAATGCCGTTCCATTTAGTGAATTAAATTATTAAATATTCAGGCCAGTATAACTGATTCTGTGACAATAGGGCTGTGATTTCGTTCCGGGGGGGGGGGAGATGAGAGTCACTACTCAAAAGTAGAAATTAAAAAAATATATATATTATTAAACACACAGTTGGTTGTGCAAACTTTTCGGATATCAAAGCGCACTTAAACGTTAATATGAGTATAGGAAAATGTATTATTTTAATAACAATTATTTTATATTTATTTTCGAAAATTGAAAAGGGTCAACTATCTGAATATGGCTCCTAAGTCTTTTCATTGTAAAAACTAATAGAAAGCAACAAGAATTTACAGTAGCAGCAGCAGTGATAGTAGTGGCAATACTCCTCTATCTTCCCTCTACTGCAGCAATACTTGTATTCATTGCTCTTGTTTAAAACATTCTCGGCTACAATCTAACTAATCCTCCTCTACTATTTATTGCTACATTTCATTACTATTGTCCCTAATTTTCTGTCTATATTCAAGCTTTTATATCTTCTTCTTGTTCTTCTCTTCATGGAGTAGGAGAGTCTCCTGTTCCGTCCTCAACTTCCCACCTTGTTCTTGGCCGACCAATATCTCTTCTCCCTTGTGGTTTATAATCCAACACCTGTTTCGGTATTCGTTCCTTATCCATTCTTCTCAAATGATTCGACCAACGAATTCTATATTTCTTTATTTTATCTATAATTGGGAGCAGGTTTAGTTCATTCCTTATGTCATCATTTCTATATCTATCCAATCTTGTACATCCTTTTACTCCTCTGAGAAATTTCATTTCCGCTGACTGGATTCTATTAATATCATTTTTCTTCAGGGTCCATGCTTCACATCCATATAAGAGAGTTTGTATAGCCATTGTCTTATAAAATTTTATTTGCGTTTCTTTCCTTGTTTTCTTCTTTAAATTCTTGGCAATTGTGCCACATATAGCCTGGAAGCGTTGTGTTTTAATATTCACATCCTTATCATAATCATAAGTAATATCGCAACCTAGGTATTTAAAATGGCTCACCTGTTCTATAACAGTATTATTTATTATTATTTTACTTCTAACTGGATGTTTTCCTCTGAAAGCCATTACTTTTGTCTTTTGTATTGATATTTTTAGATGATATTCTCCACATATTGTATTTAATTTGTGTATGGCCTTTTGCAAGTTATCTTCACTATCCTGAATAATTATCTGGTCGTCTGCAAATAAAAGGGTATTTAAAATGTTTTGTCGATTTAACGAAATCCCGTCATTAGTACATTTCTTCCATTCTCTAAGAATGTCGTCTATGTATATATTAAAAAGATTTGGGGATAGACTACATCCTTGTCTGACACCTTTATTAATCATAAATTCTTCCGATAATTTTCCTTTTATTGATATTCTGTTCATTGTTTTGGCGTAAATCGATTTTATAACTTGTATTAAGTGCAGTGGAATGCCTCTTCTTTCCATGATTTTCCATAATGTCTTGCGATGTAGTGTATCAAAGGCTTTTTCATAATCGATAAAGCCAATATATGTCTCTAAATTATGCTCTCTTCGCTTTTGTATAACCATGTTAATTGTAAATATGTCATCCATGCAAGATCTTCCATGTCTAAACCCATTTTGTTCTTCTAGCAGTATTTTATCAGATATAGTTGTAAATCTTTTATTTATAATTTTCGTATATATCTTATATGCAACATTTAATAACGTAATTCCTCTATAATTTTCTGGCGAGCTTCTGTTTCCCTTTTTAAAAAGAGATATTACTTTCGCTTTTGTCCATTCATCTGGTATTTTGCAATTCTTCCAGCATAAATTCAGAAGATGTAATAATCTTTGTTTTAATGTTGTTCCTGAGTATTTGATCAACTCTAAATTAATTCCATCAAGTCCCGGAGCCTTCCTATTTTTTGATTTTTGTAATGCCTCTTCAAATTCATCCATAGTGAGTGGATCGATGTTATATACTTCATATGAGGTTGAATCCTCCTCTTCAATTTCTGGATCATACCATAATTTTCTGTAATGCTCCAACCATCCCTTCTCTTTAATGATATTTAATTCTGCATTATCTTTTTCTTCTGTGTTTAAATGTCTCATGATTTTATAAGCTATTTCTTGTCTTCCATGAATATCATTTTCAATATTACTTGCAAACCGGTCCCAGGATTCTTGATGTGCTTTTGTTACTAATATCTTTGAATAGTTTCGTTTTTGTTTATGTATCTCTTTCGTCTCTTCTGTACTTAGTTGTAGCATCTTTTTGTACGCTTCTTTCTTTTCTTCTATGGCTGCAGCTATCTCGGGTGTCCAAATTCTTAAACCCTTCCTTCTTCTATTTTTGGTTTTTGATCCTAAAGCTTCATTTGCTGCTATTTTTATGATTCCCTGTATATTGTTCCATTCTTTATTTATATCCAAATCTATTGGGGTATTAGCTGTGATCGAATTTATTCGTGTCTGATATAGATTCCTGATACTTTCTTGATTCAGAAGGTAGATCTTGTACATCTATGTCTCTGTTGGTGGAACATTTTTTATTTTATTTCTTTTCCATCTAGCCATTATTTGGATTTTTGACATTACTAGGAAATGATATGAGTTCACATCATTTCCTCTATAAACCGTTGTATCAATTATTTGTGATGCTATCTTTCTATTGGCAATTACATAATCTATAATTGATCTACTTCCTCTAGCGCTCCAGGTATATTTGTGAATATGTTTCTTCCTGAAAAATGTGTTTGTTATTTTAAGATCATTATATGTTACAAACTCTTTTAGTTCTTCTCCATTTTTGTTTATAGTCTCTTCTCCAAATTTTCCGATTACATTAGGGATATTTATATTCCCAACCCTAGCATTTAAATCCCCTGCAATAATAAGATAGTCTTTCTTATTCCATTTATGTAGTTGTTTTTGAAGATTTTCGTAAAATTCTTCTGTGTCTTCTTTTTTGCCTTCTTCCGGAGCATATACTCCAATTATGGTTAGATGTCCTCTTTCTATATTAAACCTCGTCATTAAGATTCTATCGTTTATGAAAGTATAGCTATGTAGCTTATTTTTACATTTCTTATCTATTAATATTGTGACACCACTGCTAGCTCTCTCATTTTGAGGTTTTCCATTATAAATCATTACATAATTATCTAGGTCTTTCTTTCCTTTACATTTTAATTTTGTCTCTGATATTACTGCTATGTTTATTCTCTTAGACATAAGTTCATTTTCCAATTCTTTTTCTTTATTTCGTAGTCCTCTTACATTCCATACTCCCAAGTTCATTATATCTTAAATACCTACTCGTTTTCCTTTGTTCTTGCTGTGGTCGTCACCATTGTTTCCGTCCGGCTTCATTTGTTGAGGATTGTCAGTATAAAAATGTCCCCATAACAGGTTACGAGCCTGTTGATGGGTTAGTCCAGTGATGGGGCTGCCATCTTAATGCCTCTGGACTGGCATCCTTGTTTAATTCCCCAAACAGGAGGGGTGCCTTCTCCGCCGACTGAGCCGTGTTGAAAGAGTCTTTCTTCGCCTGAGTCGCCGTTAAGGTCTTCTTCACCATAACCCTGGCAGGGCTCTCCATATTTATGTCCCCTGGAGAGAGGGTGTCCCAGTATTTTAAAGCCCCCAGGAATTGGGCTCCTTGTTGGTCCACGGGTCTTTATTGTTAATTATTCGGACCACCCCACCATATCTGGTGGGATCCCTCATCCGCCACCTGAGGGACGCGCCCGATAGGGGTTACAAGGTCCCCCACGGGGACTATCTCTGACTAATATTCACTACCGTCAACTGGGGTTACTTTACACACTTTTTTTGCTTATTCGTTAAAATAATTGAAGATTATAAAGTTAGATACACAAATTAATTTTTATGTGAATGTTCCTGGTTAATTTGAGTAAATTTGAAAATCTAGTGGTTGTACATATGCATTATGACACACTTGTAAATAAATAATCACGTGTGGAAAGATGCCCCGTTTACAGGGTTACTTCACACACATATTTACTTTGTCTTATAATCGAGTATTCTGTCCCATATGGTCCATCATTGCACTGTTTTAAGTACTGGGATTGGAAAGGTAAAGCATTTCTGAACATGACGTGTTTCGCAATTTATTAGCCCACTACAGTTAGCACAGTGGGAACAAAATGTATAGGTAAATTCCTGAAAATGAAATATTTTATATAAAAGTAAAGAAATGTAATAACAGTACAATAAATGGTTATATGCTGTTCATGAATGCGCTGCTACATTGTGATTTTCCTGGGAAGGTGCTGTAGGAAGCCTTTCAGAACCTGGTGACGGTCCAACGGTTGAGAGATAGCGTCATGCTAACCACATGACTATACTGCTACCTACTAGATGCAGTAACCGATCCAACTGGCATTGATCCTTCAGAGCTGACGTGCCACGGATTTTTAAAATAATAATAATGATAATAGTAATGATAATAATAATCTACAAGTAACAACCTTGTCTGTTTTGAAAGTCATTTATTTTCCCCTATCATTGACGGGAATCGATCCTACTACCATTAATAGTGACATTATATATCATATTAAAAAGAATTTTTATTTTTAATAAGTGTCCATAAACACTTCACATCTGTGTAAAGTTGCCCCATTCAGAGGTACATTAGGTTATTATCATTCTTGTTTTCCCTCTCGCAGGATAGCACATGTAACGAAAAACTGATCAAGGCAGTCCGAAAGCTTCATAATTTCATACAATACTAGTCAACATTGAATGTGTGAACTGAACTGTTCAGTGCAACACAAAGTTTTTACACAAAAAAAAAGAGTAAAAATACTTGCCTCGTGAAATTCACCAGCAACAATGGTGTATAACAGCTTTAATAATGGCACACACTTCAGACTACTACACACATGTGCTGTTGTCACACAGAATCAGTTCCACGGAGTTGCTACACATTGTCTGTAATTTGCTGCCATCTAAACATTTTTTCTAGAAATGTGTAAAGTTACCCCCCTTGTGTAAAGTATACCCGGTTGACGGTAATTATCTATATTCCACTTTTTCATTTACATTGCAATATTACATTATTTGCTCTACTTTTTACTGACCTTTTCTCAGAATTTTACTCTTGCATTCATTCAGTGTTCAGTATTCAATACTCCAATGTTTCTATAATATGATATGGTATGGTATGGTATGGTATGGTATAGTATGGTATGGTAAGGTATGGTATGGTATGGTATGGTATGGTATGGTATTATATGATGATACGATATGGCATGGCATGGTATGGTATGGTATGGTAGGTTAGGGTAAGGTACAGTACAATATGATAATTGTATTTATTGATTGATTTCTTTGATTGATTTCTTTATTTATTGATTTGTTTGTTTGTTTGTTTCATTGTTTGTTTGATAATTAGTTTACTAGCATATTAGTTTATTAATTAATTTATTCGTTTATTAATTCATTTATTAATTTATACATTTATTTATTAATTTATTAATTACTAATTAGATAATTAAAGTATTTACTTATTTATCTACTTATTTATTTATTTAACAATATACTAATTTATTAACTAATTTATTAATTTAATTATTAATTAATTAATTAATATATTTAATTAGTTCTTAACTTATTAATTACTTTTATACATCAGATACAGATTGAACTTAGCACTCTGTTGCTCACATTGTTTGTACTCAATGTTCTACCGAGGATTTCCCTCTAACTGTTCACCTTGTTCATTATTCACAGAATTCTACCAGGGATTTCATTCGTTTTTTGCATTTGGTTACGTGGTATCGGTCACATGGTTGCTCGCGCAGTTCACACACACAGTTGTTCCCAGGTTCGTGGAAGCACTTAGTCTTGCATATTTTGTGGTGGTATCCATGCACCGCTATTGAGTTCACTAGGTGTCGGAGATCTTGATTTGCGTCGGTCCAGGATCTGTTTGTCATGGCTTCTGTTGTATAAAAATCCAACCATATGTCCCTTCTCTTTTTCTCCCTTTCGTGTAGAAGTTTCTTTGAGTTGTCGGTAGATGGGAGCCTCATACGTAGGTCTTCTATGAAGAAGGGTTCCCTGGCGAGTTCGTATGCTAGCCTCGACTTTGTGTATTTGGAGATACCCAAGGTGGCTTTCAGAAATCGTGACTTCACTGCTTGCAGAGTCATTAAGTCTTTTAGGCTCAGCTTTTCCCAGATGAGGTCTATTCTGTAGGTTGCGATGGGAACTATTTTTGCGTTGAACAAGGCCATGGCGGTTTTGAGTGATATTCTGGATATCGCCTGGATGTCAAACATGGCTTTTGTGGCTGCTGCTGCTCGGGATTTTATGTGTATTCTAAATGACCTGGCGGTGGTTTGCAGAGTTAGACCCAGGTATTTGAAGCTGTTAACTGTCCTGAGAGGTTCTGATCCTATGTAGATTCTGTCCTCCTCAGCTTCTCGGCCTCCGTTGCGGAATGTCATCTGTACCGTTTTCTCCATGTTAATTTCCATTTTGTTTTCCCATGCCCACTTCTCAAGTTGGTTGGTTGCTCTTTGCAGGGTGTGTGTGGAGTTCGATCCGATGACCATGTCATCTGCGTATATGTAGATTTTGACTTCCTCCGTCTCTTGTTTAATCATCTGAACAACATCGTATGTGGCAATGTTAAAGAGTAGGGGGCTTAATGGGTCCCCCTGCAATACGCCGTTGGTTTGCCTTATTGTTTTCGATGTGGTTACGTCGTCTGTGATCTGGATGACGTTGGCTGTCAGCATATTATGGATCAGCACTGTGAGTTTATCTTTTCCTTTTATTTGTTCCAGCTTCGATACTAGAAGGCGTCTGTTTAATTCATCAAAGGCCTTCGTATAATCTACGAAGACTGCGTGGAATTTTCTTCAGGGGTGTCTTAGTGTCATCTAGCAGGTTCTTGATGGCATGTAGTGTGCTCCGGCCTTTTCGGAATCCGAATTGCTCTTCCGGTATCTTGTGTTCTACTTCCTTGGAGATGCGTTTTGTGATGATGCTTGTGAGTATTTTCAGTATGCTTTTCTCCAGGGCGATGCCTCTGTAGGAATTCGGGTCCATTTGGTCGCCTCTCCCTTTGAATAACATTTTTATTGTCGAGAGCCTCCATATATCTGGTATGTTGCCCTTTTTTAGGCATAGATTTAACATATCTGTGATTGCTTGTGGTATTAGGTTTGAGTCTTTGATATGCTCGTTACATATCCGATCTGGGTCTGGAGTCTTTTTCTTTTTCAGAGACATTATTGTCTCGTGCACCTCTTCCATCGTGAAGGGGTTCGTTCCGCTAGGTGTATCCCCGCAGTGACCGGTTCATATGCTGAGGTGGTTTTTTCTATGTTGAGAATGCTGCTAAAGTGTTCTTCCCAGATTCTTATGTCCATTTTTCCGCTGCTCTGAGCTCTTCGCGGCCTCAATGCTATGTACGGGTCCTTTTTGGCTTCCTCCACCATCTTAGTTTCTTCCTGTTCCATGTACTTGCGTTTGGCCTTCAGGAGGTCTTTGTATTCTTTCCTGTTTTGGCTGTAGTATCTGAGGTCTTCTGGGCTTCCACTGGATCTTGCCGTATGCAGCACCTGGAGGGTGGTTCTTCTTTTTTCCATAGCATTTTTTGTCGAACCATTTCTGTGCTCTTCTTTCGGGGTTGTATACCATAGCAGACTGAATGGTTTTTTCCAGTGTGATGGCTGCCAATTCAATATCGTTTTCTTTTATGTGGTTTTCAAATTCTCTCCATTCACTTGTCTTCTGGCTTAGTAGTTGGTTATTTAGCTGTCGTGAGGTTTTGGTAGCTGTGATTTTTACTCTGTTCTCCACTTTTGGGATGCGGAAGTTGGCCACGACCGGGCAGTGTTTCTTTAGGGGTGTTTCATCTTCTGTGTAACAAACTTTGTAAGCGAGATGTTGGGTCCTTTGAAGAAGATTAGGTCTATGGTGCTACATCCGGAGTGTGCGAAGTATGTTCGTTCGTCTGCTTTGTTGGCAAGGGTGAAACCTTCTTCCGTCATCATGTCTAGCAGTTCGTTTGCTTTGTGACTGGCGACGTCTAGTCTGCAGTTCAGGTCCCTGGCTATGATGATGTTTTGCCCTGGCGCAACGTGCCTTAAGGCGGTCATGATGGTTTCTATTATGTCTTCTATTGGGGTTAGTGGCTCTGTGTATATGGCTATTACGGAGAGGTTTTCGAAATTCATCACTAGTGTGTCTTGATCCTGATGCGTGCTTAGTAATTTTCCCATTTGAGGTTTGAAGAAACAGGAGGTTCCTCGCTTTGGCCGTCGTCTTGGACCTTGCCTTGCAGGTATGTGTTGTGAGTAGAATCCGTTTATTTCTAATGTTTTAGTTGCCAGAGTTTCTACGAGGACTATTATGTCATGTGTGTGCAGAAAGTTATTAGTGTTAGTGCTAGGGCGCTCTTTATCCCTTCTACATTCCACAGAAGTAGACTAAACTGGTAGTCTGGCTCCTGCTCCCTGTGACCGAAAAAGCCAATAGCGTCTTATGACGACTCCCTCTGGCCACGCCTCCGGTGTGTTGACTTTTGTTACATCTGTCAGAGGGATCACCACTTTGTATGCCTTAAGTGTGCCTCTTGATTGGAGTTCTTCGCATTCCATTACGTTGGTTACATGTAAATTTGTGAGATGTCTTTTAACTGCTTCCTCGGTTGTACTGTGGTGTAGTTTCCCTATGTATAACCAGGCTCTGCGTTCTGCGGCTTGCAGTTGTCGTGGTTGCGATTGTTGGTTATCATTCTCATTTTCGGGTTTTCTTGTACCCACGGTTGTTGTGGCCTTCATTTTCGCGCTGTTTTCCTTGGGCGTTAAGGGTTTAGTGACTACAGTTGTCCATAGTTCTTTGTCTCTCTGTGGTTGCTCTTGAGGTGTTTGCATCTGAACGATTTTTTTTATCAGCCGTCAGTTTTGGGTTTGTTTTGTTTGTAACTTCTTCTCTTATCACGTTTCAGATATTACTCGTGAAGCTATCCATCATGTTTTTTAGCATCTGTGTTACGTTTTTAGTGATTTGTGTTCCATTTCGGTGACTGAGTATGCTATGTGGGTCTGTTCTATAGGTGTCGTCTGGTGGGGGAAGTCCTTTTCATCCCCAGTCTCCTGGCTGACGTGATTACGTTGCTGTCCGGTAGGCGTCGGTAGTGACTGGTTTCCGCTGGCAGCTTCCTGCGCAGGGGCCGGCAGATGTCGCTATTTGTCCCTTAGGTCGATTCTCGTCTCCCTCCGTATTTGTTGCTTTATCTATTCCAACCTCATTGTGAGGCCTCTTCTGAGCCTTAGTTCTATCATCTAGGGCGAATTGTAATTCATTAAAACTGTTTCTAATGTCACATCTTTGTGCATGGCTTCCTTTGCTCATTTCTTCATATATCCGCCTTCATCAGCGATATTCTCTAGGTGTGTTATTGCACTTTCGAGACGCGTGTTAGCCCCGTCCGCCATCTTGCACAACCATATTTATTTTATATTTATTGCATTATTTATTTATTAATATATTAATTAATTTAATTACTTATTTCTTAATTTAATAATTTATTAATTTATATACTTCTTAATTAATTCATTCATTAAATTATTTATTTATTTACTTCTTTATGTATTTATTTATTTACTAATTAATTACTTAATTTATTTAATTCCTTATTTATTTATTCATTTATGTATATATTTATTTCATTATTTATTTACATATATATATATATTTTTTTTCATCAAGTATTTAATTAATTGATTAATTTTTTAACTATTTATTTACTGACTTATTTATTTCCTTCTTTATTAAGTTATTCATTTATTTATTTATTTATGAATGAATGAATGAATTGATTAATTATTTAATTTATTTATTTACATATTTGTTTATTTATTTATTATTCATTTTGTTATTTATTTATTTACTTAATTATTTATTTCCTTATTTATTTATTTATTTATTTATTTATTTATTTATTCACTTAATATTTTATTAAATAATTTATATACTAATTTATTTATCTATCTATTTATTAAGTTATTAATTAATTAATTCATTTATTTATTCAATTTATATATTTATTTAATACGTATTTGTTTACTTATTTATTTATATTTATTAATTTATTACTTCTTTAATTTAATTATTGATTTCGTAATTAATTAATAAATTTATTTATTTATGTATTTATTCATTTATACTTTATTTACTTACTTCCTTATTTATTTATTTAATTTTTAATATATCAATTAATTAAGTAATTTAATTATCTATTTATTAATTTCTTAATGTATTTATTAGTTTATTACTTTATTAATTTCTTAATGAATTGATTAAAATATTTATTTATTTACATATTTACATATATATATATTTAATTAATTACTTATTTATATACTTATTTATTTATTTAGGTTCTTAATTTATTTATTTACTTCGTTATTTATTTATTTACCAACTTATTTATTTATTATTTATTTATATACTAAATCACATATTTATGTGTTTATTTATATATTCATTTATTACATTAATTCCTTATTTGTTTATTTCTTTTTTTATTTATTTACATATTTATTTATTTTAATATTTATTTATTTATTAAATAATTAACTAATCTTTATTTATTTACTAAATTAATAGTTTATTTACGTAGTTTATTAATTAATTATGTGTTATTTATGAATTAATTTCATTATTTATTATTAATTAATTAATTTATATATTTATTATTTATTTATTTACTCATTAATTGATTAATGAATTGATTAATTAGATTTATTTATTTATTATACACTTACTTCCTTATTTATTTATTTATTTATTTATTCACTTGTTAATTTATTAACTTATTTGTTTACTTATTTATTTATTTATGTATATTTATGAAGTCATTAATTAATTTATTTATCACTTTATTTATTAATTTATTCATTAATTTATTTTTATATTTACATATTAATAGATATATTTATTTAATATTTATTTATTTACTTATTTATTTGTATACATTTATTTATTTAATCTTTAATTTACTTAATAATTTCGTAATTAATTAATTAATTTTTTTAATTAATTAATAAATTTATTTACTTCCTTATTTATTTATCTATTTATTTACTTCTTAATGAATGAATTTATTTATTTATTTATTTATTTAAAATTTATTACTTTATTAAGTTATTAATTAATTACATAATTAAATAATTAATTTAGTTATTTATTATATATACACTTATTTACATATTTATATACATATATATTTATTTTGATTTATTTATTTACTCATTTATGTATTTATTTATTTAATTATTTATTTATTTTTTTATTTTATTGTGCTAAAACAGCATGTTCTATTGCATACAATAATTTGCAATACTACATTCTATGATATTTTTATTTATTTATTTATTTATTATTATCAATTATTTGCTTACTATTATCAATTTATTTATTAACTTTTATTAATTAATTAATTTATTTTTTAATTAATTTATTTACTTCCTTATTTATTTATCTACTAACTTATTTATTTGTTTATTTACTAATTTATATACTTATTTATTTATATGTTTATTTATTTATTAAATTAATGCTTTATTTACTTAGTTTTCATTTATTTATTTATTTACTTATTCATTTATATATATGGGTATTTATTTCTTTATTCATTTATTCATTTTTTTTCCTTTATTGTGCTAAAACAGCATGTTCCATTGCATACAAGCTTTGAAATACTCATGCTATGCTTATGTTACATATTTGATAGTTCGAAGTTGATATTTATATAGCAGTACACTATTGCAATATACAGAGCCGGACTATGGGCACAAATAACACTCCAAGCGAATCCTATCTACTTAACCTCCATTGGTCACTTCGAAATTGTGTGAGGCTATTTATTATAGTGGGAGACTCTCCTCAATTGGAACTATTATCTCACAATGCTCCAGATATTACAATATCACAATGCACAGATTAATTAATAAGTACTTACACGCATCGGTTAATATGTGTATCTATTTCAGTCAGGCACTTCTACTGCGTCCATGTCCATATTTATTTTATATGTATTGCCTTATTTATTTATTAATATATTAATTAATTAATTTCTTAATTTAATAATTTATTAATTTATATACTTCTTAATTAATTAATTAAATTATTTATTTACTTCTTTATGTATTTATTTATTTACTAATTAATTACTTAATTTATTTAATTCTTTATTTATTTATTTATTCATTTATGTATATATTTATTTCATTATTTATTTACATATATATATATATATTTCTTCAAGTATTTAATTAATTGATTAATTTTTTAACTATTTATTTACTGACTTATTTATTTCTTTCTTTATTAAGTTATTCATTTATTTATTTATCTGTGACTGAATGAATTGATTAATTAATTTATTTATTTATTTACATATTTGTTTATTTATTTATTTATTCATTTTGTTATTTATTTATTTCCTTACTTAATTATTTATTTACTTACTTATTTATTTATTTATTTATTTATTCACTTAATAATTTATTAAATAATTTATATACTAATTTATTTATCTATCTATTTATTAAGTTATTAATTAATTAATTCATTTATTTATTTAATTTATATATTTATTTAATAATTATTTATTTACTTCTTTATTTATATGTATTAATTTATTAATTCTTTAATTTAATTATTAATTACGTAATTAATTAATAAATTTATTAATTTATGTATTTATTCATTTTTAATTTATTTATTTACTTCCTTATTTAATTATTTAATTCTTAATATATCAATTAATTAATTAACTTAATTATCTATGTATTAATTTATTAATGTATTTATTAGTTTATTACTTTATTAATTTCTTAATGAATTAATTAAATTTTTTTTATATATTTACATATATATATTTAATTAATTATTTATTTATATACTTATTTATTTACTTAGGTTCTTAATTTATTTATTTACTTCATTATTTATTTACCAACTTATTTATTTATTATTTATTTATATACTAAATCACATATTTATGTGTTTATTTATATATTCATTTATTAAATTAATTCTTTATTTGTTTACTTCTTGTTTTATCTATTTACTTATTTATTTAAATATTTATTTATTTATTAAATAATTAATTAATCTTTATATAATTACTAAATTAATTATTTATTTACGTACTTATATATTAATTTATTTATGTGTTAATTATGAATTAATTTAATTATTTATTATTAATTAATTAATTTCTTATTTCATTATTTACTCATTATTTCATTAATGAATTGATTAATTAGATTTATTTATTTATTAAACACTTCCTTATTTATTTATTTATTCACTTGTTAATTCATTAATTTATTTATTTACTAATTTATTTATTTATTTATTTATTTATTTATTTATTTATTTATTTATTTATTTATATGTATGAAGTGATTAATTAATTTATTTACCACTTTATTTATCAATTTATTCATTAATTTATTTATATATTTACATATTAATAGATATATTTATTTAATTATTTATTTACTTATTGATTTATATACATTTATTCCTTTATTCTTAAATTCATTTATTAATTTCGTAATTAATTAATTAATTTCTTAACTAATTATGCAATTTATTTACTTCCTTATTTATTTATCTATTTATTTACTTCATAATGAATGAATGAATTTATTTATTTATTTATTTAAAATTTATTACTTTATTAAGTTATTAATTAATTAAATAATTAATTAATTAATTAAATTATTTATTTATATATATGTACTTATTTATATATTTATATATGTTCATTTTGATTTATTTATTTACTCATATGTATTTATTTATTTAATTATTTGTTAATTTTTTTTTATTTTATTGTGCTAAATCAGCATGTTCTATTGCATACAATAATTTGCAATATTACATGCTGTGATATTTATATTTATTTATTTATTATTATCACTTTATTTATTAACTTTTATTAATTTATTTATTAATTAATTTTTAATATTTATGTTTTCTAATTTATTTATTTACTTCCTTATTTATTTATATACTAACTTACTTATTTATTTATTTATATACTAACTTATTTATTTATCCATTTCCTAATTTGTATATTAATGTATTTATATTTATATATAAAATTTTTTTATTAAATTAGTTCTTTATTTATTTACTTACTTTTTTATATATTTACTTATTTATTTTCTTATGTTTTTATTTACTTAATTTATTTATTTATTTACATATTTATATATATTTTTTTAGTTTTTGATTTAAATATTTATTTATTTTATATTTATTTTTTTTATTTCTTAATTTAAAAATTTATTAATTTATATAATTATTAATTGATTTATTTATTTGATTTTTTAATTACTTATTATATTTATTTATTTATTGATTTACTTATTTAACTATGTATGTATTTATTTATTTAATAATTTGTTTACATATTTATTTCTTTATTTATTCATATATATATTTATTTCTGTATTTTATTTATCTTTTATCTACATATTTACTTAATTATATATTTAATAATTTATTCACTTATTAATTTATTAATTAATTTATTTACTCATTTATGTATTTATTTATCTATTTATTTAGTTATCAATTTATATATTATTTGATTAATTAATTAATTATATAATTATATATATTTATTTAATATTCATTTATTTATTTACTTATTTGTTTATATACATCTATATATTAATATTTACATATTTTTTAAATTTATTTATAATGTCTTAATTGATTAATTTCTTATTTATTTATTTATTTATTTATTTATGTATTTATTCATTTTTTCATTTATTTATTTACTTGATTATTTATTTCTTAATGTATTAAGAAATAATTAATTAATTAATTACTTAATTACCTAATTAAATTATTTATTTCAATATTTATTTACTGATATATTTATTTATATATTTATTTTATTTACATATTTATTTTTCTATTATATAGGCCTATATATATATTTTTATTCATTAGTTATTTATTTATTTCTTTACTCATGTCTTTATTCATTTCTTAATTTAAACATTTATTAATTTATATAATTATTAATTAATTTATTTATTTCATTTTTTTTCTTTACTTATTACTTATTTATTTATTTACTTACTCATTATGTATTTATTTATGTCTTTAATTCTTTACTAATTTATTTATTTATTTAGTTTCATATTAATTAATTAATTAATTATTTTATTTGAGTATATATTTATTTATTTTTTTACATATGGATTTCTTTATTTATATATATTTACTCAGGTATTTTATTTATTTATTTTCTACTTACTTATTTACTTACTTATTAATTTCTTTATTTATTCACTTCTTCATTTCTTAATTTATTTACTAAATTATGTATTTATTTATCTATTTATTAAGTTATGAATTTAGTTATTAATTTATTTATTATGTGATTAATTAATTAATTTATATAATTATATGTTTATATATATTTATTTAATATTTATTTATTTAATTATTCATTTTTGTGTATATAAATATATTTATATTTACTTATTTATTTTTTAAATTTCTTTGTTTATTAGTTAATTTATTTATTTACTTATGTATTTATTTATTTATTTATGAATTTATGCATCTTCTCATTTATTTATTCACTTGATTAATTATTTATTTACTTCTTAATGGATTAATTATTTTATTTATTTATCTATTTATTAACTTATTAATGTATTTATTGATTTATTACTTTATTAATTTATTACTTAATTAATTTATTTATTTATATATATTGATTTTGATATATTTATTTATTTTCATATATTTAATTATTTATTAATTTATAAATTTATATATGTATTTATTAACTTTTTATTAATTATTTTATTTATGTATTTAATTAACTTATTTACTTCCTTATTTATTTATTTAGTTATTCATTTATTTATTTAATAATTTATATATTTATGTATTTATTTGTATATTTATTTATTTATTATTTTTTATGTCAAATTATTTCTTATTTATTTACTTATTTTTGTATTTATTTACTCATATATGTATTTTATTTATTATTTTTTATCTATTTACTTATTTACTTATTTCCTTCTTTATTAATTAATTAATTAATTTATGAATGAATTAATTAATTAATATAATTGTTATATATTTATTTATTTTATTATGTTTATTTATTTATTCATTCATTTTTTATCTATTCACTTATTTATTTATTTATGTATTCACTTATTCATTTATTAATTTATTTACTAATTTATTTATTTATTTATTTGTTTATTTATTTATTTATGTATATATTTATTATGTTATTAATTTTTTTATTAAATTATTAATTAATATATTTATTTATATATGTATATTTATATATTTGTTAATATTTACCTATTTATGTATATTTATGGATTTATTTATATATTTATTTATTCCTTAATTTATTTACTAATTTCTTAATTAATTAATTACTTTTTTATTTATGTAGTTACTCATTTTTTATTTATTTATTTACTATTTATTTATTTATTTATTTACTTCTTACTATATTATTAATTGATTTATTAATTGATTTATTTACTTATTTATCTATGTATTTATTAATGTTTTAATGCATTTATTAATTTGTTACTTTATTAATTAATTAATTAAATTATTTATTTATTTATTTACTTATTTATATAATCATGTACCTGTATATTTATTTATTTTCATTTCTTTATATACTTATTTATTTTTCCCTTTATTGTGCTAAAACAGCATGTTCCATTGCATACAAGATTTTCAATACTACATGCTATGTTTATGTTACATATTTTATAGTTCATAGTTGATACTCATATAGCAGTACATTATTGCAATATACAGAGTCGGTTAAAATAGATATTACAATACAAAAATTAAAATAAATAAAAATTATCTTCTCTACACAATATAAGATCATCTAGCCAATTATAAGTTTTATGCTTAATTACATTACAAATCCACAATTAATTAATACATTACAAATACACATTACAAATCCACAATTAAATTATCCATGTACTATATAGAATCAATCCGCTCGCCATTTACAAAGCTTATGCCTAAATGCATTATAAGAAAAATTTTGTACCAGTGTTGCAAAATTACATACTATGTTTATATTATTAATCGAATTTGATATACGTAGAATAGTTCATAGTTATCTAGCAATACACTATTGTAATAGATAGAGTCAAATTTAAATTATACCTAACAAATCCAAAAATTAACATATGTATTACAAATCCACAATTTAAATTGTACCTTACAAATTCACAATTAAAAATATTATACATTACAAATCCACAAATTTAAAATATGCATTACAAATCCACAATTTAATTTATACATTACAAATCAACTAATTTAAAAATATGTATTACAAATCCACAATTTAAATTGTGCCTTAGAATTTCACAATTTAAATATTATACATTACAAATCCACAATTTAAATTGTAACCTACAATTCATAATTTAAAATATACATTACCAATCCAAAATTTAAAAATATGCATTACAAATCCACAATTTAAATTGTACCTTACAAATTCACAATTTAAAATATTATTCATTACAAATCCAAAATTTCAAAATATGCATTACAAATCCACAATTTAAGTTGTACCTTACAAATTCACAATTTAAAATATTATACATTACAAATCCACAATTTAAATTGCACCTTACAAATTCACAATTAAAATATTATACATTACAAATCACAAATTTAAATAAAATTTTCTACTCTGGACAATGGATGATAAGCTAGCCAAATATAAGGCTTATGCTTACATACATTACAAGACAATGTTGTACATGTGTTTTAATATATTTATATGCTATTTTTACGTTACATACATGTTCACAGTCATTTAACAATACACTATTGCAATAGACGGAGTCATATTTGAATTGTACATCACAGATCCACAATTTAAAATCTTATAATTGTATGCTTGTTTGGATTCATGTTTACAATGTGTTGTACTTATTTGTATTCGTGTTTATAATGTGTTAAAGTCTATTGATTGTATGAATGTTTTGAATTGTTTTTAGTGTTTCAAAATGAGTTGATCTTGATTAATTGATTTATTTACTTATTTATCTATTTATTCATGTATTAATGCATTTATTAATTTATTACTTAATGAATTAATTAAATTATTTATTTATTTACTTATATATTTACTTATTTATATATTCATTTATATATATACTGATTTATTTATTTACTTAATTATTTATTTTCTTATTTGTTTATATATTTAATAATTTATTAACTTTTTCTTAATTTACTTATTTATTTATTATGTTTTTTAATTTATTTATTTACTTCCTTATCTATTTATTTACTAACTTATTTATTTTTATTTACTAATTTATATATTTTTATATATATTTATATATTTATTTATTTATTAACTGATTTCTTGTTCTATTTACTAATACTTTATTTACTGCTTTATTTAGTTATTTATTTATTTATTTATAGCAATAAATAAATTAATTTATTTATTTTATATTTATTTATTGCTTTACTTATGTATTTATTAATATATTTATGAATTTATTTATTTATTTCTTAATTCAATAATTTATTAATTTATATAAATATTAATTAATTAATTAATTTTTTGATTTCTTTATTTACTTATTACTTATTTATTTATTTACATACTTATTTATGTACTTATTTACTTCTTTATTTATTTACAAATTAATTAATTTATTTAGTTATATATTAATTACATAATTATTTTATTATGTGTTTATTTAAGTATTTATTAATTTATATAATAATTTATTTACACATTTGTTTCTTTATTTATTCATATATACATATTTACTTATGTATTTTATTTCTTTTTGATCTACTTTTTTACTTATTTGATTATTTAATTATTTTGTATAATTATATATTTATTTATTTATTTTATATTTATTTATTTACTTATATATATTTGTATATACTTTTTAATTTTATTTACAAATGTCTTAATTTATTTATTTGTTATTTATTTATTTATGTATTTATTCACTGTTATCATTTATTTATTCATTTGATTATTTATGTATTTACTTCTTAATGTATTAATTAATTTATTTATTAATTAATTTATATTCTTATCTATTCATTAATTTATTAATGTATTTATTAATTTATTATTTTATTAATTTATTGCTTAATTAATGAATTTATTTACTTATTCATTTATATTTATTTATTTTCATTTATTTATTATTTATTTACACATTTATATATCTATTTATCAATTTTTATTACATTATTAATCACTTTATTTATTTATGTTTTTAAATAATTTAATTACTTCCTTATTTATTTAGTTATTTATTTACTAATTTAAATATATATGTATTTATTTATATATATATTCATTAAATTATTTTTTATTTCTTTACAATTTATTTACTTATTTATGTATTTCATTTATTTATTTATTTTTGTCTATTTATTTATTTACTTATTTTTTTCCTTATTTTTTCCTTATTTATTAATTAATTAATTAATTTATGAATCAATTGATTAGTTTATTTATTGATATATTTATTTATTTGTTTGTTTACTTATTTATTTATTTTTATTTATTAACTTTTTCATTATTCACTTATTTATTAGTTAAATTATTCATTTATTCATTTATTTA